>NC_086377.1:38353319-38953319 GCF_036588685.1 Mytilus trossulus
CAAATTTATAGTAAAATGTTGAAAATTTATCAATAAGGGTAAAATCTGAATGAATATCAAAAATTTGTCAAATTTACTGAAAAATGTTACTAAGAAAATGTTGAAATTTTTAAATAAAGCTTTGGTTGGTTCAAGTTTACTTTAAATGCAGTTGTCAATACATTTTAGAAAATTATCTTGATCAAATATACGAATTATGGTAAAAAAAAAATAACATATCAAAAAATTGACAAATTTACAGAAAATGTGGAAAAATTATCAATAAAGGTAAAATATGAATGAATATAAAAAAAGTTGTCAAATTTACTGAAAAAAATGTTACTAAGAAAATGTTGAGATTCTTAAAGAAAGCTGTGGTTGGTTTAAGTTTACTTTTTATACAAATGTCAATACATATTAGAAAATCATCTTGATCAAATGACCGATTTAAGGTGACAAGATATACAATTATCAAAAAAGTTGTCAAATTAATAGTAAAATGTTGAAAAATTATCAATAAAGGTAAAATCTGAATGAATATCAAAAATTTGTCAAATTTACTGAAAAAAAATGTTACTAAGAAAATATTGAAATATTTAAATAAAGCTGCGGTTGGTTCAAGTTTACTTTTTATACAAATGTCAATACATATTAGAAAATCATCTTGATCATATGACTGATTTAAGGTGACAAGATATACAATTATCAAAAAAGTTGTCAAATTTACAGTAAAATGTTTAAAAATTATCAATAAAGGTAAAATCTGAATAAATATCAAAACAGTTGTCAAATGTACTGAAAAAAATGTTACTAAGAAAATGTTGAAATATTTAAATAAAGCTGTGGTAGGTTTAAATTTACTTTTAATACAATTGTCAATACATATTAGAAAATCATCTTGATCAGATGACCGGTTAAAGGTGACAAGATTTACAATTATCAAAAAAGATGTCCAATTTATAGTAAAATGTTGAAAATTTATCAATAAAGGTAAAATCTGAATGAATATCAAAAATTTGTCAAATATACTGAAAAAAAATGTTACTAAGAAAATATTGAAATATTTAAATAAAGCTGCGGTTGGTTCAAGTTTACTTTTAATACAATTGTCAAGACATATTAGAAAATCATCTTGATCAAATGACCGATTTAAGGTGCAAGATATACAATTATCAAAAAAGTTGTCAAATTAATAGTAAAATGTTGAAAAATTATTAGTAAAAGTAAAATCTGAATGAATATCAAAAAAGTTGTCAAATTTACTGAAAAAATGTTACTAAGAAAATATTGAATTTTTTAAATAAAGCTGTGGTTGGTTTAAGTTTACTTTTAATACAATTGTCAATACATATTAGAAAATCATCTTGATCAAATGACCGATTTAAGGTGACAAGATATACAATTATCAAAAAAGTTGTCAAATTAATAGTAAAATGTTGAAAAATTATCAATAAAGGTAAAATCTGAATGAATATCAAAAAAGTTGTCAAATTAACTGAAAAAATGTACTAAGAAAATATTGAAATTTTGAAATAAAGCTTTGGTTATTTCAAGTACTTTGAATGCAATTGTCAATACATTTTAGAAAATTATCTTCATCAAATATACGATTTATGGTAACATAAAATGTATTATCAAAAAATTGACAAATTTACAGAAAATGTGGAAAAATTATCAATAAAGGTAAAATCTGAATAATTATCAAAAAATTTGTCAAATTTACTGAAAACATGTTACTAAGAAAATGTTGAAATTTTTAAATAAAGCTTTGGTTGGTTCAAGTTTACTTTTAATACAATTGTCAATACATATTAGAAAATCTTCTTGATCAAATGACCGATTTAAGGTGACAAGATATACAATTATCAAAAAAGATGTCAAATTAATAGTAAAATGTTGAAAAATTATTAGTAAAAGTAAAATCTGAATGAATATCAAAAAAGTTGTCAAATTTACTGAAAAAATGTTACTAAGAAAATATTGAATTTTTTAAATAAAGCTGTGGTTGGTTTAAGTTTACTTTTAATACAAATGTCAATATATATTAGAAAATCATCCTTATCAAATGACCGATTTAAGGTGACAAGATATACAATTATCAAAAAAGTTCTCAAATTAATAGTAAAATGTTGAAAAATTATTAGTAAAGGTAAAATCTGAATGAATATCAAAAGGTTGTCAAATTTACTGAAAAAATGTTACTAAGAAAATGTTGAAATTTTTAAATAAAGCTGTGGTTGGTTTAAGTCTTCTTTAAATACAATTGTCAATACATATTAGAAAATCATCTTGATCAAATGACCGATTTAAGGTGACAAGATATACAATTATCATAAAAGTTGTCAAATTTATAGTAAATTGTTGAAAAATTATTAGTATAGGTAAAATATGAATGAATATCAAAAAAGTTGTCAAAAACACTGAAAAAAATGTTACTTAGAAAATGTTGAAATATTTAAATAAAGCTGTGGTATGTTTAAATTTACTTTTAATACAATTGTCAATACATATTAGAAAATCATCTTGATCAAATGACCGGTTTAAGGTGACAAGATATACAATTATCAAAAAAGTTGTCAAATTTATAGTAAAATGTTGAAAATTTATCAATAAAGGTAAAATCTGAATGAATATCAAAAATTTGTCAAATTTACTGAAAAATGTTACTAAGAAAATGTTGAAATTTTTAAATAAAGCTTTGGTTGGTTCAAGTTTACTTTAAATGCAGTTGTCAATACATTTTAGAAAATTATCTTGATCAAATATACGAATTATGGTAAAAAAAAAATAACATATCAAAAAATTGACAAATTTACAGAAAATGTGGAAAAATTATCAATAAAGGTAAAATCTGAATGAATATCAAAAAAGTTGTCAAATTTACTGAAAAAATGTACTAAGAAAATATTGAAATTTTGAAATAAAGCTTTGGTTGGTTCAAGTACTTTGAATGCAATTGTCAATACATTTTAGAAAATTATCTTCATCAAATATACGATTTATGGTAACATAAAATGAAATATCAAAAAATTGACAAATTTACAGAAAATGTGGAAAAATTATCAATAAAGGTAAAATCTGAATAATTATCAAAAAATTTGTCAAATTTACTGAAAACATGTTACTAAGAAAATGTTGAAATTTTTAAATAAAGCTTTGGTTGGTTCAAGTTTACTTTTAATACAATTGTCAATACATATTAGAAAATCTTCTTGATCAAATGACCGATTTAAGGTGACAAGATATACAATTATCAAAAAAGATGTCAAATTAATAGTAAAATGTTGAAAAATTATTAGTAAAAGTAAAATCTGAATGAATATCAAAAAAGTTGTCAAATTTACTGAAAAAATGTTACTAAGAAAATATTGAATTTTCTAAATAAAGCTGTGGTTGGTTTAAGTTTACTTTTAATACAAATGTCAATATATATTAGAAAATCATCCTTATCAAATGACCGATTTAAGGTGACAAGATATACAATTATCAAAAAAGTTCTCAAATTAATAGTAAAATGTTGAAAAATTATTAGTAAAGGTAAAATCTGAATGAATATCAAAAGGTTGTCAAATTTACTGAAAAAATGTTACTAAGAAAATGTTGAAATTTTTAAATAAAGCTGTGGTTGGTTTAAGTCTTCTTTAAATACAATTGTCAATACATATTAGAAAATCATCTTGATCAAATGACCGATTTAAGGTGACAAGATATACAATTATCATAAAAGTTGTCAAATTTATAGTAAATTGTTGAAAAATTATTAGTATAGGTAAAATATGAATGAATATCAAAAAAGTTGTCAAAAACACTGAAAAAAATGTTACTTAGAAAATGTTGAAATATTTAAATAAAGCTGTGGTATGTTTAAATTTACTTTTAATACAATTGTCAATACATATTAGAAAATCATCTTGATCAAATGACCGGTTTAAGGTGACAAGATATACAATTATCAAAAAAGTTGTCAAATTTATAGTAAAATGTTGAAAATTTATCAATAAAGGTAAAATCTGAATGAATATCAAAAATTTGTCAAATTTACTGAAAAATGTTACTAAGAAAATGTTGAAATTTTTAAATAAAGCTTTGGTTGGTTCAAGTTTACTTTAAATGCAGTTGTCAATACATTTTAGAAAATTATCTTGATCAAATATACGAATTATGGTAAAAAAAAAATAACATATCAAAAAATTGACAAATTTACAGAAAATGTGGAAAAATTATCAATAAAGGTAAAATCTGAATGAATATCAAAAAAGTTGTCAAATTTACTGAAAAAATGTACTAAGAAAATATTGAAATTTTGAAATAAAGCTTTGGTTGGTTCAAGTACTTTGAATGCAATTGTCAATACATTTTAGAAAATTATCTTCATCAAATATACGATTTATGGTAACATAAAATGAAATATCAAAAAATTGACAAATTTACAGAAAATGTGGAAAAATTATCAATAAAGGTAAAATCTGAATGAATATCAAAAAAGTTGTCAAATTTACTGAAAAAATGTACTAAGAAAATATTGAAATTTTGAAATAAAGCTTTGGTTGGTTCAAGTACTTTGAATGCAATTGTCAATACATTTTAGAAAATTATCTTCATCAAATATACGATTTATGGTAACATAAAATGAAATATCAAAAAATTGACAAATTTACAGAAAATGTGGAAAAATTATCAATAAAGGTAAAATCTGAATAATTATCAAAAAATTTGTCAAATTTACTGAAAACATGTTACTAAGAAAATGTTGAAATTTTTAAATAAAGCTTTGGTTGGTTCAAGTTTACTTTTAATACAATTGTCAATACATATTAGAAAATCTTCTTGATCAAATGACCGATTTAAGGTGACAAGATATACAATTATCAAAAAAGATGTCAAATTAATAGTAAAATGTTGAAAAATTATTAGTAAAAGTAAAATCTGAATGAATATCAAAAAAGTTGTCAAATTTACTGAAAAAATGTTACTAAGAAAATATTGAATTTTCTAAATAAAGCTGTGGTTGGTTTAAGTTTACTTTTAATACAAATGTCAATATATATTAGAAAATCATCCTTATCAAATGACCGATTTAAGGTGACAAGATATACAATTATCAAAAAAGTTCTCAAATTAATAGTAAAATGTTGAAAAATTATTAGTAAAGGTAAAATCTGAATGAATATCAAAAGGTTGTCAAATTTACTGAAAAAATGTTACTAAGAAAATGTTGAAATTTTTAAATAAAGCTGTGGTTGGTTTAAGTCTTCTTTAAATACAATTGTCAATACATATTAGAAAATCATCTTGATCAAATGACCGATTTAAGGTGACAAGATATACAATTATCATAAAAGTTGTCAAATTTATAGTAAATTGTTGAAAAATTATTAGTATAGGTAAAATATGAATGAATATCAAAAAAGTTGTCAAAAACACTGAAAAAAATGTTACTTAGAAAATGTTGAAATATTTAAATAAAGCTGTGGTATGTTTAAATTTACTTTTAATACAATTGTCAATACATATTAGAAAATCATCTTGATCAAATGACCGGTTTAAGGTGACAAGATATACAATTATCAAAAAAGTTGTCAAATTTATAGTAAAATGTTGAAAATTTATCAATAAAGGTAAAATCTGAATGAATATCAAAAATTTGTCAAATTTACTGAAAAATGTTACTAAGAAAATGTTGAAATTTTTAAATAAAGCTTTGGTTGGTTCAAGTTTACTTTAAATGCAGTTGTCAATACATTTTAGAAAATTATCTTGATCAAATATACGAATTATGGTAAAAAAAAAATAACATATCAAAAAATTGACAAATTTACAGAAAATGTGGAAAAATTATCAATAAAGGTAAAATCTGAATGAATATCAAAAAAGTTGTCAAATTTACTGAAAAAATGTACTAAGAAAATATTGAAATTTTGAAATAAAGCTTTGGTTGGTTCAAGTACTTTGAATGCAATTGTCAATACATTTTAGAAAATTATCTTCATCAAATATACGATTTATGGTAACATAAAATGAAATATCAAAAAATTGACAAATTTACAGAAAATGTGGAAAAATTATCAATAAAGGTAAAATCTGAATAATTATCAAAAAATTTGTCAAATTTACTGAAAACATGTTACTAAGAAAATGTTGAAATTTTTAAATAAAGCTTTGGTTGGTTCAAGTTTACTTTTAATACAATTGTCAATACATATTAGAAAATCTTCTTGATCAAATGACCGATTTAAGGTGACAAGATATACAATTATCAAAAAAGATGTCAAATTAATAGTAAAATGTTGAAAAATTATTAGTAAAAGTAAAATCTGAATGAATATCAAAAAAGTTGTCAAATTTACTGAAAAAATGTTACTAAGAAAATATTGAATTTTTTAAATAAAGCTGTGGTTGGTTTAAGTTTACTTTTAATACAAATGTCAATATATATTAGAAAATCATCCTTATCAAATGACCGATTTAAGGTGACAAGATATACAATTATCAAAAAAGTTCTCAAATTAATAGTAAAATGTTGAAAAATTATTAGTAAAGGTAAAATCTGAATGAATATCAAAAGGTTGTCAAATTTACTGAAAAAATGTTACTAAGAAAATGTTGAAATTTTTAAATAAAGCTGTGGTTGGTTTAAGTCTTCTTTAAATACAATTGTCAATACATATTAGAAAATCATCTTGATCAAATGACCGATTTAAGGTGACAAGATATACAATTATCATAAAAGTTGTCAAATTTATAGTAAATTGTTGAAAAATTATTAGTATAGGTAAAATATGAATGAATATCAAAAAAGTTGTCAAAAACACTGAAAAAAATGTTACTTAGAAAATGTTGAAATATTTAAATAAAGCTGTGGTATGTTTAAATTTACTTTTAATACAATTGTCAATACATATTAGAAAATCATCTTGATCAAATGACCGGTTTAAGGTGACAAGATATACAATTATCAAAAAAGTTGTCAAATTTATAGTAAAATGTTGAAAATTTATCAATAAGGGTAAAATCTGAATGAATATCAAAAATTTGTCAAATTTACTGAAAAATGTTACTAAGAAAATGTTGAAATTTTTAAATAAAGCTTTGGTTGGTTCAAGTTTACTTTAAATGCAGTTGTCAATACATTTTAGAAAATTATCTTGATCAAATATACGAATTATGGTAGAAAAAAAATAACAAATCAAAAAATTGACAAATTTACAGAAAATGTGGAAAAATTATCAATAAAGGTAAAATATGAATGAATATAAAAAAAGTTGTCAAATTTACTGAAAAAAATGTTACTAAGAAAATGTTGAGATTCTTAAAGAAAGCTGTGGTTGGTTTAAGTTTACTTTTTATACAAATGTCAATACATATTAGAAAATCATCTTGATCAAATGACCGATTTAAGGTGACAAGATATACAATTATCAAAAAAGTTGTCAAATTAATAGTAAAATGTTGAAAAATTATCAATAAAGGTAAAATCTGAATGAATATCAAAAATTTGTCAAATTTACTGAAAAAAAATGTTACTAAGAAAATATTGAAATATTTAAATAAAGCTGCGGTTGGTTCAAGTTTACTTTTTATACAAATGTCAATACATATTAGAAAATCATCTTGATCATATGACTGATTTAAGGTGACAAGATATACAATTATCAAAAAAGTTGTCAAATTTACAGTAAAATGTTGAAAAATTATCAATAAAGGTAAAATCTGAATAAATATCAAAACAGTTGTCAAATGTACTGAAAAAAATGTTACTAAGAAAATGTTGAAATATTTAAATAAAGCTGTGGTAGGTTTAAATTTACTTTTAATACAATTGTCAATACATATTAGAAAATCATCTCGATCAGATGACCGGTTAAAGGTGACAAGATATACAATTATCAAAAAAGATGTCCAATTTATAGTAAAATGTTGAAAATTTATCAATAAAGGTAAAATCTGAATGAATATCAAAAATTTGTCAAATATACTGAAAAAAAATGTTACTAAGAAAATATTGAAATATTTAAATAAAGCTGCGGTTGGTTCAAGTTTACTTTTAATACAATTGTCAAGACATATTAGAAAATCATCTTGATCAAATGACCGATTTAAGGTGCAAGATATACAATTATCAAAAAAGTTGTCAAATTAATAGTAAAATGTTGAAAAATTATCAATAAAGGTAAAATCTGAATGAATATCAAAAAAGTTGTCAAATTTACTGAAAAAATGTTACTAAGAAAATATTGAATTTTTTAAATAAAGCTGTGGTTGGTTTAAGTTTACTTTTAATACAATTGTCAATACATATTAGAACATCATCTTGATCAAATGACCGATTTAAGGTGACAAGATATACAATTATCAAAAAAGTTGTCAAATTAATAGTAAAATGTTGAAAAATTATCAATAAAGGTAAAATCTGAATGAATATCAAAAAAGTTGTCAAATTTACTGAAAAAATGTACTAAGAAAATATTGAAATTTTGAAATAAAGCTTTGGTTATTTCAAGTACTTTGAATGCAATTGTCAATACATTTTAGAAAATTATCTTCATCAAATATACGATTTATGGTAACATAAAATGAAATATCAAAAAATTGACAAATTTACAGAAAATGTGGAAAAATTATCAATAAAGGTAAAATCTGAATAATTATCAAAAAATTTGTCAAATTTACTGAAAACATGTTACTAAGAAAATGTTGAAATTTTTAAATAAAGCTTTGGTTGGTTCAAGTTTACTTTTAATACAATTGTCAATACATATTAGAAAATCTTCTTGATCAAATGACCGATTTAAGGTGACAAGATATACAATTATCAAAAAAGATGTCAAATTAATAGTAAAATGTTGAAAAATTATTAGTAAAAGTAAAATCTGAATGAATATCAAAAAAGTTGTCAAATTTACTGAAAAAATGTTACTAAGAAAATATTGAATTTTTTAAATAAAGCTGTGGTTGGTTTAAGTTTACTTTTAATACAAATGTCAATATATATTAGAAAATCATCCTTATCAAATGACCGATTTAAGGTGACAAGATATACAATTATCAAAAAAGTTCTCAAATTAATAGTAAAATGTTGAAAAATTATTAGTAAAGGTAAAATCTGAATGAATATCAAAAGGTTGTCAAATTTACTGAAAAAATGTTACTAAGAAAATGTTGAAATTTTTAAATAAAGCTGTGGTTGGTTTAAGTCTTCTTTAAATACAATTGTCAATACATATTAGAAAATCATCTTGATCAAATGACCGATTTAAGGTGACAAGATATACAATTATCATAAAAGTTGTCAAATTTATAGTAAATTGTTGAAAAATTATTAGTATAGGTAAAATATGAATGAATATCAAAAAAGTTGTCAAAAACACTGAAAAAAATGTTACTTAGAAAATGTTGAAATATTTAAATAAAGCTGTGGTATGTTTAAATTTACTTTTAATACAATTGTCAATACATATTAGAAAATCATCTTGATCAAATGACCGGTTTAAGGTGACAAGATATACAATTATCAAAAAAGTTGTCAAATTTATAGTAAAATGTTGAAAATTTGTCAATAAAGGTAAAATCTGAATGAATATCAAAAATTTGTCAAATTTACTGAAAAATGTTACTAAGAAAATGTTGAAATTTTTAAATAAAGCTTTGGTTGGTTCAAGTTTACTTTAAATGCAGTTGTCAATACATTTTAGAAAATTATCTTGATCAAATATACGAATTATGGTAAAAAAAAAATAACATATCAAAAAATTGACAAATTTACAGAAAATGTGGAAAAATTATCAATAAAGGTAAAATATGAATGAATATAAAAAAAGTTGTCAAATTTACTGAAAAAAATGTTACTAAGAAAATGTTGAGATTCTTAAAGAAAGCTGTGGTTGGTTTAAGTTTACTTTTTATACAAATGTCAATACATATTAGAAAATCATCTTGATCAAATGACCGATTTAAGGTGACAAGATATACAATTATCAAAAAAGATGTCCAATTTATAGTAAAATGTTGAAAATTTATCAATAAAGGTAAAATCTGAATGAATATCACAAGTTTGTCAAATTTACTGAAAAAAAATGTTACTAAGAAAATATTGAAATATTTAAATAAAGCTGCGGTTGGTTCAAGTTTACTTTTAATACAATTGTCAAGACATATTAGAAAATCATCTTGATCAGATGACCGGTTAAAGGTGACAAGATATACAATTATCAAAAAGATGTCCAATTTATAGTAAAATGTTGAAAATTTATCAATAAAGGTAAAATCTGAATGAATATCAAAAGTTTGTCAAATTTACTGAAAAAAAATGTTACTAAGAAAATATTGAAATATTTAAATAAAGCTGCGGTTGGTTCAAGTTTACTTTTAATACAATTGTCAAGACATATTAGAAAATCATCTTGATCAAATGACCGATTTAAGGTGCAAGATATACAATTATCAAAAAAGTTGTCAAATTAATAGTAAAATGTTGAAAAATTATCAATAAAGGTAAAATCTGAATGAATATAAAAAAAGTTGTCAAATTTACTGGAAAAATGTTACTAAGAAAATGTTGAAATTTTGAAATAAAGCTTTGGTTGGTTCAAGTACTTTGAATGCAATTGTCAATACATTTTAATAAATCTTCCTGATCAAATGACCGATTTAAGGTGACAAGATATACAATTATCAAAAGAGTTTTCAAATTTACAGTAAAATGTGGAAAAATTATCAATTCACCGATAGCAGGTTTACTGTACACTCTATACATATAAAAAAAATGGTCAACTTAAGGTTTCAACTAACACAATAATTCATAAAGTGGCTAGATTAACTAACAAAATATATATCAAAAATAATAAAGCTGTGGCTGGTTAAATTTTACGTCTAATACAACTGCCAATACTGTACATATTAGAAAAATATCTTGATCAAATGACTGATTTATAGTGACATCAAATACAATTATCAAAAAAAAATGTCAAAGTTGCAGTAACATATTGAAAATTTATCGATAAAGGTAAAATCTGAATGAATATTCAAAAAAGGTTATCAAATTTACCTTTAAAAAATGTTACTGAGAAAATGTTGCAATCTTTAAATAAAAGCTTTGGTTAGTTCAAGTTTACTTTTAATACAATTGTCAATACACATTGGAAAATCATCTTGATCAAATTACAAATTTAAGGTAACATCATATACAATTATCAAAAAAATTGTCAAATTTACAGTAAAATGATTAAAAATTATCAAAAAAGGTAAAATCTGAATGAATATCAAAAAAGTTGTCAAATTTACTCAAAAAATGTTACTAAGAAAATATTGAAATTTTTAAATAAAGCTTTGGTTGGTTCAAGTTTACTTTAAATGCAATTGTCAATATATTTTAGAAAATTATCTTGATCAAATATACGATTTATGATAACATAAAAGAAAATATCAAAAAATTGACAAATTTACAGAAAATGTGGAAAAATTATTAATAAAGGTAAAATCTGAATGAATATCAAAAACGTTGTCAAATTTACTGAAAAAATGTTACTAAGAAAATGTTGAAATTCTTAAATAAAGCTGTGGTTGGTTTAAGTTTACTTTTAATACAATTGTCAATACATATTAGAAAATCATCTTGATCAAATGACCAATTTAAGGTGACAAGATATACAATTATCAAAACAGTTGTCAAATTTACAGTAAAATGTTAAAATATTATAAATAAAGGTAAAATCTAAATGAATATCAAAAAAGTTGTCAAATTTACTGAAAAAATGTTTCTTAGAAAATGTTGAAATTTAAAAAAAAAGCTGTGGTTGGTTTAAGTTTACTTTTAATACAATTGTCAATACATATTAGAAAATCATCTTGATCAAATGACCGATTTAAGGTGACAAGATATACAATTATCAAAAAATTTGTGAAAAGTATAGTAAAATGTTGAAAAATTATCAATAAAAGTAAAATCTGAATGAATATCAAAAAATTTGTCAAATTTACTGAAAAAAAGTTACTAAGAAAATATTGAAATTTAAAAAAAAAAGTTTTGGTTGGTTCAAGTTAACTTTAAATGCAATTGTCAATACATTTTAGAAAATTATTTTGATCAAATATACGATTTATGGTAACATAAAATAAAATATCAAAAAATTGACAATTTTACAGAAAATGTGGAAAAATTATCAATAAAGGTAAAATTTAAATGAATATAAAAAAAATTGTCAAATTTACTGAAAAACTGTTACTTAGAAAATTTTGACATTTTTAAATAAAGCTGTGGTTGGTTTAAGTCTTCTTTAAATACAATTGTCAATACATATTAGAAAATCATCTTGATCAAATGACCGATTTAAGGTGACAAGATATACAATTATCATAAAAGTTGTCAAATTTATAGTAAATTGTTGAAAAATTATTAGTAAAGGTAAAAATATGAATGAATATAAAAAAAGTTGTCAAAAACACTGAAAAAAATGTTACTAAGAAAATGTTGAAATATTTAAATAAAGCTGTGGTATGTTTAAATTTACTTTTAATACAATTGTCAATACATATTAGAAAATCGTCTTGATCAAATGACCGGTTTAAGGTGACAAGATATACAATTATCAAAAAAGTTGTCAAATTTATAGTAAAATGTTGAAAATTTGTCAATAAAGGTAAAATCTGAATGAATATAAGAAATTTGTCAAATTTACTGAAAAATGTTACTAAGAAAATGTTGAAATTTTTAAATAAAGCTTTGGTTGGTTCAAGTTTACTTTAAATGCAGTTGTCAATACATTTTAGAAAATTATCTTGATCAAATATACGAATTATGGTAACAAAAAAATAACATATCAAAAAATTGACAAATTTACAGAAAATGTGGAAAAATTATCAATAAAGGTAAAATCTGAATGAATATAAAAAAAGTTGTCAAATTTACTGAAAAAAATGTTACTAAGAAAATGTTGAGATTCTTAAAGAAAGCTGTGGTTGGTTTAAGTTTACTTTTTATACAAATGTCAATACATATTAGAAAATCATCTTGATCAAATGACCGATTTAAGGTGACAAGATATACAATTATCAAAAAAGTTGTCAAATTAATAGTAAAATGTTGAAAAATTATCAATAAAGGTAAAATCTGAATGAATATCAAAAGGTTGTCAAATTTACTGAAAAAATGTTACTAAGAAAATATTGAAATTTTTATATAAAGCTTTGGTTGGTTCGTTTACTTTAAATGCAGTTGTCAATACATTTTAGAAAATTATCTTGATCAAATGACTGATTTATAGTGACATCATATACAATTATCAAGAAAAAAAAATGTCAAAGTTACAGTAACATATTGTAAATTTATCGATAAAGGTAAAATCTGAATGAATATTAAAAAAGTTGTCAGATTTACTGAAAAAAATGTTACTAAGAAAATGTTGATATATTTAAATAAAGCTGTGGTTGGTTTAAGTTTATTTTTAATACAATTGTCAATACATATTAGAAAATCATCTTCATCAAATGACCGATTTAAGGTGAGAGATTTACAATTATCAAAAAAGTTGTCAAATTAATAGTAAAATGTTGAAAAATTATTAGTAAAAGTAAAATCTGAATGAATATCAAAAAAGTTGTCAAATTTACTGAAAAAAATGTTACTAAGAAAATGTTGAAATATTTAAATAAAGCTGTGGTAGATTTAAATTTACTTTTAATACAATTGTCAATACATATTAGAAAATCATCGTGATCAAATGACCGATTTAAGGTGACAAGATATATAATTATCAAAAAATTTGTCAAAATTGTAGTAAAATGTTGAAAATTTATCAATAAAAGTAAAATCTGAATGAATACCAAAAACTTGTCAAATTTACTGAAAAAAAGTTACTAAGAAAATATTGAAATTTAAAAAAAAAAGTTTTTGTTGGTTCAAGTACTATGAATGCAATTGTCAATACATTTTAGAAAACTATCTTCATCAAATATACGATTTATGGTATCATAAAATAAAATATCAAAAAATTGACAAATTTACAGAAAATGTGGAAAAATTATCAATTAAGGTAAAATCTGAATGATTATCAAAAAATTTGTCAAATCTACTGAAAACATGTTACTGAGAAAATGTTGAAATTTTTAAATAAAGCTTTGGTTGGTTCAAGTTTACTTTTAATACAATTGTCAATACATATTAGAAAATCTTCTTGATCAAATGACCGATTTAAGGTGACAAGATATACAATTATCAAAAAAGATGTCAAATTAATAGTAAAATGTTGAAAAATTATTAGTAAAAGTAAAATCTGAATGAATATCAAAAAATTGTCAAATTTACTGAAAAAATGTTACTAAGAAAATATTAAAATTTTTAAATAAAGCTTTGGTTGGTTTAAGTTTACTTTTAATACAATTGTCAATACATTTTAGAAAATCATCTTGATCAAATGACCGATTTAAGGTGACAAGATATACAATTATCAAAAAATTTGTCAAAATTATAGTAAAATGTTGAAAATTCACAATAAAAGTAAAATCTGAATGAATATCAAAAAATTTGTCAAATTTACTGAAAAAATATTACTAAGAAAATGTTGAAATTTTTAAATAAAGCTTTGGTTGGTTCAAGTTTACTTTAAATGCAGTTGTCAATACATTTTAGAAAATTATCTTGATCAAATATACGAATTATGGTAACAAAAAAATAACATATCAAAAAATTGACAAATTTACAGAAAATGTGGAAAAATTATCAATAAAGGTAAAATCTGAATGAATATAAAAAAAGTTGTCAAATTTACTGAAAAAAATGTTACTAAGAAAATGTTGAAATTCTTCAAGAAAGCTGTGGTTGGTTTAAGTTTACTTTTTATACAAATGTCAATACATATTAGAAAATCATCTTGATCAAATGACCGATTTAAGGTGACAAGACATGCACTTATTAAAAAAGTTGTCAAATTTACAGTAAAATGTTAAAAAATTATCAATAAAGGTAAAATCTGAATGAATATAAATAAAGTCAAATTTACTGAAAAAAATGTTGCTAAGAAAATGTTGAAATTCTTAAAGAAAGCTGGTGTTGGTTTAAGTTTACTTTTTATACAAATGTCAATACATATTAGGAAATCATCTTAATCAAATGACCGATTTAAGGTGACAAGATATACAATTATCAAAAAAGTTCTCAAATTAATAGTAAGATGTTGAAAAATTATTAGTAAAGGTAAAATCTGAATGAATATCAAAAGGTTGTCAAATTTACTGAAAAAATGTTACTAAGAAAATGTTGAAATTTTTAAATAAAGCTGTGGTTGGTTTAAGTTTACTTTTTATACAAATGTCAATACATATTAGAAAATCATCTTGATCAAATGACCGATTTAAGGTGACAAGATATACAATTATCAAAAAAGTTGTCAAATTTACAGTAAAATGTGGAAAAATTATCAATAAAGGTAAAATCTGAATGAATATCAAAAAAGTTGTCAAATTTACTGAAAAAATGTTACTAAGAAAATATTGAAATTTTGAAATAAAGCTTTGGTTCGTTCAAGTACTTTGAATGCAATTGTCAATACATTTTAGAAAATCATCTCCATCAAATATACGATTTATGGTAACCACAGCGTGGGAACGGAACTGTACGGTTTTCTAATAATATGGTCATTCGGGAGACTGTCAAGCGGTGCTCCGACATTCGAAAAATAACAAGTTGCTTGATGGAAACTTTGACGAACTCTTATGGTCCTATATAACGTTTCTGCTTCAAGTTTTGATAGCTAAAACATTCTTTATGTAAATATGAACCAATAAAATAATAAGAAAGATATATGCATGAAAACGTTTTCCTTAGAATGGTGGAGCTCCGTGTAAAACAATCAAAATTGTCACACAACAGCGATCAAAAATGTCAAATAAACATCGAAAAATCATTGTTTGCTACCTGGATTTTCACATGTACCTTTTCTGATATATAGTCTTACCTGTCTGAAAGTTTCAAAGCCATTGTCCCAGTAGAAATCCAAATATATTCATTTTCTCCATGTCGGATATTTTTATTGACTGTACAATCGCTCGCAAGTTGACTGTAATATCACTCGGAGCCTTCCTGTAAATCACTTGGAGCTTTCCTGTAGAATTGCTTGGCCAAATTTATTAAATACATTGCATATGCATTGCATTGGTTGTTTATTGCTGTCCTATTTGTTCATCTATGGTATTTGAAGTGAAAATAAGCACAAAACCAGTCATTTTGACAATTAAGATTCTATCAAGGAATCCTTTTAAGGTGACTATATCAGAGACAAAAACAAAACTTGTACACTACACATAAAAAAGAAGATGTGGTATATGATTGCCAAAGAGACAACTTTCCACAAGAGACCAAAATGACACAGAAATTACCAACTATAGGTCACCGTACGGTCGTCAACAATGAATAAAGCCCATACCGCATAGTCATCTTTAAAATGTCCCAAAATAACAATGGAAAACGACTTCGGAAAACTAACGGCTTATTTATGTACAAAAAATGAACGAAAAACAAATATGTAACACATAAACAAACAACCACTGAATAAGTATACAAGACAAAAAGAAATGGACAGTACAAAATATGTTAAAATAACAATGGAAAACGACTTCGGAAAACTAACGACTTATTTATGTACAAAAAATGAACGAAAAACAAATATGTCACACATAAACAAACAACCACTGAATAAGTATACAAGACAAAAAGAAAAGGACAGTACAAAATATGTTAAGCCCCAGTCCCACTAGACCACGATCGCACCACGCTCACCGCGATCTAAAATAAATTTAGATCGTGGTGAGGTCGCGGTATGAGCGGCATGAACATGTTAATTTTCGTTGCTTTCACGATGCTACTACGTCCTAATTACGCTTCTACAACGATCCCGCTACGATTAAACCACGTTCTCACCGCGCTTATTCTGCGACCTCACTACGCTTATAAAGATCTTTCTACGCTCTTCACGTTCTCACTACGACCATACCACGAGTTATCCGATTGCAACACGATCTTACTGCGATTATAGCACGTTCTTACCACGATTATACTACGTTCATACCGCGATCTTACTACGTTCTCAGCAATACCGTATCGTGTTTCATATCAATATAGTTCCATTCCTTCTATTTCTGATTAAAACGGAGATTTCTCGGAAACAATACAGTCAAATCTACTAGAACATGTGGGCGTGGTGGTAGGGGTTGATGTAGAGGCAGAGGGAGCAAAATATGAACATTATACTAAACTCCAAATAGTACACAAGAAACTAAAATTTAAAATAGTACTTACAAAGGCCAGAGGCTCCTGACTTGGGACAGGCGCAAAAATATTGGGGTTAAACATGTTTGTGAGAACTCAACCCTCCGCCTATACCTCTAGTCAATGAAGAAAAGTAAACGCATAACAATACGCACATTAAAATTCAGTTCAAGAGAAGTCCGAGTCCGATGTCAGAAAATGTGACTAAAGAAAATAAACAAAATGACAATAATACATAAATAACAACAGACTACTAGCAGTTAACTGACATGCCGGCTCCAGACTTCAATTAAACTGATACTATACACATAAGTAGTATAGTAGCAAGAGATGTTGGAACGACCAATCAAACCTAAATTACAACCTATTGCATGTCCATAACGCTCAAATGACGATATTTTAGTGAACGATAGAAGAGATGACACAGATGTGTTAATATATATAGGAAGATGTGGTATGAGTGCCAATGAGACAACTCTCCATCAACGTAAAAATCTATAAAAGTAAACCATTATATGCATTACGGAGCCTTGGCTCACACCGAACAGCACGCTATAAAGGGTCCCCAAAAATACTAATGTTAAACCATTTAAACGGGAAAAACCAACGGTCTAATCTATATAAAAACGAGAAGCATGGTTGAGCCGTTAGAGCAAATGGATAAATCTAGGGAGTTTTTTTTAAAATATATTTTATGTGAAAATGACAATAAAAATGATGGTCGTAGTTTGAACGTAATAAGGTCCTGTGAACATGTTCAAAGTTGGCCACGCTCTTCGCGATCTTGAAGACCTCACCACGATCGTGGTACAATGTGGTACGACCTTACTGCGACCTACACGATCGTACCACGATCATCAAAATTTGCATTTTTTTTCACAGATCGTAGTGCGATCGTGGCCTAGTGGGACTGGGGTAAGAATCTAATCTTAAATAAAAATGAAAATAATCCTCGTACAAAATAAATATGTATATATACCGAAAAGATTCTCTGGAAAGTTAATTGGCATATTTTGAATTTTACTTAATATATTATTCACCAGCAATTTTAGAAAAATAATAAATACATATTTGAACAATACAACAAAGAATTTTTCAGCACAGGATCGGGATATTGTAACTTGATATGTACCATAGTTTGTTTGAAAAAGTGTGAGGGAATCGACACATACACCACAGTTCCATATTGACCCTCTGATTGATTTACCAGAAGATTGAAAATGGTCATGTGGTGTATGTTAGATACCTCACACTTTTAGCAAGAAATTACATTGTAACACACTTTCTTTCCTGTGATATCAGTTAAAAACTATGACACATGTCATTTACCAAATAAAAAAGTGATTTGATATATATGTGTATCTACACCATAGGATGAACTAAATTTCAAAGCAAAGCTTTATCGTGAAATTTAGCCTCTCTTATGGTGTATCTACACATACCCAACACGTTTTAATTTGGTATAACAAGGAATTCGAATGTGGAATTGTGGTAGCTAACCACTGACCCAAGAAAAGATACGTATATGTCAATAAACATGATATTAAAATAGAAGATGTGGTATAATTACAAATGAGATGTCTGTTTATTACAAGCTATACATGTAGCTACTGGTAGAAAAAGCTCCAATAAAATGAAATTTTATCAAGGATGGGAGAGGACTTGTTATCTGAAAGACAGAGAAAACACAAAATTCTTCAACGTTTTTTTTTTATATCAATGTCACGATTCAGGAACTTTTTAATATTCCCAACTATAGCATCCGACAAACGAACGAAACAGTTGTTTTTATTTAGGGAAAACAACATTTTATCAAACCACATTTATATTTCCAACATAAAAATAAGGAGATGTGATATGATTGTCAAAGTTAAAAAGTAAATGGATTTAAGGATGTACTTAGGTGAGGTTTTGAATTTGTGTCAAATGTTCGGACTCCTTGGTGTTTTTCCATACAACACAATGAAAAATATTTTGCCCCATAACACCCATTTATATTTTCATATAAGATTACCTATCTAATGAAAGGTCATTTAACAAAATTTTAGAAAATCCTTAATTTTCTTTCTTTTGTTTTGAGGCCTAACAATACCAATGCAAATATAAGGTAAAAGTCAGAGTCAGTCTTTTCCCGCCATATTTTAAATCTCAAATATCTCGAAAAGGAGGTCCATGACCTATCAATATTTTTAGCTTATTTTATCCTTTATTGATGCTCTACAAGCTTAAAGTATCAATTTTAACTTCTTAATTTATTGAATTTTACCTAACCTCACCTAAGTACATCCTTAATTAAGCAATTATAGTCGGCTATAAAAGGTCCCGAAAAGAAAAACAAGAATCAATACCTTTCGAATTTAACTGACGGCCTAATTCATAATATAACAATTTGCGAAAAACATATATGGCAGACACGAACCAACGACAACCACTGAACTACGAGCTTTTGACTTAAAACAGGTACATAAAGAATTTGGCAAGGGTAAACATGTTTGTGTGCGCTCATTTCTCCCCAAAACTATCACAGCACAAGACCAAACTATAAAAATCAGATGAATAATCGGATCATCATACTGTCATTGACGATATCAGACCAGGTGCGGATCCCGCCTTTCTACAAAGGCGGATCCAAACCACGGAACACCATAAAAATCGAAAAAAATAGGCTTCAACCACCAAAAACTCCCTCTCCCCGCATACCAGATCCGCTAATGCAGGCTGCAGCCATTCAAATAAAACGTTCAAAAATCATTAACACTTTTGAGTGTGTAATTTAGGTTAAAACAAAAATCGATAACAATACCAAAAATCGTAACAGAAAAAGGAGAGAAAAATCATACCAGACATATATTGTATTGGATTGCAGTAGTTTTAATAAATATTTAGATGACAGAGGTATCATGGAAAACATAAACTGATCATGAATGTGGCAGAAGAAGTTTAGCATTATCTACTAAAGAGTTATAATTAGTCATATGCCACTAGAAACTATTACAGCAAAATGCATTGCCTAGCTTGCTTGCTAGCTGGACCGTGAAGTCATAAGAAGGTTAAGTAGATTACCCTCCTTTCGAAGTAGTCTAGTTGGCCAAACGATGAAAAGCTCCAAGTGATTGTACAGGAAGGCTCCGAGTGATATTACAGTCAACTTGCGAGCGATTGTACAGTCAATAAAAATATCCGACTTGGAGAAAATGAATATATTTGGATTTCTACTGGGACAATGGCTTTGAAACTTTCAGACAGGTAAGACAATATATCAGAAAAGGTACATGTGAAAATTCAGGTAGCAAACATTGATTTTTCGATGTTTATTTGACATTTTTGATCGCTGTTGTGTGACAATTTTGATTGTTTTACACGGAGCTCCACCATTCTAAGGAAAACGTTTCGATGCATATATCTTTCTTATTATTTTATTGGTTCATATTTACATAAAGAATGTTTTAGCTATCAAAACTTGAAGCAGAAACGTTATATAGGAACATAAGAGTTCGTCAAAGTTTCCATCAAGCAACTTGTTATTTTTCGAATGTCGGAGCACCGCTTGACAGTCTCCCGAATGACCAAATTATTAGAAAACCGTACAGTTCCGTTCCCACACTGTGGTAACATAAAATAAAATATCAAAAAAATTGTCAAATTTACAGAAAATGTGGAAAAATTATCAATAAAGGTAAAATCTGAATGATTATCAAAAAAATTGTCAAATTTACTGAAAACATATTACTAAGAAAATGTTGAAATTTTTAAATAAAGCTTTGGTTGGTTCAAGTTTACTTTTAATACAATTGTCAATACATATTAGAAAATCTTCTTGATCAAATGACCGATTTAAGGTGACAAGACATACAATTATCAAAAAAGATGTCAAATTAATAGTAAAATGTTGAAAAATTATTAGTAAAAGTAAAATCTGAATGAATATCAAAAAAGTTGTCAAATTTACTGAAAAAATGTAACTAAGAAAATATTGAAATTTTCAAATAAAGCTGTGGTTGGTTTAAGTTTACTTTTAATACAATTGTCAATACATATTAGAAAATCATCTTGATCAAATGACCGATTTAAGGTGACAAGATATACAATTATCAAAAAAGTTGTCAAATTTACAGTAAAATGTTGAAAATTTATCAATAAAGGTAAAATCTGAATGAATATAAAAAAAGTTGTCAAATTAACTGAAAAAAATGTTACTAAGAAAATGTTGAAATTCTTAAAGAAAGCTGTGGTTGGTTTAAGTTTACTTTTTATACAAATGTCAATACATATTAGAAAATCATCTTGATCAAATGACCGATTTAAGGTGACAAGATATACAATTATCAAAAAAGTTGTCAAATTTACAGTAAAATGTTGAAAATTTATCAATAAAGGTAAAATCTGAATGAATATCAAAAAAGTTGTCAAATTAACTGAAAAAAATGTTACTAAGAAAATGTTGAAATTCTTAAAGAAAGCTGTGGTTGGTTTAAGTTTACTTTTTATACAAATGTCAATACATATTAGAAAATCATCTTGATCAAATGACCGATTTAAGGTGACAAGATATACAATTATCAAAAAAGTTGTCAAATTTACAGTAAAATGTTGAAAATTTATCAAGAAAGGTAAAGTCTGAATGAATATCAAAAAAGTTGTCAAAAACACTGAAAAAAATGTCACTAAGAAAATGTTGAAATATTTAAATAAAGCTGTGGTAGGTTTAAATTTACTTTTGATACAATTGTCAATACATATTAGAAAATCATCTTGATCAAATGACCGGTTTAAGGTGACAAGATATACAATTATCAAAAAAGATGTCAAATTTATAGTAAAATGTTGAAAATTTATCAATAAAGGTAAAATCTGAATGATTATCAAAAAAGTTGTCAAATTTACAGAAAACATGTTACTAAGAAAATGTTGAAATTTTTAAATAAAGCTTTGGTTGGTTCAAGTTTACTTTTAATACAATTGTCAATACATATTAGGAAATCATCTTGATCAAATGACCGATTTAAGGTGCAAGATATACAATTATAAAAAAAAGTTGTCAAATTAATAGTAAAATGTTGAAAAATTATTAGTAAAAGTAAAATCTGAATGAATATCAAAAAAGTTGTCAAATTCACTGAAAAAAATGTTACTAAGAAAATGTTGAAATTTTTAAATAAAGCTGTGGTTGGTTTAAGTTTACTTTTAATACATTTGTCAATACATATTACAAAATTATTTTGATCAAATGACCGGTTTAAGGTAACAAGATATACAATTATCAAAAAAGATGTCAAATTAATAGTAAAATGTTGAAAAATTATTAGTTAAAGTAAAATCTGAATGAATATCAAAAAAATTCTCTAATTTACTGAAAAACTGTCACTAAGAAAATGTTGAAATTTTTAAATAAAGCTGTGGTTGGTTTAAATTTACTTTTAATGCAATTGTCAATACATATTAGAAAATCATCTTGATCAAATGACCGATTTAAGGTGACAAGATATACAATAATCAAAAAAGTTGTCAAATTTATAGTAAAATGTTGAAAATTTATGAATAAAGGTAAAATCTGAATGAATATCAAAAAAGTTGTCAAATTTACTGAAAACATGTTACTAAGAAAATGTTGAAATTTTTAAATAAAGCTTTGGATGGTTCAAGTTTACTTTTAATACAATTGTCAATACATATTAGAAAATCATCTTGATCAAATAACCGATTTAAGGTGACAAGATATACAATTATCAAAAAAGTTCTCAAATTAATAGTAAAATGTTGAAAAATTATCAGTAAAGGTAAAATCTGAATGAATATCAAAAAAGTTGTCAAAAACACTGAAAAAAATGTCACTAAGAAAATGTTGAAATATTTAAATAAAGCTGTGGTAGGTTTAAATTTACTTTTAATACAATTGTCAATACATATTAGAAAATCATCTTGATCAAATGACCGATTTAAGGTGACAAGATATACAATTATCAAAAAAGTTCTCAAATTAATAGTAAAATGTTGAAAAATTATCAGTAAAGGTAAAATCTGAATGAATATCAAAAAAGTTGTCAAAATTACTGAAAAAAATGTTACTAAGAAAATGTTGAAACTCTTAAATAAAGCTGTGGTTGGTGTAAGTCTTCTTTTAATACAATTGTCAATACATATTAGAAAATCATCTTGATCAAATGACCGATTAAAGGTGACACTATATACAATTATCAAAAAAGTTGTCAAATTTATAGTATAAGGTTGAAAAAATTATCAATAAAGGTAAAATCTGAATGAATATAAAAAAAATGGACAAATTTACTGAAAAACTGTTACTAAGAAAATTTAAAATTTTTAAATAAAGCTGTGGTTGGTTTAAGTCTTCTTTTAATACAATTGTCAATACATATTAGAAAATCATCTTGATCAAATGACCGATTAAAGGTGACACTATATACAATTATCAAAAAAGTTCTAAAATTTATAGTAAAATCTTAAAAAAATTATCAATAAAGGGAAAATCTGAATAAATATAAAAAAAGTTGTCAAATTTACTGAAAAAAATGTTATTAAGAAAATGTTGAAATTCTTAAATAAAGCTGTGGTTGGTTTAAGTTGACTTTTAATACAAATGTCAATACATATTATAAAAACATCTTGATCAAATGACCGATTTAAGGTGACAAGATATACAATTATGAAAAAAAATGTCAAATTTACAGTAAAATAATGAAAAATTAGAAATTAAGGTAAAATCTGAATGAATATAAAAAAAGTTGTCAAAATTACTGAAAAAATGTTACTAAGAAAATGTTGAAACTCTTAAATAAAGCTGTGGTTGGTGTAAGTCTTCTTTTAATACAATTGTCAATACATATTAGAAAATCATCTTGATCAAATGACCGATTAAAGGTGACACTATATACAATTATCAAAAAAGTTGTCAAATTTATAGTAAAAGGTTGAAAAAATTATCAATAAAGGTAAAATCTGAATGAATATAAAAAAAATTGACAAATTTACTGAAAAACTGTTACTAAGAAAATTTAAAATTTTAAAATAAAGCTGTGGTTGGTTTAAGTTTACTTTTAATACAATTGTCAATACATATTAGACCAGATGCTCCACAGGGCGTAGCTTTATACGACCGCAGAGGTTGAACCCTGAACGGTTGGGGCAAGTATGGACACAACATTCAAGCTGGATTCCGCTCTAAATTTGGATTGTGATTAAATAGTTGACACAGCATAGGTTTCTGACACAGAATGAATGTATTCAAATGAACTTTTTTGTTTTCTCTTAGAGCAATTCACTATGCTGTTGAATATTAATCCTCTCAAAAAAATGTTTGAAGAAATTTTCTTTTTATTTATGAAATTTTAAATGAGAAAAATTGAACCCAATTTTTTAATCACATCCCCATTTCCCTTATTCCAAAACTAATTTCAATTAAAATATTCTAATGGAGTTTGCAACAATTACTACTCATTTAAATACATCATAAAATATTAAGATGAAAAAAAAACCTCACTGAATGGTAAAGATTATTTTAATTTATCAGTTGGTAGTAAAAAGTGAATATACATTGTATATTGTATATAACAAAGATTTAAGTTGATTCTGGACAAAGAAAGATAACTCCAATTAAAAAAAATTCTTGCAGATATTTCTTGCTTACTATACTGGACAAAGAAAGATAACTCTTTATTAAAAAAAAATTAGCTATTTCACAATATTGT
The DNA here is from genome assembly GCF_036588685.1 of Mytilus trossulus. Taxonomy (NCBI): domain Eukaryota; kingdom Metazoa; phylum Mollusca; class Bivalvia; order Mytilida; family Mytilidae; genus Mytilus; species Mytilus trossulus. The sequence continues at coordinate 38,378,259 of NC_086377.1, forward strand.
GAAATTAGATATTTCTTGCCATTGCACAATACTGTGCAATTGAAAAGACTTGCTATTGCACAATACTTAATATAATAATTTTAGATCCTGATTTTGACCAAAAATCTAAGTACGTGTTTAGATTCAGCATATCAAAGAGGCCCAAGAATTTAATTTTTGTTAAAATCAAACTTAGTTTAATTTTGGACCCTTTGCACTTTAATTTAGACCAATTTTAAAACTGGACCAAAAATTAAGAATCTACATACACAGTTAGATTTGGCATATCAAAGAACCCCAATTATTCAATTTTTGATGAAATCAAACAATGTTTAATTTTGGACCTCGATTTGGGCCAACTTGAAAACTGGGCCAATAATAAAAAATCTAAGTACATTTTTAGATTCAGCATATCAAAGAACCCCAAGGTTTCAATTTTTGTTAAAATCAAACTAAGTTTAATTTTGGACCCTTTGGACCTTAATGTAGACCAATTTGAAAACGGGACCAAAAATTAAAAATCTACATACACAGTTAGATTCGGCATATTAAAGAACCCCAATTATTCAATTTTGATGAAATCAAACAAAGTTTAATTTTGGACCCTTTGGGCCCCTTTTTCCTTAACTGTTGGGACCAAAACTCCCAAAATCAATACCAACCTTCCTTTTATAGTCATAAACCTTGTGTTTAAATTTCATAGATTTCTATTTACTTATACTAACGCTATGGTGCGAAAAACCAAGAAAAATGCTTATTTGGGTCCCTTTTTGGCCCCTAATTCCTAAACTGTTGGGACCGAAACTCCCAAAATCAATACCAACCTTCCTTTTGTGGTCATAAACATTGTGTTTAAATTTCATTGATTTCTATTTACTTTAACTAAAGTTATTGTGTGAAAACCAAGAATAATGCTTATTTGGGCCCTTTTTTGGCCCCTTATTCCTAAACTGTTGAAACCAAAACTCCCAAAATCAATCCCAACCTTTCTTTTGTGGTCATAAACCTTGTGTCAAAATTTCATAGATTTCTATTAACTTAAACTAAAGTTATAGTGCGAAAACCAAGAAAATGCTTATTTTGGCCCTTTTTGGCCCCTAATTCCTAAAATGTTGGGACCAAAACTCCCAAAATCAATACCAGCCTTCCTTTGATGGTCATAAACCTTGTATTAAAATTTCATAGATTTCTATTCACTTTTACTAAAGTTAGAGTGCGAAAACTAAAAGTATTCGGACGACGACGACGACGACGACGACGACGACGACACCAACGTGATAGCAATATCCGACGAAATTTTTTTCAAAATTTGCGGTCGTATAAAAATCATCTTGATCAAATGACCGATTTAAGGTGACAAGATATACAATTATCAAAAAAGTTGTCAAATTAATAGTAAAATGTTGAAAAAATTATTGGTAAAAGTAAAATCTGAATGAATATCAAAAAAGTTGTCAAATTTACTGAAAAAATGTTACTAAGAAAATATTGAAATTTTTAAATAAAGCTGTGGTTGGTTTAAGTTTACTTTTAATACAATTGTCAATACATATTAGAAAATCATCTTGATCAAATGACCGATTTAAGGTGACAAGATATACAATTATCATAAAAGTTGTCAAATTTATAGTAAAATGTTGAAAATTTATCAATAAAGGTAAAATCTGAATGAATATCAAAAAAGTTGTCAAATTTACTGAAAACATGTTACTAAGAAAATGTTGAATTTTTTAAATAAAGCTTTGGTTCGTTCAAGTTTACTTTTAATACAATTGTCAATACATATTAGAAAATCATCTTGATCAAATGACCGATTTAAGGTGACAAGATATACAATTATCAAAAAAGTTCTCAAATTAATAGTAAAATGTTGAAAACTTATTAGTAAAGGTAAAATCTGAATGAATATAAAAAAAGTTGTCAAAATTACTGAAAAAAATGTTACTAAGAAAATGTTGAAACTCTTAAATAAAGCTGTGGTTGGTTTAAGTCTTGTTTTAATACAATTGTCAATACATATTAAAAAATCATCTTGATCAAATGACCGATTTAAGGTGACAAGATATACAATTATCAAAAAAGTTCTAAAATTTATAGTAAAATCTTAAAAAAATTATCAATAAAGGGAAAATCTGAATAAATATCAAAAAAGTTGTCAAATTTACTGAAAAAAATGTTACTAAGAAAATGTTGAAATTCTTAAATAAAGCTGTGGTTGGTTTAAGTTTACTTTTAATACAAATGTCAATACATATAAGAAATTCATCTTGATCAAATGACCGATTTAATGTGACAAGATATACAATTATCAAAAAAAATGTCAAATTTACAGTAAAATAATGAAAAAATAGAAATCAAGGTAAAATCTGAATGAATATAAAAAAAGTTGTCAAAATTACTGAAAAAAATGTTACTAAGAAAATGTTGAAACTCTTAAATAAAGCTGTGGTTGGTGTAAGTCTTCTATTAATACAATTGTCAATACATATTAGAAAATCATCTTGATCAAATGACCGATTAAAGGTGACACTATATACAATTATCAAAAAAGTTGTCAAATTTATAGTAAAAGGTTGAAAAAATTATCAATAAAGGTAAAATCTGAATGAATATTAAAAAAGTTGTCAGATTTACTGAAAAAAATGTTACTAAGAAAATGTTGAAATATTTAAATAAAGCTGTGGTTGGTTCAAGTTCACTTTTAATACAATTGTCAATACATATTAGAAAATCATCTTGATCAAATGACCAATTTAAGGTGACAAGCCATACAATTATCAAAACAGTTGTCAAACTTACAGTAAAATGTTTAAAAATTATCAAAAAAGGTAAAATCTGAATGACTATCAAAAAAGTTTCCCCTGTTAAATATAGCGCGATCGGCAATTCAAACACATTAACGTTGGTTGATCATTTGTTTTTATTTATTCGCGTATTCCTGTGTGAATTAACTGTGTTGTATATTTAATGTGTATTATAATGAAGTATGGCATAAAAACGTAACTGCGGTATAAAGTTGTGGTAATTGTTTATTGAGACAACTACTTGTTGTTAATCCCATGTATGATTTTCCCGCTCGGACCCGTTTGTTCTATAAATAAGTAAGTTCACAACAAAAGGTTTTGATAAATGATGATTTTTATACTGTATTTAGGAGGTCAGATGTCTATGACAACTACCGAGGCATGGTTTTGATAAATGGTGTTTTTATACTGTATTTAGGAGGTCAGATGTCTATGACAAATACTGAAGCATGGTTTTGATAAATGGTGTGTTTATACTGTATTTCTCTGCAACAAAGTGTCTCTTAACATTCAAGGGGCAATAAGGCCCTTGTTAGGCACACATATATATTCGAGTTTTAAAGTCATCAAAGATATACTAAAATTTGTCATAAATCGACTAAGGCATCGGGTATTAAGAAAACAAAAACATATGCCACGTTAAACAAGTGACAATGGCAACAAACCATGACAAAACTTGATATGATAATGTAAAATATTTTTAATATACCCCCGCTTTAAAAAAAAAAGGGGGTATACAGTTTTACCTCTGTCTGTCCGTCCGTCCGTCAGTCAGTCCGTCCCATGAATATTTTTCGTCGCATTTTTCTCAGGAACTACAATACAAGGATTTCTTAAATTTTGTTTCAGGGTTTATATAAGTCAGCTATACCGTGTGATGCGTTTTCAGATTGATCACTTGCAAACTTCCTGTTTACCGAACACTTGTATGATTTTACACATGATAGCAAAGTTGAAAATTTTTGTCACACTTTTCTCAGAAACTACAATACAAGGATTTTCTGAAATTCGGTTTTAGGGTTTATCTAAGTCAGCTATACCGTGTGATGCGTTTTCAGATTGATCACTTGACAACTTCCTGTTTACCGAACACTTGTATGATTTTACACATGATAGCCAAGTTGAATATTTTTGTCACACTTTTCTCAGGAACTACAATACAAGGATTTCTGAAATTTGGTTTCAGGATTTATATAAGTCAGCTATAACTGGTGATGCGTTTTCAGATTCATCAATCGACAACTTCCTGTTTACCGAACACTTGCATATTTTTACACTACTTATATTATCCACTTGCGGCGGGGGTATCATCAGTGAACAGTAGCTCGCAGTTTCACTTGTTTTTCCCTTTTTTTTTCATCAAATTTTAAAAAATATTTTAGATTGGTAAAGTATGTGCGCTATACTAGAAATAACTTTGGTATGATTATGTCAGTAGTTTAAGTTTCTAAAATTATTTAGTTGTTTTTTGGCTTCCTCAATGAAAAGAGAGATGCAAAAGATTAATGTTTGAAAACTGCACGCATTCTGTATTTTTCATCGTTTTCATGAAAACGGTACAAATTATTACATAGTTGTGACATCATCAGATTAAAAATCATATATTATTCATTTATATTTCTTAATTCTAGAATATGTGTTTCCAAACAAAAAGTGCAAATTTGAAATAATTCTTTGGCAAAACTTAGCCTAGATCCCAAAAAAACATTTAGGACTTTTCACTTTCCAAATCTGTCATGCCAACACAATTCATTTAGAAATTTATCTGTATACTTTCAGGAGTTGCAAGACTTCATTTACAGTTTAGATGATTCATCAGAAAACTATTTTATTACAATTCCCATAAGACCACCAATTTAATCGAGTTACTGTCATGGAACACTTGCCGAATTAGGATTGAGTAGAAATACACTGGTACAGATACAACGGCTATATTGATTGTTGGTTGCTTAACAACCAGTGTCAAATATTTCATGCATGATCAGGAAGAAAAGAAGTTCACAATCCATACAATAGGTAGAATGATACGATAGAGGCCAGCCATCTGGGTAATGGTCGGGGAAATTTGGACTGCCACTGGAAAATGAGGATTTCTTGGATTGGGACAGAAATTTTTCCTTGCAACAGGCCACCTACGGACCCCTCGAAAGAGTTGTTGCAAGGGTTCTTAACGTGCAAAAGAGCGTAACACTCTCTTTACACGAGAAGATCTATTCGCTTAAATTAAAGTTATCCGGACTACGACATCATACCATTATACGATCCCAAATGTTTTTGGGGTTGTATAAAAAAACAAGTGTACAGCATAGCTCAGTTGTTTGATGTTGCTGTTAGGCATATCAACTTTCAGAAAATATCTTGGCTTTTCAGTGATATGGAAGAAAAAAAAATCGTTTTCATTTTTAGATTGTAAGGGAAAGAGAATCTCCAGAAAATGAAGAGCTTGATGTAAAGAATAAGACCTTGGAGCTTTTTTATGGTCCAAAAGAACCCTCTCTGATGTCATTTAACATTGACCATAATTCACGGTTCCTAAAGGATATTCCGACAGGAAAGTACTTGTTGACTGTTCGCATGGCAACACATTTTTGAATGAAACTTTTCAGCTTTATTATCCTAGCCACGAATAATTTATTGCTTTGCTCTTGAATCACGGTCCTGAGTGTTCCATTTGGGAGTTAGATTTGTCCCGGGCTTTTCGCCAGCTAGTACTAGATCCGCATGACTTGCATTTTCAAGGCTATGAAAGGAGGGGACAGATTTTTATTGACAATCGTCATATTTTTTAAATGCGCTCTTCGCCACAGGCATGTCAACTACGATGAATGCTGCTTCCAAAATAATTCTGTTTCAAATTATGTGGCATCCGTCGTGTTGCTCATGTTATATTAAATCTGGTAAATAGTCTAATTTAGTAGGGCACTTTCATGGAAGGAGTCATCCTGACTGTATGTCCCAGATTTGATAATCTGATTAATTGAAATGTATCTTTAAACTGTAAACAGTTGATTGCTGCTTAACGTCCAGTGGCAAATATTTCATGCATATTCAGGTTGATACAATAGCGGCCATCTGGGATGATGGTCGGGATAATTTGGACTGCCACTGGAAAATGAGTGTACAGTGGACAGGGACAGAGATTTTGCCTTGCAACAGGCCACATTCGGATCCCTCAAAGAGTTGTTGCAAGGGTTCTTAACGTGCAAGGAGCGTGGCACTCTCATTACACGAGGCATCGGATTTAACGTCCCCCTTCTGAACAGAACGTGACTGCGAACTTGATACATCCCGCACAGCCAAATGGACGCCCCACTTTGGCAAGCGTTTTACTGTCGGTCGGGAGAAGACCAAGTGACCATATTTCTATACCCCAGTCACCCTTTTGGTGGTAAACAGTTGAAAAAAATTACCTCAGGTGAAAAAAAGTAAATTCATGGAGTGATTTTTTTTTTATTTTTTAGCCTGAAAACACACCAAGTGGCAGTTCTTATGAAGGGTATATATCGTTGAACCTGGTTAAGATGATCTGATCTAAAGATTGTGGTAAGTTTTATTACGAACCTTTTTGGGGTCATAACATTGTATGATGTCGTCGTCTGCGTGTTCAGAACACACATTTGGTGTGTCAGTTTATAAGATACATACCTGCTAAATGTTCAGATGCACTTCTTTTATGTTTTGTTTGTGTACCCTGCAATTCTATAATAAATGAAAACACGTATTAAACTGATTTTTTTTTTTCATGTTTTCTTTGATCTTTTTATTTTATTTTACATAGCTGAAATTTAAAAATGAAAAAAATATAGGGACAGCTAAACATTATTAATTAGTCTGCATACAAGACCAAAACTTAAATAAATAACATGCAAATGCTGCAAACCAAATGGCATGGACAAATGTTTCGATTTTTTTTTTAAGTTCATAAATAATAGCTACTCTTGGATGATTGATTTTACCATTTTTAACAAGTTACTTATAACTCGAACATAGTGGTCGAATTAGACTTTTTACGACGTAAGGAACATATCCGATATTATTTGTGAAACTGTTCCATAACGGTCAACGAAGGGATGATTTTAACTTCAATATTTGGAACTCTTGGTTAAATAGCTTCCTTGTTAGCAGCAACCCTCTATGTTTGGTTTCATTCCATTCAATGGTTCTCTAAAAGAGGTCATATGTATGCATTTCCCATAGGGTCCTATATTAAACTAATTCCGACCCTGGCGGCCATCTTTGATGATGGTGAGCTAAAAATATCAGTGGGCAAATTGAATGTGTTAAAAGCAATTGATCCTGAAAAGTTGGGTTGTCCTGTAGTTAACTAATCAAATTACCTCTCTTGTAGAGAAATAAATAAAAACAGGAGGGAACATGTAAACATATACAGTCAACAATGTTATTTCAATTTGAAGAAAACCACATTATTTATTGGCAAGCATACAACATGGGCATAGGAAAAAAAAATCAGGAGGTCCGATGTTTTTTTAAAAGACGGGACCAAGAAGAAGAAATAATCTACAAAAAGCCACTAATTAAAGTTCAACAAATGCTCTTGAGATTGCAATGATATACCATAGAAATCAACAACACACCAGGAAGATACAAGTACATAGTGGATACTGAATCGAGTGCGTACCTGAACAACGGAAACAATAAATCCGAGAAGAAGGGCGAGATATGTCATGTAAGATCGGACATTAAAATGGAACTAAAAATATAAACATGGAAGATTAACTTGCATTATCAGGAAAACGTCATAAATGTATTACCGACGCGACAATGAAAGACCCTATATTACTCAAAAAACGGTTCGTGTTTACTTTTCTTATTTGTGTCATTTGTACTATTGTTTGTCTTTTTCATTTTTAGCCATGGCGTTGTCGGTTTATTTTCGATTGAAAAATCAGAAAATTGAGAAATCAGTTGAAAATTTAAAGAGATCATCAGAAGAGGTAATTGACATCTCCTATCAGTTACATGGCTGTATAGCCAAAATACCTAAAATTCCATATGAACTTGGGAATTTTTTCAGTTACACAACAGATCATTTAAGAGATCTGGGGAAGTTGATCACATCTGAAACACAGCAAATACAGCACACAATTGAGCTTCATGAAAATAAAGAAAAACATGAAAGGCTCGAAATATGCCATCTTAAAGCATCTTCAATTAAAACAAAAAAATAAAGAACTTCAAAATTCAAATGATGAATTAAAAGAGGATAAGGAGTTGTCCAGTATAGATTTGAGTGTCACCAAATTAAAGGAACATGAAGAAGAATAGCAACAAGATTAGTGTTTGAAAACATTTATAAATTGTTTAATTCAGCTGGTTTTTTTCATATTTTATATTATAGACTGGCGTGTATATCTACAATCTTTGAGACGACATAAAGAAACTAATGAAGTATAAAAAAACTTACTAATTAATTTCAGGTGGGAGGTACTAATTAATTTCAGGTGAGAGGTCAAAATTGCTGCAAGTTTTGATTAATTGACATTGATTCTATACATGTCATAATTGGTCAATAACTTTTTTCTCAAATTAAGTTACATGTAACTTTGGAAAGGGTGGGGGTTATGGGGGTAAGTGAGAAAACTATATGAATTTAGTTTGTATATGGATTTTTATAGACTTGGCCCATCTCCCTATCACCTCACACCCTACTGTCTACTTTACACAAGTGTATGTATTTTTTTAAAATCAGATGTGATTAAAAAAAACCTGTGTAAAGAAAACTAGTATGGTGTAGGCTTTGCTCACTATAGAAAGCTGCACAGCTGTTAATTTTATGAAGATTGTTTAAAGATTTATCAAACCTCGAGATATTCTATAAAACTTGTATTCATTTTTTCAGGGGCTAAATGGTCGTAAGATCACAGTTCTGTATGAGGGTGTTGGTGATCCTCAACGGACTCCTGTTTTCGTTAGAGACCTCACCACTGACCAAAAGGAGATATTGAATCAGAGATTAAATGATCACAGAACAGGGAAATCAACAAAATGCGTCAACACTAATGAGGAAATTCGCGAACTTCAAAAGAAGCCACCTACAAATGATGCATATACTTAAACTAATTTCACTACAGATATCTCACTAGTTGAAGTCCTTCTCACAAACTATACACAGGTACAGCAGCTTCTGCAACAGTTATCAAAAGGAAACATCCAGATCAAGTAGAAGAAACCAACAAATTTGTAGAGTCCAACAGTCTGAGAACATTAACTTCCTAATGGTCCAGCTACCAAAAAATTGAAACCAGGTCAGGAGACGTCAGTATTGTCCGAACCAGTTCCTCATCGGAATTGACAGATTTCACAACTCCAGCTGTTTAAACTAATCCCCCATCACCATCAATACTACAAGTTTCCCAAGATACGAAGGACTATCAGCATATCCTGTAGCACGTCCAATGTCTCCGTTGTCTCCATTACCAACTCCAGTCTGTCCAGGAACACCCAGTCCTGAATGCTCAACTTTATTTCCAGAACTATGCAGGAGAGTTCAACAAACAACAACAACTTTTAATTCAACACAAATGCAACCGAGTGTACCAAGTCAACCCTTCACGAGTCTGTACTTACCATTACAGCATTTCTCCCATCCCGGTAACTTAATATACAATCAACTCTATACAGAACCAGCTCCATCATTTTCACCTAGGATAAATTGCCGTCCAGTCAAAGGGTGTTTCAGTGCTATGTATACCATCATACTTCGAACGACAAAATTATTTTATCTATCAATACTACTTTTTCTGTTAAGTCTGGTTTTTATTTTGTGATATACATTTGACGTGACTTTGTAATTATGTATCCCGTCACATAGTTATTTTATAATTATTATAACAACATTTACTGTTAACATTAACCATGTTAAGTGTTTTTGTTATATCTACTTTACCTGACTGTATTTATGTTTGAACGTCTTCAAAACTATTATTTTATTCCCCTAAAAAAAAATTAAGTTAGTTAATTATCAGACATATATCTTAAAAGAAAGTTTAAGAGTAAACTTAAATGGACAAAGTAACACAAAAAGGAATATTTGATTTTTAAGATTTGAAAAAAGCCTAAATTAAGTTCTATGATTACATATAATCTACTTCTATTTTAACTAAAGAACAACTGGTAAAATTGAAATATGCTGATATAAATTATGCATGTTCTGTACAGTAACATCACAGTTAATTATAGTGGTGTGCATAGTAATGATTAATCCCATACCATTAAATAGCAATCGATATTTGTATTAATCCTTTTATTTTTTTCTGTCAAGAAATAAATAAATTAACTATGTCCTTTTACCTTTTACTAGTAAATCTATTTCACTCCTTTTAATCTGTGCGTTTTAAGATATTTTGATTAACATTATTATATGCTTAATTTATATAAAATAGTAGGTGTAAATATTTTTATGATAGATTTTACATTAATACATGGTTTTAGGAGGACTTACCTTGTTTGTACTGGATACCTAAACTTCACAAAATTCCGTACAAACAAAGGTACATTGCAAGCTCATCTGCATGTTCCACTAAAGTGTTGTCGATTAGATTGACCAAGATTTTTTTTCTGTGACAAATAGGCTGTAAAATGTTTATCATCTCTTCAAGATAAGTATGTTGTTGTTCCTGTGAACAAAGCTTCAAATAATATTGTCTTATTTGTAACTCGTATTACTATGAGTGTCTTGTAAACGAATTAGGAATAAATGAGCACTCAGGTAATCCCACATACAAAAACATATTAATTGACATGGATGAGTGTTTGGAAAATCATAAGTCCTTCATGGCTTCAATGAACATTTCATTGAACAACAAATCGGAGGACTTACCTTGTTTGTACTGGATACCCTACTTCACAAAATTCCGTACAAACAAAGGTACATTGTCGGCTCATCTGCATGTTCCACTAAAGAATTTTCCATTAGAATGACTAAAATTCTGTCCGCAGTGAAAGAGGGTTTACTCGCGTAGTGGTATTAGCCATATGTGGATTTTTAAAAACTCAAAAGAATTTCTGGATAATTTGAATTCTCGGGTCTGAAATAAGTTCTATCATAACTTATGATTTTTCAACCTTTTATACCACTTTTCACCATGTGAAATTGAAAACCGCCTAAAAGAAATTATCTACAATGCTTTTCATCATATTAATGGTAGCATACGGTATAAATTAACCACTATACCATATGGCATATTTTGTTAATAGGAAACTAAAAGGCAAAACATGCTGCACAAAGGAACAAGTGATCAGTATGCTGAAGTTTCTTATTGACAACATATTTGTTGAATTTGGAGGTAGACTTTTCCAACAAATTGTCGGAATTCCTATGGGAAGAACTGTGTGCCTCGCCTTGCCATATGAATCGGAGTTTCTTCAGACGCTTGTCAAAAACAAGATCAAAGAAGCCAGGTTATTTAATTTCACTTTCAGAAATGTTGATGCTGTTCTTTCCATTAACAATCCAAACTTTTCTGATTGGGTTCCATTAATATATCCACCAGAACTAGAAGTTAAAGAGACTACAAACACGGCTTCCTCTGCCTCATTTTAAGACTTGTTCCTCGAATTTGACAAACAGTCATCTCAGTACCAGAATCTATGACAAACGAGACGATTTTTATTTTGAAATTATTAATTTCCCCCCACCTTTGTAGTAATATAACAACTTTTCCAGCATATGGAATATACATTTCCCAACTTTTTCGGTATTCAAGTTCTTGCAGCTCTGGACTGAAAGTTAATTATGCAAAGTCTGATATGCTATTCGAAAGACACCTGTCAAGTGCGAAAGAAAAAAACAGACTGTATGTACTTAAAAAATTGCAGAGATTAACCAGTGAAAGGCACTTCCTGTTAGATCTGATCAAGAAATATGTAAAGACATTTATTTTGATTTTGTAAGGCAAATATGTTTGAAAGTTGATTCAGTGAACAAAGGATGTCAATGTTGCTTTGATTTCATTAGCATGCAATATATAGGAAAGTTATTAAAAAATGTTTAGACTTATTTGAAAGTGTTTAAATCATATAACAGCATTCCATTCCCTCTTCAGTTTTTTTTACAATAGTTATTATAAATATTTTTTATCCATGTACTTAGGACAAAAAGACGCAGGACTTCCATTCACCATTAATTTTCAGAAATTACTCTGATTTTTTTTTTTATGTAATAGCTTTATCATTCAATCACACTTAATAACATGAAAAAAATGACATATACATTTGTGTAGAAAAAAAGAATAAGGAATCATATACTTTGAAAAATTGAAATAATCAATAATGATTTCTAGATATTAGTGTGTAGCATACAGTCTTGGTTGGCAATTTGATAGTTGTCTAATTGAGAATCAGACATACCACATTCTTTTTTTTTAGATGCAATATAAAATGGTTTTCTATTTCCAGGAGGACAATTCGCCTGTCAAAGCAGGTACTGAAGGTAGTGGCCAAGATCAAACAGTCTTTGGCAGAATACAAATTGATTGGAGATCTGTCCATGTCTTTTCCACTCAAATTAGATTTTGAAGACATTAAAAACCAGGAAAATGAAATTTGGCGGAAAGTTGAAGTGACCGACCGAGATGATAATTTATCAGCTGTGAAAAGACAGGCTATTCAGTTGAAGTCAATGATTGACAGAGCTAAGGAGAAGAAGTGCCTCGTTAAAGCAGAAATGGTTTCCACAATAAAGAGGTACAGACATGAACATTCATAGCTCATTACTTCAATGAATAATTCTACAGAAGGACGAAAAGCGTGCCTAGTGAAGGAAGGATTATTCATTGAAGCAAAATTGTTGGAATTTATCAAATCGTTTGATGAACATATAATGTTGAAGAAAGTGTACAAACAATATTTTTTTTCTATTGTTGAATTGGATAAAGATGTTGTTGAGATAAATGATTTTGATTTACCAGACTTTGATGAAAATGATTTTCTAAATGTTGATTTTGTTGATGATGATGATTGATTGATTGTTGGTTGCTTAAAGTCCAGTGGCAAATATTTCATGCATATTCAGGACGAGAACAAGTTCACAATAAATACAATAGGTAGGTCGATACAATAGAAGCCACCTGGGGTGATGGTCGGAGAAATTTAGACTGCCACCGGAAAAGGAGGGTATTGATGATGATGATGAAAATGATATAAATGTTTTAGACTTCAATGAAGAGAATTCAATTTTGAAGATGACAGTGATTTACATGATATTTAGACTATCAATTTTTAACAGTTGTAAGAAACTTATAATTGTTTATTTACATTCAATATTGTTTAAGTGAATTGTTTTTTCTTTTTCTTTAATCTGTTTAGAATTAAGTTATAAACACTTTCAAGCCTTTACTTTTATTGAATGACTAAAATAGGAAATTTTGCACATATTACTTAATATAATGTCATTTCTGATAGAATTTTTATTACTAGACACCTCTTTGAATTATGGATTATAAAGGATATTTTTCTTTTGACATTTTTGTCTTTTTAAAATCTTGTTCTAGAATTATTTCAAAAACGTCTTGATACAAGTGGAAAATAGCAATGAATTTTATTAATATCGTAATCCAACTAACTCTGTCAAAAAATTGAGTAACTAAATTAGTAGTTTTTGAGTATAATACATTTTCCCAATTGCTATTACCTATCAAGTCAGACTTTTTAGCCATTTTTTTGAGAAAACGGGTGAGGAGTACAAAAAATGAATTTACAAGAATCATGTACATCCCATAAAACTTTTTCTTTTCAAATTTCTTTGATGCACATATGTATTTTTTTAATCATTTATAACAAAGAAGTTGAAATAATATGCATTTTGTTCATAAATCATAGAAAAATAACAAATTGACAAAATTGATAGCAAGTTAACTGAAACATGAAAAAGCATTAAAATATGATAAAACTTTCTATAGTTTTTTTTAAGTTAAATTCATTCAGATTGGTTTACTTTTCATGTATCTTAATTAAAAGAATGTAAAAAGTTTAATTTTGGAACAGTGATTTTGTTCACAATGATAGCTGCAAAATGGGACAAGCCATTGCAAAAAACAAAATAAGGTTATTTTTGTTATCTATTCTGACATCAAACTCAGATCTTAGATCTTTTTTAAGTTCTACTTTTTGTATAGCTGTGTGTTTGTTCATATTATTGGCTATATAGGGGAAGGGTTGAAATCTAATGAAACATGTTAAATCAGCAATATTTTATCAAAATAGTTGTCAAACTCAGTCAAATGTTAAAAAAAAATATAGTATTAAACCGACGGCAGGTTTTAGTGTTAGTCTATACAATTATTTTTAGAATATGATCGATTGAAGGTTTTACCCAATACAACTATAGAAACAAAGTCACATGTGTTCACATCTGCTTCTTTACTCTTATGAGTGTTCCTAACTTCTACTTCAGCATCACATGTGTTCACATCTGCTTCTTTACTCTTATGAGTGTTGTTAACTATTACTTCATCTTGATTATTTGTAGAGTTAAATGTCAATGAGAAAGTAAAACAACAATTTACCCATTGTACAATTGTACTTCACATTTTATTATCATAACAATTATTTGATCATTATTTAAGGAATGACTGCAATATTTTTTCTGTCCATGTTGAAATAACATCATAAAAATGGTGCACACTGAATAACGCGCGTATGATGTTATGATGTTTCGAATAGACAAAACAAATATTACAGTCATTCCTTATGAATGATACCATGTATATTTCAATTTTTGAAAATGTTCAGAAGTAAAACTGTTAGGCAGCAACCATTTGATTTTCTGGGGGGGGGGGGGGGGGGGGGGGGGGGGGGGGGGGCTTTGTTTTTTTAAAAGTTTGTTTCCAGTTTTTGGAGAAAGAAATAATTTGTGTTTGTTTCACCCTCAGCTGCCACTATATGTAATGCTAAAATTGAAAGAAAAAAATTGTTTTCGACTTGTCGCCAAAAAAAATAGATTGTTTTTCGCCGCAGGCGAAATAAATGATTTTGTCCAGAAAAAAAACAACATAGACCCCCCCCCTCCCCCCCCAAAAGTCAAATGGTTGCTGCCTTATACCAGTCATAAGACAAAAAATCACACCATTATATATATTCCAAAGATGATTTATCATGATTGGAATGTAATTTCTTTCTTTATATTATCCTCTTGAATGTATGTCTCAACGTTTATTCAAATTGGAATTTTTGTTGCATGATAATCTTTGGAATAAATATTATGGCGGAACTTATGTTCTTTGACAATACCAATAAACGACCAAAACATTTTCTATTTTGGATTGCGTATTAAAAAATTATTTTGTGCCTTTTTGTCCAGTGACTTTCTGTCTTACCACTTCTGCACTTAAAATTAACGGTACCAATTTTCATGCACCAGATGCACATTTCGACAATTCATGTCTCCTGAGTGATGCTCGTGGCTAAAATATTTGAAATCCACATGTTGTGCTTAAAGGAAGAGATTGTTGTTTTCTCAAAGTACAATCTTTTGGCTGAGACAAAATATTTGTTTGTCAGGACGTTAAAACGACAAATTTATTATTTTTACCTGTGTCACGTACATAATATAATTGTCATGTAAGGTACACACAGTAAAGATATATCTGTGTCGACTCCATCAATAATACATGTGAAAGCAGTAGAGTCACAAGGTTAATGCTCTTTAAAAAGCTATAGACTACTTGGCTTTACCCTAATTTAAGGTAATATGTATGCATGTATTTGTTGAATTGGTATTGGAAATGTGGTATTTTTTAATATTGTTTGATATGAAAGGTTGTACTTTAAGCAGATTTAATTATTTTATTGACACAAACTCAATAACAATTAAAAACCAATTCTTCAGAGAACAATTCTTCAGTCTGTCCACCTGGATAGTAAGAATGAAATTTAAAAACGGTGTTAGAAAATGTCACTCCTTGTTGATGTTATTTGATACCTCAAACTGATATACAAATAATAATAAGTTTGTAGTTTATGGTATGGAGAGGTGCAATTGCACTGTTTTCACCTTAAAACAAAGAATTATATAACTTAATGATATCTGTAATGTCTCCATTGGACGATTATACAGGTTTTAACAAAAGGCATTGACTAACACATAACACCATTGAAGGTACGATCTTTAACACACCGCATTTTTACAGGTAAACCTTAAAATGCACAAGGTAAAGCTAGATTATTAGAAGTTGAACTGATCTGCATTAAATGATCCATTAGATATAGCAAATTTCTCTACATCTGAGGGTCCCGAAGGGTGACTGGGGTATAGAAATATGGTCACTTGGTCTTCTCCCGACCGGCAGTAAAACGCTTGCCGAAGTGGGGCGTCCGTTTGACTGTGCGGGATGTATCAAGTTCGCAGTCACGTCCGGTCAGAAGGGGGACGTTAAATCCGATGCCTCGTGTAAAGAGAGTGCCACGCTCTTTGCACGTTAAGAACCCTTGCAACAACTCTTTGAGGGGTCCGTAGGTGGCCTGTTGCAAGGCCAAGTTTCTGACTCTATCCAATATACCCTCATTTTCCAGTGGCAGTCCAAATTTCCCCGACCATCATCCTCTATTATAACAACCTACCTATTGTATTTATTGTTAACTTGTTCTCGTCCTGAATATGCATGAAATATTTGCCACTGGACGTTAAGCAACCAACAATCAATCAATCTACATCTGAGGGACATTCAAATGGATCGTGTTTGGTCTGATTTTTTTTGAGTCATCATCACATAATACTTTCTCTGTCTTCCATACAGAAAGCATGTGTTTTGCTGGTCCTATAGGATCAATTACTGTCATTTTTACTGGATCTGTATCTGTATGGAAAACGTAGATACCAATTTCTTGTTTTAGGATACAATACTTCATATTTTGTGAAGAATCACACTGAATCTTCCAGAAAATATACTGAAGATGATAATATTAAAATGCTGGACTTTTTGATCGACAAAATATTTGTTGAGTTTGGAGGATTTATATTTCAACAGACAGTCGGTATTCCAATGGGTACTAATTGTGCACCCCTGCTGGCTGATTTGTTTTTGGAAAGATTAGAACTTGTTCTAAATCTTTACTTAGGCACCACCCTCCCTAACAACAGGACAGGTTAGCTACTGTTACTAAATGTATTCACACTAAAATATAGTTCCCTATGGTTCTCATGTATGTGCACATAATACTCATATAAACTGAAAAAAATGGATATATTATTGGAGCAGTTCATTCAAGAATGTATGTCATTAAGGTGTGTTGATGTGCAGGCTTTTTAAAAAACATTTTGATTAGGTAAGTGGGTATTGATTCAACTAGTATGATTGACAACTGTCATTATCACTAAACAATCAGAGACAAGGTGGACCTTTAATTACAATGCCCCACCTCCTAAACTGCTAATCAAATTGATCACATTACCTATCAACCTCAGTCTTACATAATTATACATTCCACTCCTATATGCATCTAATTCTTAATACACAAGTATTTGACCTCATAATTAAATACACAAATGTGTATATTAGATGTTTGATATTTATAAGGATGATAGATTTATTTATTGCCAATTACTTTTGATCTACATTCTGATTCTGTAAATTATATCTGAAAGATAAATGATTAATGGATTAACAAGATCTTCAAAAAATGAAATATGAATATTAATATGAATATATAAAAGGTATTCAAGTATGGCCTATAATTTACTTGATAAATTTCCAAGTGCACTTTTTTTTATCAGGAATTTGCTTGAAAATTTTAAAACTTTTAATGTTAACAAATCATTGTTTATTAGTTTATTTCCCATCATTCATTATGTCTATTTTAGTCATTTGAATTTTTATTAGAAGTAGATATAGATTTTTGCAATCAAGAAAGAATCCACATTTCAATAAAATAAGTTTTTTAATTGGTTTACGTTGAAAAATAAAATTGAAAATGCCCTGTGTTGAAAAATACTTTAATATTTGATCAAAAGGCACTCTTAAACTTTTAATCTTCAATGCCATATAACCTCTGTTTCAACTTACAAAATGACCTTAAACAACATTTTTAGATTATTTTTGTTGGCACTTTAAGGCTTTTAGCTGTTGGTCTAAATTTATGTCTTACAAGGATAGTTGGTAGCATTTACTAGAAGAATTTTTGCATTTTTTGTTTTTTTGAAACATGTTCAGAACCGGCAACATAATTTCGATTAGATATAAACTGCAGTTTAAATGAAATTGTGCAAATTAAGAGAGTCAGAGACCCATATTATTTAATTTGAGCTCATTTTATCCTCATACTGGAAAAACAAGTTTCCTTCTTAAGACTTGCTGTAAATGCAATAATGCTTTATAAATGTTCATTTTCCCCCACCATACCTTAATATGAAATAATTCAAACTACTGTTCTAATCTTTCCATGAGTGATATCCATCACTTTGATTGTATTCGTATGAAGCAGAATTTATTCAGAACCTTCTAAAAGACAAAAAGAAAAAGCACCTTGCGAAATTCTTTAATTTTACTTTTCGATATATTGATGATGTTTTATCGTTGAACAACCCATACTTTAGCCAATACTTACATCTCATATATCCCAGTGAACTTGAAATTAAGGATACTACTGATACTAGAAGGACTGCTTCATACCTTGATCTTTTCCTCTATATTGACGTAGATGGACGACTTCACACAAAAATCTATGATAAACGGGACGATTTCAACTTCCCAATTATCAATTTCCCCTTTCTCAGCAGTAACATACCCTCTGCCCCTTCGTATGGTGTTTACATATCACAATTGATACGTTATTCACGTGCATGTTCACACTATACGGACTTCATATACAGGAGTGTGCCATTTTTTTACATCTTAATATTTTATGATGCATTTAAATGAGTAGTTATTGTTGCAAACTCCATTAGAAATTTTAATTGAGATTAGTTTTGGAATAAGGGAAAGGGGGATGTGATTAAAAAAATTGGGTTCAATTTGTATACGACCGCAAATTTTGAAAAAATGTTCGTCGTATATTGCTACACGTTGGCGTCGTCGTCTGCGTCGTCGTCGTCGTCGTCGTCTTCCGAATACTTTTAGTTTTCGCACTCTACCTTTAGTAAAAGTGAATAGAAATCTACGAAATTTTAACACAAGGTATATGACCATAAAAGGAAGGTTGGTATCGATTTTGGGAGTTTTGGTCCCAACATTTTAGGAATTAGGGGCCAAAAAAGGGTCAAAATAAGCATTATTCTTGGTTTTTGCACAATAACTTTAGTTTAAGTAAATAGAAATCAATGAAATTTAAACACAATGTTTATGACCACAAAAGGAAGATTGGTATTGATTTTGGGAGTTTAGGTCCCAACAGTTTAGGAATTAGGGGCCAAAAAGGGACGCAAATAAGCATTTTCTTGGTTTTCGCACTATAACTTTAGTTTAAGTTAATAGAAATCTATGAAATTTTGACACAAGGTTTATGACCACAAAAGAAAGGTTGGGATTGATTTTGGAAGTTTTGGTTTCAACAGTTTAGGAATTAGGGGCCAAAAAAGGGTCAAAATAAGCATTATTCTTGGTTTTTGCACAATAACTTTAGTTTAAGCAAATAGAAATCAATGAAATTTAAACACAATGTTTATGACCACAAAAGGAAGATTGTTATTGATTTTGGGAGTTTAGGTCCCAACAGTTTAGGAATTAGGGGCCAAAAAGGTACCCACATAAGCACTTTTCTTTGTTTTCGCACCATAACGTTAGTATAAGTAAATAGAAATCTATGAAATTTAAACACAAGGTTAATGACCATAAAAGGAAGGTTGATATTGATTTTGGGAGTTTTGGTCCCAACAGTTAAGGAAAAAGGGGCCCAAAGGGTCCAAAATTTAACTTTGTTTGATTTCATCAAAATTGAATAATTGGGGTTCTTTGATATGCCGAATCTAACTGTGTATGTAGATTCTTAACTTTTGGTCATGATTTCAAATTGGTCTACATTAAGGTCCAAAGGGTCCAAAATTAAACTTAGTTTGATTTTGACAAAAAATGAATCGGTTGGGTTCTTTGATATGATGAATCTAAAAATGTACTTAGATTCTTGATTATTGGCCCAGTTTTCAAGTTGGTCCAAATCTGGGTCCAAAATTAAACTTTATTTGATTTCATCAAAAATTGAATAAATGGGGTTCTTTGATATGCCAAATCTAACTGTGTATGTAGATTCTTCATTTTTGGTCCCGTTTTCAAATTGGCCTACATTAAGGTCCAAAGGGTCCAAAATTAAACTAAGTTTGATTTTAACAAAAATTAAATTCTTGGGCCTCTTTGATATGCTGAATCTGAACATGTACTTAGATTTTTGATTATGGGCCTAGTTTTCAAGTTGGTCCAAATGAGGATCTCCAATTATTATATTAAGTATTGTGCAATAGCAAGTCTTTTCAATTGCACAGTATTGTGCAATGGCAAGAAATATCTAATTTCACAATATTGTGAAATAGCAAATTTTTTTTAATTAGAGTTATCTTTCTTTGTCCAGAATAGTAAGCAAGAAATATCTTATTGCAAGAATTTTTTTTAATTGGAGTTATCTTTCTTTGTCCAGAATCAACTTAATTCTTTGTTATATACAATATACAATGTATATTCACTTTTTACTACCAACTGATAAATTTAAATAATCTTTACCGTTCAGTGATAACAAGCAGTTTTTTTTACATCTTAATATTTTATGATGTATTTAAATGAGTAGTTATTGTTGCAAACTCCATTAGAATATTTTAATTGAGATTAGTTTTCGAATAAGGGAAAGGGGGATGTGATTAAAAAATTGGGTTCAATTTTTCTCATTTGAAATTTCGTAAATAAAAAGAAAATTTCTTCAAACATTTTTTTGACAGGATTAATATTCAACAGCATAGTGAATTGCTCTAAGAGAAAACAAAAATTTTAAGTTCATTCATTCTGTGTCAGAAACCTATACTGTGTCAACTATTAAATCACAATCCAAATTTAGAGCTGAATCCAGCTTGAATGTTGTGTCCATTCTTGCCCCAACCGTTCAGGGTTCAACATCTGCGGTCGTATAAAGCTACGCCCTGCGGAGCATCTGGTTCTCATTTTGAAATTTCATAAATAAAAAGAAAATTTCTTCAAACATTTTTTTGAGAGGATTAATATTCAACAGCATAGTGAATTGCTCTAAGAGAAAACAAAAAATTTAAGTTCATTAGAACACATTCATTCTGTGTCAGAAACCTATGCTGTGTCAACTATTTAATCACAATCCAAATTTAGAGCTGAATCCAGCTTGAATGTTGTGTCCATACTTGCCCCAACTGTTCAGGGTTCAACCTCTGCGGTCGTATAAAGCTACGCCCTGCGGAGCATCTGGTTCATTATGATACTATTATGATTGGCTAACAGCAATTTCCTTCCCTCTGAAATTAAAATCATTACACAATGAAGATTTAATGAGGTCCCACAATAAAGGGCACAGGTAAATTTAAAAAGAAATTAATTGATAGAAATTGTGTTTTCATGATCCTAGCTGAAAAAATGTAATTTCGTTTGTAAGTGCTTATTTTTGTTACTTCAAAGGGATGTAACAGCTTAGACCATGCGCACATTTGTAGATGCCTCCGCGGTTCATTCAAAATGTACTTCGGTCAACGCTTTAATAAAAAGAGGGTTAGTGCATCGGACTACTAGCACAAAGGTTCCTGGTTCGATTCCCATCTGGGATGAAAATTTCTGGAACTCAATTTTCGGCTCTCCCTTGACACCATTTGCGAGTATGGTCTTAAGGAAACGATGATAGTCCGTCGGAAGGGGACGATTAATGGCTGACCAGTGTTAAGAGAGAGCCATATCTCTTGCACGATAAAGACACCATTGTAGATTTCGAAAAAGAGTAGGCTTATGCCGCTACAAGGCAGCACTCGCACCCGCAAAGTGGAAAGGGATTAATGTAAGTTACAAAACTTGTTTCCCAATCCACTATAAATAAATATGTTTAAACTAATTCAATTCTTAAATTAAGATTGTATATGTATAGAAGGTTATGGGCAATCTAGAAAAGTAAGCAACCAAAAATTGGGTCAACAAGTCTTGTAAAATCAGCTTTGAGAGCTTGGTAAATGATCCCTCAGACTTCAAAGCGATCCTTCAGTATTTGGTATCCTGAAGTGATTTATATCTCACATGTACATGTATGTAAACATATTTTTATTGAAGACATACATGTGTATGGCTGCTTCTGGAATTTACCCTGTGACCTAATTTAAAGAGATATAAAATTACCTATTCATAGTTACTGTATAAATTCGTTGAGTGTAATTGTTGATTATCATTTTTATAGAAGGAGGGGACAGAATGGAAAGAAAACGTCCCTACAGGATTACAGATTCAACAAAGACTTAAAAAAAGGTGATAGTTGCATCATCTTATCGAGATGTAATCCAGCAATGCAAGGAGTAGTTTTAAAGAATTGTTCACAGCATGCCCAATTCACCCTCAAAACCAGCCATATAACCCAATTTTGTTTATAGAATTTCTTTTGGAACCTAGAGTATACATGGAAACCTGTCAAAACCGAACACCTACAAGACTGCGTTTTGTTCGGTTTTCACAGGTGTTTAGATTGAAGAGGTAAACGAAAGTCGACACTAAAATAATTTTGGCACTTACTGACAACGGACGACAGGTGACAAGAAGTCAATTTATTTTCAGGATTGATTGATTGATTGTTGGTTGCTTAACGTCCAGTGGGAAATATTTCATGTATATTCAGGACGAGAACAAGTTCACAATAAATACAATAGGTAGGTTGATACAATAGAGGTCATCTGGGATGATGGTCGGAGAAATTTGGACTGCCACCGGAAAAGGAGGGTATATTGGATAGGGACAGAAAATTTGCCTTGCAACAGGCCACCTACGGACCCCTCAAAGAGTTGTTGCAAGGGTTCTTAACGTGTAAAGAGCGTGGCACTTTCTTTACACGAGGCATCGGATTTAACGTCCCCCTTCTGACCGGACGTGACTGCGAACTTAATACATCCCGCACAGCCAAACGGACGCCCCAATTCGGCAAGCGTTTTACTGCCGGTCGGGAGAAGACCAAGTGACCATATTTCTATACCCCAGTCACCCTTGGGGATTATTTTCATGATGATTTAGATGTAAATAAACACACCATAGATACCAGGACTAGATTTTTTATAAATGCCAGACGCGCGTTTCGTCTTCTAAAGACTCATCTGTGACGCTCGAATCCATACAAATTAAAAAGACGTTTATGATGTGGGAAAATGTTGTCTTCATTCAAAATATTATTCAAAATGCATGCAACAGAGTACCAACCCTGTATTCCATCCTCTAAGCTGCATTTCTGTAAATATTGACATTGCAATTTCCCATAGGAACTCCTTTTACGGCTTCAACTGTACCACTTCTACTATGAAGTTTTGAATAATCTCATCCTAGAATTGAAAGATCATATGTATCAAAAAAAAATTCAAAGGTCAAATATAGGGCTGTGCGGCATATTTTCAACGTTTATATGCCCTGAACTTCTCCGAGTTTAAACTTACACTAATTTCTTAACTACCCCTATCTCTAATGAAAGGTTACCACAGATTTCAATGTAAACAATATGCACGTGTTTATTTACTGGTAACATTCCCAAGTTCTGTCTCTGCGATATGGAACACAGAGAGCATAAAAAAGAGGCGTGTTTTCAGCAACAGGTGTATTTAACTAAGTGCAGCCTCTTAAGATGTGGATGTAGCAATGTAGTTTTAATTCGTCAATTTCTTTTAAGACTGCACAAGTGAAGTACTACGATATTCCATTTTTGCCAAAGAATTCTGTCTGTTTTTCTCGTTGAAAAAAGGAATACACTTCATTGGGCTGAAAATTACGCTTTTGGTGTGTATCATATCTAGGCTTATATCTAGTGTTGTTGGCTAGCCTTATATTACTACGCTTAAAATGTCGTGTGAAAAACAAATCCTGGTTAGGTAGCTGTTGTTTTTTGCCATACTTTAGGAGAGCACTCTGGTTCAAAGTTCGTTCGCAGTCTTCCACCAAAGCACCTCCCAAGCCATGAACCTCTATGACATAAGTTATAACTTTCCTTCGTCAAACTTACACCATACATGCATATAAAAATGCAGGAAAAAAAATGCAGGACCGAGAAGGCAGATAGATTACAGCTAAAAAAAATGCAGGACACAATTTTTCATCCTAGCCCCCCCCCCCTAAAAATCAAATGGTAGCTCCCTTATTCGATAAATTAAAGTACAGAACTCTTGGATAATGTACTGTTCAACATCACTGTAATTTATGTGGGTACCTTTACGTATTTCCTCTTGTGTCTCAATGATGTTCCCTCAGTCCAGTTTTATTTGGTCGTCAAATATATCTAAACTTTCATCCTGGTCTTGTAGAGAAGTCAGTATACTGTCATTTGAGGTTGTGCTGGATGATAACTTTGCTTTGCAAAAATCAGAACAATTACTGGTTTTTTTTCCAATCACATGGTCATGGTGGACTGAATTTTTAACATCATGACGAAGATTTTTAACTGTTTCATTTTTATTCTCTCTTCCTTTACTTCCTTTGCTCTCATTCTGATTGGGCATCTTACAGCACTGACTAACCTACAATAAATAATATGACGGGATTAATATTGATGCAAACAATATATTTGATCCATAAATTAGAATTTCACAATGTACAATGTACTGATGCATTTGGAGACACATTTAATGTATCAAAAATTTAGATTGAATGAGCTGGTATCTATATGGTATCTGAAAAAAAAAATAACTTGCAAATAACCAGCTATTAAGGCTAGAGCTAAAATGCATGCGATGGAAAAAGGGGGAGGGATACAAAAAGAAATCATTTAAAAGATAACGGTTTCAATGCATCACTTTTTACTAGTACTTTCACTGCTTCCGCAGATCTTCAGGTAATGTGACTTGTATATAATTTAAACAATTAATTGACGTTAACAAATACAAGGGAGACTACTAATGTCATTTTTCAGACTTTAAAATGTTACGTTAAAACTAGAATATCATTTAATCCCGGGTTGAGAATGTTTATAAATAGTTCTTCCTTCTTCCTGCGGATAAAATCATTTTGAAGATTGACCATATACAATGGAAATATTTTAAATCGTCCGTTAGAACAACGATGGAAAATGTCGTTTGCCCTGATGAGTTAAATCTTCATGGTTGGTTTGCTGTCTATGTAAAGTCATTCTAGACCGCAGTTCATTGTGAATCCCTCCAACATAGAATTCCTTACAATTCGAACATATGAATGAATAGATGACGTTAGAACTTTTACAAGACATATTTTGCTTAACAGTATAATGCTTTCCATTTTTGAAATAAATTGAACTGTCTTCTATTAAATTTGGACAAGTCATATATCGTTTATCGGTACATTTTTTTACAATTGGCACAGTTTCGTTGAAGTCAAATGTCGATGATGTTAAATATCGTTTCAGACTTTTCGACTGTCTTTTGCTGTTGATAATCTTCTTTGTCTTCAAGACTTTGTCCATTCTTTCACTTTGTGTAAATTTGTGTCAATTTGTCGCATGAAACTAAATATGTCATAATCTCGTGGATAACAAGTTGTGACGAACTGAATATTTTTAGTTTAAATTGTTCGATGATTCTGCGGTAGTTTCGGATCGCCGTGATTCTTTATCAATTAGTCCTTTTGTCAGTGCCTTTTGAATTCCGTAATTTATTACTTGTTCCGGGTAGTGTTGTTTCTTTAAATACACTTTTAATTCTTCCAGTCTTTTATTGCGCAATATCCCCCAAGGGTGACTGGGGAATAGAAATATGGTCACTTGGTCTGCTAATAGAAGCTTTGACACCTTCGCTAATTCAATAACATCATCTTGTAGCCGATAATACTGCCTATGAACGGCCAATTCGTGCCCCATATGTCGAGCTACTTCTGCTAATTCGTTTTCCTTAATTCCAAACAGCTGGAAAAAAAGGAAAAAAAATGTATTTTTTGGCTGATATAAAAAATATAACCTGGGTGTTTAATTGCATATTTCACTATTTTTCTTTTGTCATTCTTATTGTGAATCTTCTCTACTCTGTTTACTTGTGAGTATCAAATTCTAATATATTGTCAGCAAAATAATGTAACCAAAAAGCTCCAAACTATAAATCTTATTTATGCTTAAATCTAAAAAAACAAGAATGTGTCCAAAGTACACGGATGCCCCACTTGCACTATCATTTTCCATGTACAATGGCTGGTGAAATTGGGTAAAAAATCTAATTTGGCATTAAAAGTAGAAAGATTATTCCATCATGACCATAGGGAACATGTGTACTAAGTTTCATGTTGATTGGACTTCAACTTCATGGACAAAACATTCAAGCGTGATACAGCTCTGAATTTGGATTGTGATCAAATTTTTGACATTACATGTTTTTTTTTACACAAAACAAATATCAAGATTTTACAAATCAATTAAAGATTTCTTCTTCAAACTTTTTAAATCTAAAATTAAATCGTTGACACAGCATAGGTTTCTGACACAGAATGAATGTGGTCTAACATTCGGTGTCATTAAACAGATATAGCTTGTCTAGCGAGGTATTTACGAAAATTCCCAGTCTTGAGAATGAATTTCCCTCGCCTTACGGCTCGCAAAATTGAACATTCTCTAGACTTGTATTTTTCAGAAATACCCCTTCTTAACATGATATATCTGTTTACAATCAATTTACAAACTTCAATGATATAATATTATTTATTTTGAGTTACTGGTTTTCCTGGTGTATGGTTTGAAATGGCAAAACAAAAATTAAACACATTGTTTAAGGGAAAGTAAACCTTTATAAAAACAGTACCACTTTTTAAATCATAAATGTGCATCTGATGAAAGGGGACACTGCAATCACTTCCAATAAAAATTGTAATGGAAATATGGTTATAAGTTACTATTTCAACTGGTAACCATGATACATCCATTGGTAAACATTACTTTGCAAATTACAGAACATAGGAATGATATGCATTTTTGTTGTTGTTGCAGAAACTGTGTTTGATAGAATATTATATTGATATGTTTGAACATGCATCAATATACTTAAATAAATTACCTGATAGTTGCATCTGAATGCAATGTAGTGGAATCCAGCGTCTACTTTTATGAGTGGCTGTATCATCCAGAAACAATGGGATTGTGATTAGAGATTGTCCATCTTAGGTTTTGGAGTTGAAATTGAGATCTTCAATCCATTTATTTCAATTGGCAGGATGTCTAATAACTTCACTTTCATCAGCACTTCTACAAAACATTATATACATATATATAACATTGAATTGGAATCATCTTTTCATATGCTCTATATATGCTTTTATCAGATTGTCTTGTATTGGTGTGTCCTATTTCTCCTTTTTATTTAAGTTTGGTGATCTTATTATAGGAATAGGATAATTTTGTTTTAACTAGCTAACATTATGTTACATGACTGTGTGTCACAAAGATGTGGTAACATTTTAAACCACGCCACATTTTGTATGCATGTGTCTGTCCCAAGTCCCAAGTCAGAAGCCTTGGTTGTCGTTTGTTGCTGTGTTACATATTTGTTATTCATTCATTTATTTGTACATTAATTAGGCCACTAGTTTTCTACTTTGAAATGTTTCGCATAAATTTGTAATTGTGGGGCCTTTTATAATGAACTATGCTGGGCGTTGCTAACATTGTTGAAGGCTGTCAGTAGTTGTTAATTTCTGTGATCAAGATCAATCTTTATAAATTAATGTTTTAAGAATTGATTATACCTTTTGAGTGACATTGATATCTTAGGATGTGCCATATTGAGCCTTAACACCTGTGATGGTTTCATCGACCAAACAGGAATCCCATCTTCACTTGTAGACTACAAAAAAATGTAAAGTATAAAATTTCAGAGTACAAAGAATTATGAATGATTTTCATGTTTAACAAAATTGCAGTAAAATGATGTTAGTATAATCAAGCTTTATGTAGACTGCTTGACACTGATACATTAATAAAGGGCCTATTTTGGCCTCAAATATCTGGTTCATCTGACGAAAGATTTTGGATACTTTTTTATCACTTAAGTGTCTAGTTACATTGTTGTTACATTGACGACCTCTTGGTGACCTTCTGCTGTCAAAAAACCACTGCTCACCATAGAATATTTTAAAGTATAAATGATAATAAATCATGACAAAATTGTATGTAGTGGAGACCAGAATCTTTCATAAGATGCTGTTCTATTATTTTTGTTTGCAATATAAAATTCATTTGATTGGTATTGTTTCATTCTGAATTTAAGTTCTATTCTTAATTTACAACCCTCAAGGGTGACTGGGGTATAGAAATATGGTCACTTGGTCTTCTCCCGACCGGCAGGAAAACGCTTGCCGAAGTGGGGCGTCCGTTTGGCTGTGGGGGATGTATCAAGTTCGCAGTCACGTCCGGTCAGAAGGGGGACATTAAATCCGATGCCTCGTGTAAAGAGAGTGCAACGCTCTTTGCACGTTAAGAACCGTTGCATCAACTCTTTGAGGGGTCCGTAGGTGGCCTGTTGCAAGGCAAAATTTTTGTCCCTATCCAATATACCCTCCTTTTCCGGTGGCAGTCCAAATTTCCCAGACCATCATCCCAGATGGCCTCTATTGTAACAACCTACCTATTGTATTTATTGTGAACTTGTTCTCGTCCTGAATATGCATGAAATATTTGCCACTGGACGTTAAGCAACCAACAATCAATCAATCTTAACTTGCATCTAAAGATGTAATTTTTAGCTATAATTAATAACAAATTTATAAACAAACTCTTAGTAATAAATCCCAATAAAATTAACGAAGTTAAAGAGCATAGAGGACCAAAGTTTTGACAATTACAGCTAAGGTAATCTATGCCTGAGGTAGAAAAGCCTTTGTATTTGAAAAAAATCAAAATTTATTGAAATAATTTATTGCTATACATAAATCTGAAATTGAGGGTACTATCTATAATACTAAAATGACGAGGTCCTATTTGTCAGACGTCATCAAGTAAAAAAGACCAATTCAAGAATTCAACTTTTTATATAGCTAATATAGGACAATGGTGTTGATTAAAAATTACACCACTCCAGACCCATTTGTTTTCCAAATAATTAATTTTGCTAATAATTAACATTTCCGGGTCGAATCCGATACCGACACCAATATTATAATATATATTCACCTGTTACCTAGCAGGATCTGTTTACCCTTCCGGAGCACCTAAGATCACCATGGGGTCACCGGACTCGTTTTCTCATTACATTATACAATGGGTAAATTCCTAACACATTCTATTGTAAAAGTAACACTATCTGAATTATCTGCCCTTGCATGTTGGTTGTCTCCCCTTATTAGGCAAAGTTTGAAAACAATAAATCAAACAACAGTAATTGTTTTTTGGTATAATACAACCATAAAAATGATAAAACATGGCATTTTATATATCATAATGAAAAATTTTACACACGAATTACCTACTAATTTCAAAATTTGCACATTTTATAAAAAATCTAGACCTTGTTTTCTGGTATTTCAACAGTATATAAAAAAAAACCAGCTATCGTATTTGATGAATCTTGAGGTATTTGACCTTCATATATGTGAATG
Organism: Mytilus trossulus; assembly: GCF_036588685.1. Taxonomy (NCBI): domain Eukaryota; kingdom Metazoa; phylum Mollusca; class Bivalvia; order Mytilida; family Mytilidae; genus Mytilus; species Mytilus trossulus. The sequence continues at coordinate 38,407,708 of NC_086377.1, forward strand.
AATGATAGGCTTTAAATTAATTCTGTTCTTTAATTAAAGATACTGATATATGCCAGGATATTCCCCTCTTTGCAAACCAGTTGCTTTGATCTTACCTGTATCTTCGTACAATGAAAATATCATTCTGTCCAAAGTTGTCTAATATTTTAGATTTTGCACAATATTGATTTATAGCCCGAACAATATGGCTTTTCCAGTTTCTATGGAAAGACCAAGCTTTAGAAAGAGTGGAAGTGAATTCATCTCGCTCGTCTTCTTTACCCCCCAAGATCAGTTTCTGCAAGCAGATTTTTTAAAGCCTGCAAGAAGTTCAGTAATTTTCTCACAGTCCAGGCAAATATGGTCATGAATATTACTAGCATCTAATATAATTGTCATTGTGGAAATACAAGCTTTTAGTAAATAGTGTCACACTTATTTAAGTCATAATGGACTACATACAACACACAATTACATGAAAACATATTTTGCCAACATAAGTCATGAAACATATGTTTGTGAACCTTTGTGATCATTATTATCTACAGAAAAAAAAGACACGTTCTGGCCTATTTATTGTTGCTCTGAATGCATTGGTGAATTAAAATGTATATTTTACTTCATTAAGATTTATCTTTGTACAAATTAAAACCATTTTTAAACAATATTTTGTACAGGTTAGTACATGTATGAGGTACTTTTGTACATGTAATAACATGTATTTTTGCATTATATTATAACATGTTCACAATTTTTGTACATGTTATAACCTGTACAAAATCGCAACTTGTACACGACATATTATATATAGCTAAATATTAAGGTCTTCTGACTTGGCCCAACTTTAAAGTCATATCTTGCAATTAATACAATATGTGAGATATAGTCATCTGCAACCAGTTTCTCCAGATAAGATCTATAAGACTTGCAAATGTGATTCTACACTAGCTTAGTCAACTGTTAGATCAATAATTGCACGTCTACTAATATTTAATTCACAGGTAGAAGAGATAAACGTTAAGCATGTACATTGTCAAACAGAAATATCAGCACTTATCCATGTAGATAAGCCAATTTTTAACATATGCTTTCAAGATGAACTAAGCTTGGTATCAACATGTCATTCATTTATATTGGAAAATACATTTGCTGATGACTTAACACCAATTTATATATAGAAACAGACTCGCAAACATTTGAAAGTGGGGGTTTCGTTACACAGTCTCAAACGCAGACTGAATTTGGTCTAGAGATTGTCACATTCTATTGAGTTATTTAATGAAGTTGATATATCAATGATGTTTCAGAAGCCAAGGAGTGTTGCTTTTACACAAACAATAATTACTGAACATTCTTAATTTCTCATAAAGATGAGCTTTATGATGAATATTAAAAACAAAGATGTTTTAAATTATTATGACAATCACGGAAAAAGTAAATGTGTAGAATATTTGAAAGAATTCAACAAAGCAAACCAGCAACCATCGGAAAAGGCATACATTGTATTGGCTTCCGAAGCTACACAAAACTCCTTACAAATATGGATTTAGATGTTAACACAAATGTAAGTCTGAAATATTAAAACAAAGCATTTAAAATATATGATCACATTTTTAGGGGACAATTATAAATATAATATTTATATTAATTACGATAAAAAGTGACAATACTTTTTTAGCTCACCTGGCATAGCCATGTGAGCTTATGCCATCACTTGGCGTCGGTCGTCGTCCGTTGTCGTCGTCTGTCGTCGTCGTAAACTATTTCAAGAATCTTCTTCTCTGAAACTACTAGGCCAAATACTTCCAAACTTTAACTGAATGTTCCTTAGGGTATCTAGTTTATAAATTGTATCCAAAGTTTTGATCTATCAACAAACATGGTCGCCATGGCTATTAAAACAAAGCATTTAAAATATATGACTGACAGGGAATGTAATGTACCGTATTGTAATGTCCAAATCACCACCTTCTCAAAATATGTTCAACACTGGAGTGAGATACATGTGGAAAAGATAAATGTATATGCATGCATAGCATGTACTCAGAGGTTTGCAAAAAAGAGAAAGGGCAATGCAGCACGCGTCCGTTGTCCATAGGAAGGAGAGGGACGAAAACAACATAGAAAAGATTAAAGTGAATAATTACTAATATAAGAGCGATTACGGCACACTACCCTATCGTAAGGGAAAAGCAATATATGAGAGGGAGAAAAGGAAGGCACAAGAGGAAAGAAAACTGCTTAATAAGAAAATTGAGGAGGACCGGGGATTCATTTAACTGTACTTTTGATATAATTTTGATTTTTTGATATTACGATTAACAAATTAACCGTTTACAACTTTGACATAATGATTTACAAGTTTACCGTTAACAAATTCCAGTGCCAGTTACACAATTTTGTGTTAGTTATTTTGCGTGTTGATTGTTGCAACCAGATATTTATTTGTATCATATTTGCGTGTTTATTGTTGCATATTCATGAAAGACACTTTAAATTTGAAGACTTTATTGATGACATTTTTCGTTTGTCTAAGGGGGAGGAATGTAGCAGACAGTGTTATTAGTTAATTTTAAGCTCCCTTTGGTAAAACTCTGAATTTCATATTTGATGTATCTCATTGTTAATTAATATACATGAAGCTTATTAAGAATATATTTGTTAAATTACTTAGCTTTTGCTATTTGAATTCATTGGTTAAAGATATTTATTTATATTGTAAAGTTTAATATTTGCATCGTTGCAAATTCTTTGGTTACCTTCTGTGAGAAATTTTTTGATGGCCTAGCTGAAAGAAAAACAGATTATGTTTTGCACTGTAGCTGAAAAAAAAATTGTGCTGTCACCTGCTTGAAAACAAAATTGCACTGCTGAATTTGAGAATAGTGAAATAACAACAGTTGAGATGTTTCTCAACAGATTATGAACATCTTTATCGCTATTTTGTGCATTTTTCCTTAGATCTTTTTTTGTGATAATTTTCATATCATGCTTCTCACTTGAGATGGACAAATTATCGCTAAAAACTAAGGAGGCCACGTGGCGTTTCTAACGAAATTGACATTGAAATTGACACGTGGTCATAGGTAAAATAGCGATAAACAGATTATCATTGGTCATCTCAACTCTACACACGCTGTACCAGCTCAAGCGAGAAAATCAATCTCGTTGAGATATAATCAACGATAATCTATAAGTCCAGTCTACAGATTACGCTAAGATTTCTATTATTACTTTTTGTATTTTCCTGTAATAGTATTTGATCCAGAAATATTTAAAAACATTCAAAATCTCCCGCATGTATGCTACTACATTAATTAAGACATGTATTATAGAGAGATTTTCTTTAAATGTTCTTCAAAGTTTTAAGTATAATATAATCATAGTTTAGTTTCACTTGTCCGGATAAATGACCATGTACAAATTTAGCCAGTGGGGTTTATGATGTGAATAAATACTACATTCAGATAACTGAATGACCATGTAACATAAACCCCATGACACATGTTACTTCTAAGTGTATTGGGAGAATTAAGACTTTAAATAAGGGTACTTCATCGGTCACTTCAAAGTTGCAAAAGTTAAGTACCGACATTTAGGACTTTATTTGAATAATGGGATAATTTCTCCGGGTACAATATAAACAAGTTTGTTCATTTGGGGTACTTTCTGTAAATTCCAACTGAACAGAACTTTGTGTTTTTATTTAAAGGTTAGTAGACTTTCCACATTTTTTTGGTAACTTAATCAATTTAATTGAGAAAGAATTTATGGTTAAAAGTACATTTTTAAACTGTAATTCGAAAATAGAAATTTTATCAATTTAACGGAAAACTTAAATTATTCAATGTCATTTGATTTATTTACAACTTTGTTGTATTTGTTAATTATCACTATTTTTAATTTGTATTTTAATTTAATGTTTTGTATTGTGTTTTTATAATTAAACAATATCTGTAAATTCCAACTGAACAGAACTTTGTGTTTTTATATAAAGTTACTATTTCTGAAACCCTTGTGGTATGATAAAGTCCTAAACACGAACAGCATAAAAAGTACTGGTTATCCGCCTATCATACTCCAACCTCTTGCTCAACCAAGTCGAGTTAGTTAAACCCCAAAACAACACCAAAACCAACTATAAAAAGTGGTGCAGGACAAGAAACATTTCCGGTGGATGAAGCTTAGAAGTGGAAAGACAACCAGACGATCACGGAACAACAAGATGAATAACCTCCAAGGATTCCACCCACTATCGCCAGCTCCCGGAACCAAAGTTGGAGAAGGGACGATAGCAAAGGACATCAAAACCATAGCAGAAGAAGAAACGGAGGAAGCAAATCCAGATGCTAGTGAAAACTTGGATCAACCGGAAGAACAGGGGGCTGCAGCGCCAGTACCAAAAACAAAAGACACAGTAACAGGAGGTGCAGAAATAGAGTTTGGAAGCAAGACTAAAAGACAACTATCGGCAGCTACACTATACTAGTTGTTCATTTTGCTAATGACTCTTGTGACAATGTGTTCATCAATTAACACAGATTCAAACCCAACCAATAAAATTCAAAAATCAACGGTTCCATCAATAAGTTCAATTTTGGAATGGGATCATTTAATTCTTGCATTGCTTATATGTACAAATACAATGCTTATCTTTATTCTTTTCATCATAGTAAGACGACGAAATAGAGGAACTACTGTTTTTTTAGAATAAACGTCGGGTAAACATTGTGTTATCATTCCACTCATTTACCTGCCTCTCAATTTTAAGGTAAGGATACCTGCTGGCTAAACATGATAAACCTAAGCTTTATGGAAGTTATAAGATTTTATGATTTCAAAATTAAGGAAAGGTATCAAAAGCATCATTAGTAAAAATAAATGTCACATCACCAAAGATCAAGGACAACATGAGAAAACCTGCAGAAACCAATTGATGATAGCGACAGACCTATACCAAAATATTTAACTATAACTTTCAAATTTCTTGACTGCTGTAGTAGTTTATCAAATTTAATACTTTTCAGACAATTACCTTCAATATTAATTTACTCAATTCTCTTTCCTTTGAATTTCGAAACCACATTAAAGTCTTGCATCAACATGAGTTTTTCAATATTAAATCTCTTTATATAACCTGATGTCCCACGGTAGTGCTGCATGTGAACGTTGAAAGAATGGCCCATGTGTTTGCATAAATGCTCCAGCTCAAGTGGTTGCATGCTAATTACCTCAAGTGAACAAAAAATAACTAGATATCATTGAGATGGAAGCCATCTCTGTGGGCCCCGCTGTCAATAACGTGGGGTAATAGTGATAGTACTATTTCATAGTATAATAGTGATATGACTGCATGATGTGAACTAATTGTTGACTACTCTAAGGAGTCTCATGTGTGATTTCAATCTAAGATTTTAAGTTAAAACTGATAAATATTCTCATCTTACTTTCATAGTATAATAGTGATATGACTGCATGATGTGAACTAATTGTTGACTACTCTAAGGTGACTTCTGGATGTATGGATTGATGTTTGAACAATATGTTTAAAGGTGCTGCCCAATTGATATTTGTCACATATTTTTAGAATTTTGCCTTCAATATATTATGACCCACCAAGTATAAAGTATGAAATATTAACGGTTCTCGAGAGGTAGAGCGGACACAATTTGTTAAGAACAACAAACGGATGGACAGACTGACAGACTGACCTTAGACCTAGGATGCATACATTATGACACATTCTCTGGTGTTGGTTTATATATATGTTAAGTTGAAAATGTTTGTCAGGTATAAAGTATGAAATAATAACAGCTGTCCTCTCAAAATATAGTGTGGATCAAATTTCTTAGCGATGGACAGACCAACAGACAGACAGACCTTTGACCTAGGAAGTGGTACATACATCATGACACACCCTCTGGTGTTGGTTAAAATGGATGTCAAGTATAATATTTGAAATCATAATGGTTCTCAAGATATAGAGCGGACACAATCTTCACCACAGGACACAGGATTGTCAACTGAAACCAAAGTTTTTTTGACGTTGACCTTTGACCTAGGAAGTTGTACATACATCATGACACGCCCTCTGGTGGTGGTTAAAATGGATGTCAAGTATAAACTTTGAAATCATAACCGTTATCTAGATTTGGAGCGGACACAATCCCACAGGACATGGGGTTGTCAACTCTAAACCAAAGTTTTTGACCTTGACCTTTGACCTAGGAAGTTGTACATACATCATGACACGCCCTCTGGTGGTTGTTGAAATGGATGTCAAGTATAAACTTTGAAATCTTAACGGTTATCTAGATATGGAGCGGACACGATCTTCACCACAGGACAGGGGGTTGTCAACTAAAACCAAATTTTTTTACCTTGACCTTTGACCTATAAAGTTGTACATACAACATGACACACCCTCTGGTGTTGGTTGATAATCATGTTAAGTATTTAATCATGTTAAGTATTAAGGATGAAATCATAATGGTTCTCTTGATATGGAGCGGACACGAAAGTGTTACGGACGGACGGACGGACGGACAGACGGACGGACGGACGGACAGACTGATCACTATAGGGCGACCCGCCTTAGTCGGCGGGGCCCTAATAAAGTATATCCAATGACAATGTTTGATTTCGGATTGGCACGAAAAACAAAATGTAAGTTCATCATATATTCATCCATGCTTAATATCAATTTGATCTGTGAAACAGTTTCTAGAAGACGTTTTGCATGGTTGCTTTCCATTATGCGGTTTGTACCCATTTTCACTAATTCTACTTCCAGTATGTCTTGATTCGTCTTTTGTTACGAACTGTTATGGAATGCATATCTGTGATCTCCTAAGAGGAGTTTTAAAATCTCCCGGATTTTGAAATCACAGGGTACGGATTAATAGTGGAACACAAATTGGTGGTTAAATTGGAACACATCGCTGAATGGGGTCCTGAAAAGGATACCGCACACCTGCTTCCTCACCCACACTCTTTAATGAATCATAGGGTCTATCAACGCCGTTTCCTGAAGGAGAAGACCAAAACAAATTGTCTAGACAAAACAAGAGGCTCTCAAGAGCCTAAATCGCTCACCGTAATTTTTTGGGTTAAATCTCTCATCAAAGATTATTTTGGCTCTTCAATTTATTTAAATGTTCTTTGAATCGCCCTATTTTCTTCAAAAGCAAAAAAAAATAATCATTTTCTCCTATGTTCTGTTTTAGCCATAGGAGTTATGTTTCTTGACATACAAGGAAATAAAATATAAACTTTATACTTGATACTCTGAAACTCATTTAGCCTAAGTTTGGCTGAAATTGATACAGCATTTTCAAAGGAGATTTTATTAAAGTAAGTCAATATGATGAACCAATTGTGAAAAAAAGTCTTTATAGGGCAATAACTCTTTAAGGGTTCAATTGCCAATTTTGGTCAAATTGACTTATTTGTAGATCTTACTTTGCTTAATATTTTTGCTATTTATAGTTTATCTGTATCTATAATAATATTCAAGATAATAACCAAAAACTGCAAAATTTCTTTAAATCATCAATTCAGGGGCATTATACCTGAAAAACCAATTACCCAATTCGGCCTAAAATTTCAGGACAGATTATTAGTCCAATCATCTTGAGACATAGTATAAATGTTCCCTTTGACAAGATCATTCTAATTTTAATGCCAAATTAGAGAATTTATTCCAATTTCACGGTCCACTAAATATAGAAAATGATAGTGCGAGTGGGGCATCCGTGTACTATGGACACAATTTTTCAGTATATTTTGTTTGACCTTTTCTTATTGAACTGTATTTTCTAATACTTCTGCATATTGAATTTGATTTAAATATTTCATTTCACTATTTGCCACTGGACGTTAGATAATACACTATCAATCAATCATTTTCATTATTTTATGTTGAAGGCCATGTTTCAAAAAGTAAAAACACAAAAATACTGAACTCAAAGGAAAATCAAAAATCAAAAGGCAAAATCAAAAGTCCAAACACATCATACGAATGGATAACCTGTCATATTCCTGACTTGGTACAGGCATTTTCTAATGTAGAAAATGGTGGATTGAACCTGGTTTTATAGCTAGCTTAACCTCTCACTTGTATGACAGTCGCATCAAATTCCATTACATTGTCAACGATGTATGAACAAATCAAAATATATCAATAAAATATAAATATAAATAAGACATAAAATTGAGAATGGAAATGGGGAATGTGTCAAAGAGACAACAACCCGACCAAATAAAAAAACAGAAGGTCACCAACAGGTCTTCAATGTAGCGAGAAATTCCCGCACCCGGAGGCGTCCTTCAGCTGGCCCCTAAACAAATATATACTAGTTCAGTGATAATTAACGCCACACCAACCTCCAAACTGTACACAAGAAACTAAAACCAAAATAATACAAGAGTAACAAAGGACAGAGGCTCCTGACTTGGGACAGTCGCAAAAATGCGGCGGGGTAAAACATGTTTTTGAGATCTCAACCCTCCCCCTATACCTCTAACCAATGTAGAAAAGTAAACGCATAACAATACGCACATTAAAATTCAGTTCAAGAGAAGTCCGAGTCTGATGTCAGAAGATATAACCAAAGAAAATAAACAAAATGACAATAATACATAAATAACAACAGACTACTAGCAGTTAACTGACATGCCAGCTCCAGACTTCAATTAAACTGACTGAAAGATTATGATTTCATCATATGAACATCAGGCACAATCCTTCCCAGTATCATACCATCATAACTTATATGAGAAGAACATACCCCGTGTCATGCCAACAACTGTTTTTAGAATAAATGTGTTTAGTTCAGACGCGAAGACCTTATCATTGATTCAATATTAACGCCAAAATATGCAATCTTTAATGACTTGACAACAGTATCGTAATTATATCCCTTCTTAATAAGTCTATTCAAAGGTTTTGTAAGTTTCTGAGGTGAATACTGACACCTTTGTGCTTTATAAAGAATATTTCCATAAACAATTGGATGTGAAATACCTGAACGTATAAGAAGTCTGCATGTTGAGCTATATTTACAAATGATGTCTTTATACCGATGATACAATTTAGTAAATGTTTTTAACTAGTTTGAGATATCGAAAACCCTGGTGTAATAATTTTTCAGTAATACATACATTTCTCTCGTTAAAATCTAAAACATTGTTACATACACGAGCGAATCGTACAAGTTGAGATATATAAACACCGTAAGATGGTGACAAGGGAACGTCATTATCTAAAAACGGATAATTAACGATAGGAAATGAAAAATCATCCCTTTTATCATAAATTTTAGTATTCAGCTTTCCGTTAGTTATATAGATATCAAGATCGAGGAAAGGGCAGTGGTCATTGTTAGTATTAGCTTTATTTAAAGTAAGTTCAGCAGGATACATTTAATATACATACTGAAGTCGTCATTATTGAGAGCCAAAACATCATCCAAATATCTAAAAGTATTATTAAATTTGTGTATCAGATGTTGTTTTGATGGGTCTTTGCTTATTTTTGTCATAAATTGTAATTCATAACAATATAAAAAGAGGTCCGCAATAAGTGGTGCACAGTTAGTCCCCATTGGAATTCCGATAATCTGACGATATATGGAATCCCCAAAGCGAACCAAAATGTTATCTAGTAAAATTTCAAGGGCATATATAGTATCAAAGCATGTCCAATTAACATAGTTTTTTTGTTTATTGCTACTAAAAAATGACCTAAAAGAGTTTGACCATATATATTCACATTCTGATTTTTTGAATGCCCATTTAATTAGGTGTGTGGTTTTTTTCTTAATGAGAATGTGAGGCAATGTGGTATACAGGGTAGAAAAATCAAAACTTTGAACAGATTCAAAATCACCAATATAAGCATGCAATTTATCAATTACTTCCAACGAGTTCTTGACACTCCAAAAGTGATTTATTCCACTTTTTTCGAAGGCCTTATTTGAACAATTTATTATAAGGCTTTTAATTGTACCAAGTGTGCTGGTAAGAAGAATAGACAATTTAGTAGTTGAACAATGGCTTGAAGACGAAATAAATCTATATTTGTAAGGGGTTTTGTGTAGCTTCGGAAGCCAATACATAATTGGGACTTTTATTGTATTTGGCTCTGCTTGTAAAGCGGTGGCTAAAAGTTTATGTTTGTTACAGATTTCGTTTTCTGAAAATGGAGTCAGTTGGTGAATTGGTGATTTCCTTTTTCAGAACCTCAATGTAAAATTTACGTCAAACAATAATAATATTATTAGCAGCTTTATCGGCCGGGACAAAAACAAATTCCTTGGCTAGTTCATTTAGTTAAGGTTTGATACGAGAAATAGGTTTATTGTGGTTATTGTTAATAGTAAAATGTTCTTGAAAATGTTGAATACGTATATCAACTATCTTCATTACTGAATTAAAAAAAGTGTCCAAAGATTTTTTGTCAGCTTTTTTCCCGTTTTATCCATTTCATACAGTAAGTATTGAGTGATTCGTGGATGATATTACGACACTCGTTCCTATTAATAATTGACTGGACGATATTTAGGTCCTTTACTGAAGAATGATTTTAACTCTCGGTCTTGAACGATGTTAAGATCTCCTGTTATAACACGGGAAATGGGTCCATAAATATATTCGGAATTACGGCAATTACATGAAGAAGGTGTTTTTTCACTGATATTAACATCTTTACACAACTGAATATAATTAAACACAAATTTCCGGGTAGATGTCTTGTAAATATAACAAATAAGAGGTAGCTCAGTATTGTCAAAATATCCAGGAATTTGTTCTTTAACAGAATGGTCGTTAAATATACCGGCAATATTTACAACATCAAAGCCTTTATTGACATACTTAATTTTAATAAAATGTTTTTTATGATCTTCAGGGCGATCAATTTTGGGATATAATTTAGAAAAACAATATGCCATAATAATTTTAACAATTTCATACTTAGGACTGCTATATGAAATTGTGTTGCAATCCTCCAAAATTTTATTTAACTGATTAACCGGTAACGAACAGAGTTTTGTTAACAGATAATGTCTGCCGTTGTTTTTAAAAATAGAAATTAGGTCCGAAATATTGGTATGATTGGCCCGAAATTTTCTTTGATTGCGATTTGTTCTACGACTGTGAGAACGGTTTTTACGAACAGTTTTAGAAACTATATCCAAAATGTTAACGGAATTGGTTCTAGATATATTACCAATTCCATGATATAATCATTTGGACCGAGAGGGTAAATGCAGTGTTTTGCTTAATATATTTTATATGTATTTCTTCCACAAAAAAATATTTGCTAAGAATATAAGAATATATCAATTATAAGGGTATTTCTTGTATATTGCTGTGACATTCATTATCATGCTTGATCTTTCACTATAAGACAATCTTTTTTCTAGGAACATCTGAATAACATTTCAAACGATGATTTGAAAAGGATGGTAATGAGGTTTTATCATAGACAACCCTCCATTATTTTGGATATTATTGATGTAAGGGACGCTAGAAATGGCAGTCCAGAAATACCACCAAACAGAGAGGTTCCGTCATGGTGCAAATGCAGTTTTTGCCCAGAAATGACCAATGAAATTGAAAGTGTGCTGCAAGCAGACACCAGTCAACTGTCACTGACGGGCGCATCAAAAGTATTATTGTATAATTTACATTGTCACAAACAAGATATTGTAATTTAAAAATGATACCAGAACCCTTTTGTTACAATTTATAAATATCTAAGTCGGTCTCTTCCTTTCAAAATATTTTGTTTTTGGTAATAAGAAGTAAATTTAAATCTTCTTAACTTTTCTTTGGACAGAATATAAATATGGGTTGGGTTTAGGCATATCTAAAATATCTGCTATTTTTGTTCCTTTTACATTGCCAAATGCAAAGGTCATTTTTGCGGCAATGCCTTTCATGCTTCTTCCTCGGGTATTTTTTAGTTTTTTTTTAGTAAAGTCATAAGTTTTCCGTCTCCTATGTTCCTACTCAGAACTACTGGGCGGGGCCCTACATTTTGTTGTTTTTTGGTGTTCTTCACCATGATATATTTTGCATTTGAATGGCAGTAGTGTAACCAACCTATATGTGTGGTGACATTTTGACTGACAGTTCTCTGCAATAGAAATAGTTTTACCATGTAGTCATCAATAACTATCTATTAAGGGAGCATGCAATTTTTTACTTTTTTTTTTATAAATGCTATGTGGCTTCAAAAAGAATTGCACCCCAAGGTGACTGGGGTATAGAAATATGGTCACTTGGTCTTCTACCAACTGGCAATAAAACGCTTGCCGAAGTGGGGCGTCCGTTTGGCTGTGCGGGATGTATCAATTTCGCAGTCACGTCCGGTCAGAAGTGTTGAGGGGTCCGTAGGTGTCCTGTTGCAAGGAAAATATTCTGTCCCTATCCAATATACCCTCATTTTCCAGTGGCAGTCCACATTTCCCCTACCATCATTCCAGATGGCCTCTATTGATTCAACCTACCTACTGTATTTATTGTGAAATTGGTCTCGTCCTGAATATGCTTAAAATATTTGCCACTGGACGTTAAGCAGCCAACAATCAATTAAAAAGAATTGAAGAAGTTATGCTATTTTGCTTAGTAATACATGTTAAAAAAATGATCAATCATGAAATGCAATTAATTGACATTATCATTGATAGACAGGTCAAAAACATTAAACCCTTCAACTATTATAAATATTTGATTGTTAATAATCAATTCAATAGGAAACTGCATCTTCTGATGACAGGTCTGGCTGTGTCTTTAACGTTAAACGAAGCGCACATGTATTTACAAAAGTACTGGCTGCAAAACATGGATTAATTTGTGGAATCCAATTGCTGGAGCCGTCTTTAACTATACATAAGAACAGCAACATCAAATCAGGTATATAAGTACTAGTGCCTATAATAGAGGAATTCTGACTTATTTTCATAAAGTGTCCATATTTTATACCCTTTGGTCTATAGTTTTACAGTAAATTTAGTACATAAAAAAAATAGTAACTTAACATGCATGAAACCTGACTGAAAACAGTAGTTAAAAGTTTGATCTTCCGTTATGCTGTAGGAATCTTCTTGAATCTTCAAAAAGACGGAAAAAACTTTCAAACATGAACTCTATCCTTAAGCAATTATACGTTTTCTCAATGTTCATGCACAGGGTTACAGCTTAAAATATGTTTGTTTATCCCAGCCTAACTCCTCGGAAATTCGCTCCATCTACATCTCAATCTCGCTTGTTCTAGGCACCAGCCTGACAATTTGCCCATCTAAGTAGGTCTCACATTGCGCTCCTTTGTCCAGACAGATTTAGATAATCTATTTCTGATTTCAGACAGACAAATGAAACTGGAGAATACTAATGGCCACTGCTGTAGCAAAGGGGACATTAAGTGTTGCCCAGGTCTGTCCTGTCGACCGTGCATCACCAAAATTGGTTTTCGCTTTAACTTTATTATGCCTCAACCAAATGTTATAACACTTATTCACGTAACAAGATAACGACCGTTAATTTACCTAATTTTATTCTTGTGTATCGTTGGAGCGCAGTCTGAGACCTATCTTTGACAGTCAAGGGTTTCAATCCATTCCCGTTCTCTTCACCCTTGGCGGATGAAGCCAACATTTTTGTCACGCCCATTCCGAATACATTATTCTTGACCAATGGTAGCACTTGAACTCTTCGATTTGGAGATAAAATCACGATAGCGTCTAGATTCTACACACTTGGTAAAGCCAGAAACAAAAATATTCATCAACATTTATGCATTTGAACAAGAAATATACAAAGGACCTTTTTTTAGTCGATTAAACATATCAAAATTGTCATTGAATGTGTTCGTATGTTTAAGGATATAAAGAAAGACTTGTTGTACCAAAACACGTGGCAATTGTTTACAAACACTTTCTACATTTACGGCTGATCATGTAACAGGCGCTTTTTGAATATGGTCCTTTTTATAAATTTTCTGTTTACAAAACTGAATTTTTCGAAAAACTAAGGATTTTCTTACCCCAGGAGTAGATAACCTTAGCCGTATTTGGCACACGTTTTTGGAATTTTGGATCCTCAATGCTCTTCAACTTTGTATTTATTTGGCTTTTTAACCATTTTGATCTGAGCGTCACTGAAGAGTCTTATGTAGACGAAACGCGCGTCTGGCGTATAAAATTATAATCCTGGTACTTTTGATAACTATTTGATTAGATGCAGCGCGTTTCGACCGAAATCAAAAGGACCAAGTTAATAGGATTAAATCATAAGAACATTTTAACTTTGTACTCAGGACACTCAAGTTGTATTGGAAAACAATTGGCTATGTTTTTTTTTGTTCCAGTTACTTTTGTTTCAATTTTTTTGGAGAAAAAAATAATTTGTTTTTGACCCTGAGAAACAAAAATTGTTTGTTTCACCCTGAGCTGCCACTATATGTAATGCTAAAATTGAAAGACAAAAATTGTTTTCATCTTGTCGCAAAAAAAAAATTAAAAATAGATTGTTGTGAAAAACAAAGTTTGCGTAAAAAAAATTAATACCCCCTCTCTCAAAATAATAGTACAATAAAAGGTTAATGATAACTAATATGAACCATGAAGCTTTATTTTATATATTTCAGACCCATATTTGTTTATTGTTAAAGAGGGATTCTTGCAAACAAACCAGATACATTGCAAGATTACATTTTTTTTTTATCAGTTTGAAAAAAATCGTATTAAAATGGCTACAGGACCTTAAACACTTTGAGAATTACTGACGAATTCATAAAGGACTGAAAGTAAGAAGACATGGAGTGACAATTATTTTTTTACCGCACACAGGTAATGCAAAATAAAATTGACGTTAACAGTTTTAATGTAATTTTTATGCAGTAATACTGTGGTTCCCATCTATTTTAAGGTTCATCATAACAAACGGACAAATATGGCTGTATTTACATGCCAAAAATTACTCTGAGTACAGACTTACCTGTTAAGTTGGAAAAGTTTTAATGCCTAGCATCCACTAGATATGAAAAAGTTAAATCCATTTTGTGTTTCAGAAAGATAAAATCTCTATTGGATTTTGATGGGCATTTTTTTTCCTTCATGCAAAAGCCTGAAAAGGTGTGAAAATTGACTAAGTTGTAGAACAACTATGAGATGCTCCCTCAGGTAAAAAACCGGTTTGTATTGTTTTTATTGTCCTTAATTGACCATAGACACCAGGTATCTTCACAACTATAGGTGAGTTAAAGAGTTTATCTGAGTCAGTGAGTGGACAGTATCAAAGTAATGCAGGTGTTTGTTTATTTTTGCACCTTCTGAAGAAAGGGAAAAAAAATGCCCAGCAAAAACCAAGAAAGATTTTATCTTTCTTAAACACAAAATGCATTTAACGTTTATATATCTAGTGGATGCTAGGCATTAAAACTTTTCAAACAGCACAGGTAAGTCTGTACACAGAGTAGTTTTTGAGGTAAAAATACGGCCATCTTTGTCCATTTGTTATGATGAACCTTAAATACCTCATATTCAGGAAAGTGTTATTCTTTGTAACCGAATTGAATGTTAATAAAAATAATGACGAAATTTTAATGTTGATACAGACAATGTATGAAGTTATGGTACAGTATTTTTAGTATCACAATTCATCTCATTAACAGAAAGCAACATTATAATTCTTTACTATGTGTTATCCAACAAGAATAGAAACCATTATAAATTAAAAAAAAAACAACATAGATTAGGTACAACAATATAACATAAGAAGGGTCAAATTTCATATATACCTGAGGCAGTATGCAAACTGACTGTTCTTTCCAGTGCCAACTCCTTATATATTTTTTGAGCTCTTCTGGATCTTTTAAACATGCTGCCATGTAGGGTGGTCTTGTAATATATTTTGAACGTAAATTAAATCGATTCAGTATATAATTTGATAAATACAATGTTCGAATTATAAATATTACTTGTTTTGCTCATTGGCTTTTCAAACCTTTTAGTTAAATTGTAAATACTTTGACATTTTGCTGTGCGATATGGTTTGAATGATCTCGTATTAATTAGGGCCATCCAGGCTGAATGCCTGTTAGTTCCTACTAATCAAAGTTCATGTGTGTCCCACAAACTACAAACATGCTATACAGAGCTAAACTCGCTCAAATTGGCGTCCCTGTTTATGCTTCGGAAAGTTCAATCTTTTCGTATGAACAATACGGAAATCCGCCTTTTATTCTCGACATCGGCAGTATGATGTCATGACAGAAACCAATATATAATTATTATATACACTTGTAATGTAACTGCAGTTTCCTAGTTCTTAGTATTTCTCTGACCTTGTCGTTAGTAGTGCTACCATCTATTTTAATATGGAGTTTGTTCTTACAAATATCATTTAACATTTATTAACTCCATTTGGAAATTTTTTGAGGATGCCATGCATATTCTTATTTGTGAAAACAATGAATATCTTTACTTAATAGATAAAAGATGCGGTATGAGTGACAGTGAACGAAACAGTCCTTGTTGTAGTCATCTTGTTTCTATATGGAATATACTTAATTTCTCATTCTTCGAATATAAATTGAAAAAAAACTTCAGTGACCGTGCTTCAATTCCCCAGTCAACATTAGGGATTTAAGATTGAGGACATTAACATACCAGTACTTGTGCACAATTCACTACACTAATTACAGGCTGACCTTGTGAACAAAATTTAATGAAAATTAATAGTTGTCGACCAATCTTTGCATTTATCTGGTCTGGTTTCTTGTTCATGTACACACTATTAAAAGTCACCCACGTCAATACCTTAGCTTTGAGTCGAAATACCGGTTTTATAATTTGGAATCTTGAAAGACATACATTTTATAGTTGACACGTATTTGAAAAAGAATCACAAATATTGGTATAGCAAGATAGTTTATTGCGTCTTCTCTGGACATGGATTAGATGGAAAAATATAAAGGTGAACGAAGATGCACAAGAATATGGCCAGAATAGTGATGGTGTAACCAGCACACTTGTTACCGTAACTCGGATGGTAGTTCAAAGGGAATGGAGTCTGATATGGTAAAATGTAGAGAGTGAAGGCTGTACAGTGGATGCATTAGTTGGGGATGAGGATTCGACAACAATAGGACGAGTGCGGGCACAAATATTGAAAATATTTCTTATAGAAATCACCTTAAGAAGACACTTGAAAACAGTTTGAACTCTCTCGAGAAAATCATTCTGATTTAACTGTTAAAATCATCAAATATTTACATACGTAGTTGTTTTGACTGTTACAATCATCAAATATTTACATAGTTGTTATAACTATATACTTGCCTAAGGTGAAGGTCATTCAGAAGAACTAGCAGAAGATCTCAATTGACTTTTGAAAGATCCCTATGGCGATCACCAATTCTGCTCTAGTAAATGGTGTAGATTTCTTTTTTTTTTTTAAACGATAAATCTTTTATTGCACATTTCTTTGCTGTTTAACAAATTACTCGACTCACAGCATTCAGCCGGGTATCCCTGTGAATTAGTTACTGTTTAACCAGGGAGATTATACAGTAAATTTATATTCATATGTATATATATATATATATATATATCAATTATGATTAGTTATTATAAATACAATACATTGATTTTAACAATTTGTCTAAGTTCTTAGTTCTGTGGAGGTCATCATAATGTAACGTAAATACGGAAGTTGTACTATTCATTATCCGATGTTGGTTATAATTTAATCATTGACCCTTAACCTTAATCGGCATAATCTCGTGAAAATTGAGATGATCGAATGATTGAAGGATAACACGTGGAATGATTTCATGAACAAAGGATCTAAATTGAGTATTTCTAAAGGTGAGTTTTGTTATATATTCCTATTGACTTATGATAAATTGATCAAGAAGGATTTGTTTTCCCTAAAGTATTAGATATTTTCCAGTAATTAGAGATAATTAGACAGTAGATAGTATGGGGTCAAAAATCATGTCCTACAGGTAATCATTGACCATGCGTCACATTTGAACATCTTAAAATAATACATTTGTTTACATTTGAGTTTTTCTACATAATATATATAGTAATACAGAAGAATGATCATGCGCAATAATACATTATGGTTATATTTTTTTATAAACATCATTAAAAAATCTACTTGTTGTTTTATCAAGAAGTTTCATATTTTCATAATGTTGTTTAAATTCTGTTTTAAATATTCTATAGACATCAACATTGTTTTGTTTATACTCTGATGCATATGTAGATTTATGAATAGAGAATAATATTACAGTAAGAAATAGATTAATGTCATAATAATTTTTATCATATATTTTGTAGCCTAGTATTAGATTTTTGAAGGTGATTATGTGTGTTCCCATTTTTATTTTATCAAGGAGTATTTTGACCTTTTTCCAAAAGTTTTTAAAGTATTTGCATGAAATGAAAAAATGTTCATAGTTTTCTAATTGGTTGCAAATATGGCACTGGTCATCATTTTTCAGATGCCAGGTGTACAATAGTTGTTTACAAGGAAGTATATAATGAAGTAACTTCCATCTGAATATTTTTAGTTTGTTTACTTGTAAACTATTGAATATAAAGTTCAGCATTTTGTACAAATGGCTTGATGAATCTAATTTTAATTGTGTTTTCCATTTTAGAAAGCCAATTGGTGTTTTTTCCAGTATATAACATGAGCTAATACTTTTATAAATTTCTTTTGATGGAAGGTTTTCAATTCTAATCATTTTTGTATTATTTTTTGTTTTTAAGTATAGCCTTTTATCTGTTTTAACTTGAGTATTGCGCGAGTTATCTGATTTCATTATCATTTGCCATTTTTTTGGTATTGCAGCTCTTATTCTAGATATTTCTGATATCCAGTTGGATTTGAGGGTCAATTTATCTAATACTGCCTTTTGTGATATATTTCCTGCTTCATCTATTATATCATTAATAAATAGAATTCCATTGGTTATCCAATGTGAGAATATTAAACATTTGTTTTGAAATTTTATATGTTTATTGCCCCATATGTATTGTTGTCTTATATTAATAAAATTTGTACTGTTGGTTTTTATTTCAGAGATATTTTTTTATCTTAAACCAACTTTTGACTATTTCTAAATAGAAAAGAGGGATTGTTTTACTGAGTTTTGGGATTGCTCTTATGCTACCTGGATTCATGTTAAATAAAGAAAAGTTTTCTCCAAATTTATTGAAAAAGAAAAGGGGGATGACTTTCCAGTTTGCAAATTGTGTTGATGTTAAACGTTTGACCCAAGATAATTGTATAGCTGATAAAAAATCATCAATGTTAATCATTTTAAGGCCTCCTTCCAAGTAATCTTTACATAGCGTGATTCTTTTAACTTTTTCTTTTTTATTACCCCAGATAAAGTTGTAAATCAATTTTTTAAATTCATTTAAAAATTCTTTGGAAATGGTTGTTACTGATGCCAAGAAAGTTAAATTTGGTAAGATGAGAGATTTAATTACTGTTATTCTACCTATCATTGTGAGATTTCTTCTGTTCCAGCTATTGATTGTATCTTGAGACTTTCTTAGAATTTTTTCAGTATTTAATTTGTCACATTCATTTTTATTAAGTCCAAAGTATACACCTAGGCTTTTAATAGGTTCTTTATTCCAGTTAATGTTTTCATATTTATCTTTACAGCTTTTAAGTCTGCCTAGCCATATGCCTTCTGTTTTCGATCGGTTGAGTTTAAGACCTGAGAGCGTTCCAAATATTTCAATAATATTCAGAGCATAGCTAATTTCTTGCTTGCATTTTAAAAAAAGAGTTGTGTCATCGGCTAATTGTGAGATTTTCAGACTATGTGTTTTGGAATCTAATTTTATTTGAAATCCCTTAATACCAGTATCTTGTCTTATTTTGCATGCAAGAATTTCTACTGCTATTGTGAAAATTAAAGAGCTGCACGGACAGCCTTGACGTATCCCGCGAGATACATTGTAAGTTTCTGAAATCCACCCATTATTTAGCATGCAGCCTTTAATATTCTTATATAATGTTTTAACCCATTTAATAAAAGAGTTTGGTAGACCAAATTTTATAAGGGCTTCATACATAAAGTCCCATTCTAGCGAATCAAAAGCTTTTGAAAAATCAATAAAGAGTAATGCACCATCTATGTTAAAAGTTTCCGTATAGTCTATAATGTCTTGGATTTGGCGTATATTAAAACCAATATATCTATTTTTGATATACCCATTTTGATCTCCATGAATTATTTTCAGCAGTATTGGTTTTAAGCGCTGGGCTATTGCATATGCAATGAGTTTAGTATCTACATTTAATAGCGTAATTGGTCTATAATTATCCAGTGACAAAGGGTCTTTTTTTTTGTAAATTAAAGAGATGATACCTATCTTTTGTATAGTTGTTAGTTCTCCGTCATCATAGCATTTATTAAAAACTTCAACTGTAAATTCTTTTAAATTACTCCAAAAAGTGCGATAAAATTCTACGCTTAACCCATCTATTCCTGGAGATTTGTTTAATTTCATGTTGAATATTGCTTTAGTGCATTCTTCTATAGTTAAGGGCCCCCCCCAAGGAATCACTTTCTTTTTCTGATAGTTTGTGATCAATGTTGGTTTCGTTTATATAATTTTTTATATCATTTAAGTTTGGAGAAGTGCTTTTATATAAATTTTCATAGTATGATCTTTCTATATTTAGGATTTCTGCAGAATCTGTTACTATTTTCCCTTGATTATTTTTTAGCGCTGTAATGCTCTTTTTTGTTTGTCTTGATTTTTCAAGGCCAAGGAAATATTTAGTATTTTTTTCTCCTTCTTCTAGCCATTGTACTCTAGATCTTATTTGTGCACCTTTAACTTTATTTAAATAGAGGTGTTCAAGTTCATTTTCAATGTTTTTAATTTCTTTTTTTATAATTTGGCTTGCATTTGTTTTCTCATTTAGTTTTCTTAATTTTATTTCTAAATTTTTTATATCATTTTTATTTTCAGATGATCTTTGTTTGCAGTAAGTAAGAGTTGCAGTTCTTACCTCTGATTTAAACATATCCCAGAGTGTTTTTAAATTTTTGGTGAGTATTTGTACTTTATAATTTTTGATTAAATCATTTATGAGGTCAATATATTTTTGCTCTTTAAGTATACTATTGTTAATTTTAAAGAAACCCCTGCCTCTTTCTTCTGAATTTTGTCTAACTTGTAAAGAAATGGATTGGTGATCAGTGTATGAGATCATTGCAGGTCTAATATCTGCTTTTATAACATGCGGTCTTATATCAGGACTAATCAAGAAGAAGTCAATTCTGCTCGCTATGTTTGTTTCATTTTTCCTTCTCCATGTGAATTGACTAGTATTTGGATTAAGTTCTCTCCATATATCTGTTAAATTATTTTTCTTTATTAGTTTTTTTAAGCTATTTACTGGTTTGTAGTTTCTTGGGATGATATTAGTTTTTCTATCATTAATTGAGAGAGTTTCGTTCATATCACCTCCTAATATAAGGATACCCAAACGATTGTTTTCAATTATATTTTGAACCTTTTTGAAAAATTTGTTTCTATTTTTGTGTAGATTTGGAGCATAAACATTTATTAGAGTAAAAATATTGTCATTTATTTCTATGTTTATCAAAATTATTCTACCTTCATTATCTTTTATTTCGTTTATTGTTTTACATTTTAAATTGTTTTTGACAAAGATTGAAACACCTCTTGATTGTGTGTTACCATAACTATGAAACATTTTGCCATCAAACTCTTTATTTATTGTTTGTTCAATATTTTCTATAAAATGTGACTCTTGAATGAAAAGAATGTTACATTTTTGATTTTTTGTCCATAGTTGTAATCTTTCTCTTTTGTTTTTTTGGCCTAAACCTTGACAGTTTAGTGATATTATATGAAGATTTTCACCCATTGTTTAATTTAGAGTTTATATGTGTAGTTGATATCAAAACTACAAAAATTTACAAGGAGACATATTTGTTTCACATCATATTCACAAAGTACTTTCATTAAATGTTTGGTTTTAAAGTTACACAGTATACTATAAAAACATTGGTACATGTACATGATTATTTGTGATTTAAATATATACAGTACTGGTAAACAAAATATGTGCACATACTTCACAATGTTCATGGAAGAAAATGAGACATAACAACACAAATATATATAAGCATTCATACATGTATTTAAACACATATTTTCATTTAAGTGTCCATGTACATTAGATTTTACTATTGCTTTTTTGCCATAATTTGAGACTATAAATATATAAAAAAAAAAAACCAGATATATTTTTTTTGTATCATGTATAATAATTTCATAATTATTTATTTGTAGGTTTGTTATTTTAACAGTATAATGAGATTGTAGGACTATGTACATGATGTAGGCGTTTACCATGTTTACAGTATTTACGGAAACAATTGGAGTAGTTATTGTTTGCATAACATACAGAATCAGTACTTGCATTTTTATACAGAGGAACATGTTAGATGGTGATACATGTATTTGACTTGCGATGGATTGACAAAAGATTTTTATATTGTGGATTAAATTGGGCATTTGAAATATTTCTAATGTGTGGATTACAAGTGATATCCAAATGTTGTTTACATGATGTAAAATAGGACTATGAATATGTTCTACTATTATAAGGATTAAAATGGACGGATAATTTGTTATAAAGCAAGGATGTATCATTGAGAAGTTGTTGCAGATAGTTAGCGAGATAAACAGAAAAATTGAATTCAGATATATGTGGATTAATGAAATGATATCTATCAGGGAAAGCTTCTTTATAAACTTTAAATTTGTTGGATCTATTTTATTTTTATTTCTGACAGCTATTCTATTTTCTATAAACAGTTCAAAAATATATTTATGTAATATGTTTATTGTATTTTGATTCTGTATTATTAGCGTCTTAATAAATTTGATTATCGATACAATTTTTCGTATGTATTTTTCATAAACAGGGAAGGCTGTTTTGGTGATTGTTTTATCACAACTTGACTTGTTCTCATCTCTTGTTTGTTGGATCGCATATTGAGAGCAGAAACATTTATTCATTGGTTTGAGGAATGGGGTTATTTGAAAATCGTTCTTTTCCATAATAAACAATATTATACACAGTTCATTACATATATATACATTTTCATTCACATGATTAATATTTATTTTATTACTTATTTCAAGGTATATATAATCTAGAATTATATCACACTTTGACTTTTTTGTATTTTTTTTTTGCATAAAAAGAAAAATAGACAAACAAGTAAAAAATATAATACAATATTTACAGTTATTCATGGTTGTGTTTTAATTTGTAATTGTTAGGAGTTTTCAGATGTCCTTGGTTTTGTTGAGCCAATATCTCGGTCATGCAAAGTGTCGGTTGGTGTTGTTGCAGACCGTTTTGCTGTTTTTTGCTGCCGGGTTGTTCCAAGATATTTGTCCAGCGGACCGTGAGTTGTTTCATGGGATTTGGATACTTTTTTCTTTTTCTATTTTTTTTTTTGATTTTGTTCAGGAGACTGTTCTATGGGTGCCTCCGACTCTGATTTAGATATGTCTTGTGTTGGTACATCCACTTTACTGATATCTTTGGTAAGTTTGGTAATATTACTGGTTTCTTTATTCTGTGGAGTATCATCAGTATGTGAGAGATTTTCAGTCGATTGAGATGTGACAATCTCCTCATCTTTCTCCAATTCATTTTCACTTCCTTCATCTGACTCTTCTGTTGAATCCTCTGAGGCAATTTGACTATTTTTATCAAATTCAGAAATGCAGTTCTTTGAGATATGTCCGTTTTCACCACATGTCTTGCATTTCCAATCATTGCTACAGTTTGTTTTTTTGTGACCTTTTTGCAAGCATTTGGAGCATTCAATGTCTGTGTTGTTCTCATTTATTTGTCCTTTATAAAATATGAGGCCTCGGTACTTGCCAATTTTTACGTTTCTTGGAATTGTGGGTGGAAAGGGTTCGCAATGAAAAATTCTGTCACCTGTTTGACAGTTTGTCATAAACCCATCGATCCTTAATCTTTCTCTGTGATAATTGAGTATGTTGAGGTGCCAATTTTGCAGGTATCTTATCAATTGGCCATCATCGGCGGACAGTGGTATATTTTTCATCCTTATTCTCACAGTAGTTGGACTCTCTTTTTGTACATATCTTGGGTTTCTAGGGTATACTTCAATGCGTTTTTTCCTTACTGTAATTGAATTAACCACAAGTGTATTCCTGTCTTCCTCATTGTCTGGGTAGATGCGCCAGACGCCTCCAATTACCCTCTGAAGCCCGTTTAGATGGCTAGCTGGTATTGTGAGGTCAATACATCTAAACAGTTATGTGTGTGTTAGGTAGTTGTTTTTATCGGGTTTTGAGCTACCGAAAATGTCAGATTCAAGAATAAATACAGGCTTGATGTTGAAATATTCAGCGTCAGGTTCTGCATTATCTTTGGAAAAGTTGTTGTTGTTTTGTTTCAGTGCCGAGACATAGGAGCCGGCCATGGTGTAGATTTCTTAGTCATCCAAAGTCTGTTTATAAATCACTGTGACAAGTTCGAGTCTTTAAAAGCATCTTTAATTATTCGGAAGGATATGCTCAGAATAGCATTAAATTATCAACTGTTGGTAATACTCAAGCTTATGAGAGTTTCAGAACAAAGTTGTCATCGCTAGGTCTATCTGTTTGTATGTCCACACAATGTCGGTTCATGTCAACGCTTTGCATTCCATAAACTTTCTGTTTCTGGGTCTTCCTTTTATTATTGGTATTTTTTTTTATACTTGTCAAACAGAACATTATGACCGTAGCAGATTTCTGCTGATCAATGTCCATTTGAAGGGACCAAAACAAACTTAAAAACAGATACCTTCCAATCAAGATTCAGAATAATAAGGTATTGGTGCCAATGTATAATTTTTCAATAGGTGGAAAGTTTAATTTTATATTTAAAGCCTGTTGATAATTGCATTTTGTATCGTCTTTCAAATTATTATTGATGTTATATGTTAGTTCAAAAAATTGGAAAATACATAAATATTCGATCAACAAATTTACAGTACACGAAAGAGTCATTGAAAAATTTCTTAAAGTAAAATGGATTGTTCCCATCGGGCAGTTTAACTTGTGAGTCCACAGTTTCAGTCACATTATTATTCCTTGGGTTGCATAGATTAGATGTTTTGATTCATACATAAAATAGACATATTTGAATTGATCAGAGCAAAGAAATGAGTAGAGACTTCCGACTTATAAACTACAAAAAGTTTGAGTTTCATAAATGTTGACTAGGCTAGCGTATTTACGTTTTTCAAGCGGCAAATCTTAATAGAGTGTATCTCATATTGTACTCGATGAACATTTGATACTCTCCTGATGGTGAATCGCTTTTAGTTTTCAAAGTAGTTGTGATGAGAAACAGGCTGGTAACTCACTACCCAACTTTACTTTGTTGTTGATAAAAGTGCATTTTAACTTGTGTGAATTGTAATATAAATACAAATCAAACTTCATTGTCAGGCGTTTGCAAATCAAATTAGTAAATCTAGTCCCATGGTTCCTTCCTTTCTCTTAAATTGAGAATATTTTTTTTTTCAAAATATTTCTCCTTTCAGAAGTAATTTAAAGAACCTTAAATCAGGTAATTATGATAAATGCCTTTATGAAGACAGCACAACTGATGAAGATTGCACTATGAACAATAATGATGCTAATATCCCTTTATATGATGGTGCGAATATTACACTAGGGCATCTTTGTTGTTACTTGCTTTATTGTTCTAACAAAACAACATAGTAGGAGAAATTATTGAACACATTTTAAGTTATTTGATTAGCATTACCGTGCACAACACTCTTTATTTCCGCAATCTTAAAAAATATCTTATTAAACATTTTTATTGTTCAAATTGTCTACTTTATTTAGAAGACTATGCAGTTGCAATGTGTCCGAACAAAATGTGCAACAAAATTTGCAGGGCACCCTATTCCTGGTAAAATGGAAAGGCTATCAACTTGCTGATTGTACCTGAGAGCCAATCACTCACATTCCTAAACCAGATTTGGAATTATTTATTAAACCAGAAGTCTGTGCTGGCAAATTATCCGCATATGCTTATATTCTACAGGAGGCTGTACAACATCGCATTTCATCGATAAATTTAAAGATTAGTATTTCATTCCCTACAGATGTATATAGGTATGTCTTCGGTGTTGATGCCAACAACAGTCTACTTTGCCTAGAAGATTTCAGCAAACAACCTTTAAGTAGTAACTGGTATTTTAAACTTAACTTTCCAGTACGTGTGCGTAGCATTGTCCGAGAAAAAAACATCTTCACCTTATCAGACAACAAGGTTGTGAAAAATAAGGTACCATCTGAAAAACTTCAGATAACATCAGATGCAGTTGTATATAGTGTTTAAAGAAAAAAACTAATAGATTCTACTGTTGTATATAATGTATGTTTAAAGACTAGAAATTGATAGATTCTATTGTTGTATATAGTGTTTGACTGTTCGTTTATAATTAAACAAACCATATCAGTATGTATTTTAAACATGTTAATGCTGTATAAGATTTTTACATGTATATGGGTTTATACAATGTCTTCCATATTGTCACCAATTGATAATTTTAAATTTCAAGACAATGTTAGACTTTCACCTGATCTTAGTCCTTGTTTTAGTAACAGGAAACATATAGATGCCTCTGCTGGTGGACGTTTCGTCCCCGGGGGTATCACCAGCCCAGTAGTCAGCACTTCGGTGTTGACATGAATATCAATTATGTGGTAATTTTTATAAATTTCCTGTTTTCAAAACTTTGAATTTTTCGAAAAACTAAGGATTTTCTTATCCAAGGCATAGATTACCTTAGCCGTATTTGGCACAACTTTTTGGAATTTGGGATCCGCAATGCTCTTCAACTTTGTTTTTGTTTGGTTTATAACTATTTCGATATGAGCGTCACTGATGAGTCTTATGTAGACGAAACGCGCGTCTGGCGTACTTAATTATAATCCTGGTACCTTTGATAACTAGATACAACTGCTATAGCATTGACACTACATATATCTTGTGATTTTTTAATCAATGTTCAAAAATGTACATTTACATATGACCTTTCATTTGTTGACGTGTTTAATACAGTTTTCACTTTTAACAACTTAAAACATGTAGTAGGTTAGAGGCCAGATTTAAATCTGAGTGCTCAAGTATAATCGGTATTCAAAAGAAGTGTATAGGTGGTAGACAGAGACGATGTATTTTAAAAAAGAAAATCAATTTTGTTGTTTATAAAAATGAGTTGTATGATGTACAAGAATTAGAGTTTCAAGTTACGTCTTTTAATGACAAGCAGGTTGTTTTAGAAAAGAAATGTAGAGAATCATTTGAACGAGGTTAAATGTGTAAACAATAGTCTAGAAGATGAGGTCACCACATTAAAAGAAGAAAACACATACTAAAAACTAGGAATACATCACCTATAGAATATATTGACAATGTAATAATCAAAAAGTTTGAAAATGAAGGAAAAAAGGTTGATGAAATTCATCAAAGGCAGCAATTTAGGAAATTAAAAACATTCACTACTTTTTCTGAGCAAGCTTTGGTATTTGCTGAATCTTGTGGACTTAAACCACTTAAAATAGACTTAAAATCTGATAAGGGTAAATTGATCTCTATTGTATTAGGTGAAGATACATCAGAGAAAGAAAATAAAACTACTTATGCAAATCTAAACGATGAGGATAAAGACTTATTAAAGCAGGTTGTTTTTTACTTGATAACTTTTGCATAAGTGATGCAGCATATCATGAGTTTTCCATGATATGTGATGATCTTCCCAGAAAATATTTGGTAGTTCAGTGTAGGGAAAACATCAATAAAATTTATCATATAGAAAGACTCTCAGGAAACAAACCAGGTGTAACGATAAACTTAAATGGTGCTAGAGTCTCAAAAAATTCTAATTATGTAATTTTTTCACTAGCCGTTCTAAATGATGAAATAAATCTCTCCTATAATCAGCTAAGTACAGTTGCCATAGTAAAGTGTAATGAAAATTATGAAAATTTAAAGGAAACGTGTAAACCACTTTTTGATCAATTAAATATCTTAGTAAAAAATAAATTTGTAAAAATAAATGATAAGTCTTATGAAATTGAATTTTTTGTAGGAGGGGACATGAAGTTATTAAAGATTCTTTTAGGCTTAGGCAGTTCAGTAGGTGATTTTGCATGTTCCTTGTGTAAAGTTCATAAAAATGACAGACATGATATTAGTAAGTGTTGGAATTATTACCATACCCCAGAACTTTTTAGATTGTATGAGGAAATTTGTCAGTTGTCATGTCTGTCTAAAAACAATTTTGGTGTTAAACACAAACCTCTGCTTGAATTAAGCGAAAATCATTATGTCCCCGATGAACTTCATCTCCTGCTAAGAATAAGTGACATCCTTTGAGAAATTTAATTTTTGATAGTAAAGATAAAGATGATAAATATAAAAAAGAAACTGAAAGTAATGGCAAAAATCTGGAAAAATTAGTAGAAGTGATTCAGAGTTGTGGTGTTTCTTTTGATATTTGGGTACCAAAGGGTAGTTCATAACTTCACTGGACAAGTCTGTCAGGTGCAGAAAAGTTAAAAGTATTAAAAAATCTGCCTGAAAAGTTAAAAGACAGTTGTGTTTTCAATGTAAATACAGAAGATAAGGTTGTCAAGCTATGGACAATTTTTATCAACTGTATCTTTTTATTACAAGTGTAGAAAGTGCTAATTGCACAGTTGACCAGATATTTTTGAGGGTCAAAGGTTGGATATCAAATTTTTTAGAGTTGGGAGAGTTTCAAAAAGGTTTTTTTTTTTAAATCCAATATAACGCCTTACATGCATTGTTTAGTGTTTCATGTTCCGTTTTTTATCTCCAACTATGGTTGCTTGAAAAAAAAACCAGGACAAGGTGTGGAAAAAAACAATGACATTATCAAAACTATACACCAACGCAGATTTAATGCATATTCCATTTGTGAGCACACACTTGCTTTGACCCAAAGTCGTGGCGGCCTGAGGGACTACTTAGCAAAATAAAAACTAAAAAAGATGGTTATGAAAATATCCAGCTTTGGATTGTCTAAAACAAGAGGGGAAAAGGGCATCAAGTGCAACAACAAAAGGGAGGGGCTCTGCTAACTAACATTCATTAGAGTTGAATCATTATAGACTATACACTGAAGTTCAAAGACCTGATTTAAATAAACAACATTCCATCTTACTTTCATAGCTGGAATAATAAGAAAATGTTACGGCTGTGGACGATCATTGTCAGGTAAGCAAAGAAATATTCCAAATGCAATGCTGTGTTAATACGATATGATCATAGAATGTATCTAAGTCCAAGATCTAAAATATTGAAACAATCTATTTCTCTACAAAACACATATTTTTATCTGACTGTTGACTGTGCACCAAACACGGATCTTCAGTTTGAATTCAAAGATGTTTTAATCCATAATGAAATAAAGCAAAGTTAATCAGATGCGCATTTGGTTGATTATATAGGGAATCACCGGTTCATGTCTGGAGCGAAAAGTTCTGGCTCCGACATTGAATTAAGCTTTCATTATACAATAAAATTTGTTAAGATTATTTCTTTATATACTTATATCTACAGTATATCTAAAAATATATAATATTAACATGTTTACATTAATTATTTTATGCTTTTCAGTTTTATATTTACAATATACAGAACCTGTATAGTGTGTGGTTTGAACTGATTAACATCTATTTATTTTATCAAAGTAATCAAAAACAACAACATTTCTCATTTATTTAAGTGATTTAGTTTCTGAGGGTAGAGTAATGAAAGTTTTTCAGATTCTATGGACAAGCGATGGTGGCTTTATACATTCTCCTTATACATTTTCAATTAGAAGTAACAAACTGTTTAAAAAAGAAGTTATTAAATTAACATAAAAGAAAAAATTTAAGTGAAAATGTTGATTGACAATTTAGTTTTACAATACCATAGTCCATTGTTAACAAAAATATTAATGATTTTATTATTTTTATCACAAGACGTTTTTTAGCCTCTTTTGGATTCTAACATATTTTTGCCGAGAATAACACATACCTTTTATTAACTATGGGATAAATCTACCACAATTTGAAAATGAACATCAGCACTATATGTACTTTTATATATAAGTTTTGTGAGCTCGTGAGCTTGTGAGAAAATTACATGATCGACATCATAGTCCCGTCTCCATCTAAGCTGTCATAAAATGCTACCAAAACCATTGTCCAACTTTGATGAAAAGTCAAATATGACAAAAAATAACATAAAATCATTGTGTACTGCAATGATAAAAACATATATAAATATATTTCATTTCGTTTGAAATTGGGGTTTTCCCTTTAGGTATTTGTAGTTATTATATATAGATGGGAATTAGTGTAACTAGTTTTAGAACTAGTTCTGCAGGAGTATGCACTATTTATAAAGTCTGATGTTACGTGTACAAAGCACGAGAAAAGTTTTGGCGGTTTCTACGGGTGGGGTACTATATAAAGTTTGGCATTTAAATGAATTAGTATCGAAGGTGCTCGCAGTTAGGTCGTATAGTACGAAGTTAGTCACATTAATTTACGTTTATGATGTCCGATACTGGTTCCGACCATGATGATTTGAGACCGTCCAAAAGTAAAGAGAGTACATCAAATACCGAGTTGTCTACTGATGGTGCCGTATCGTTGTTTTCAACAGTTTTAACGAACGCTCTAGAACAGCAGAAGGTTAATTTAATCAAACATTTCGAAAACCAATTTATACAACCAGTGAAGTCAACCGGTGTTTCGACTCCAGATTTCGTTTTCAAGAGAGAGGGACATCGCATTCAGTACTTATTTAATACAGAAAGGTCCGACACGATTTCAAGAATAGAGAAACTGATAAGGTCCAAATCGTACGTTCAGGCGATGGAGGTGTTAGCAGAAGAGAAAGAAACCTTGCGGAAGAGGAACAAAATTGTGAAAATCGCCGACAAACATGGATGGGACACCGTTAATGAATATCTTGATAGTCCTTTGGCTGATGATAAGGATGATGCAGCCAATTTGCGTTCCGCTATTGCCAGTGCTTCTAGAAAAAGGAAAAGTTCAAAACCGTATGATCGGCCCAGCAATAAACCTACAGAAAGTGGAAATAAATTCAACGCAAAGAATTTTTTCGTGGGATTAGTCAAAACAGTGGATTCGGAGAAAATGCAGGTCAGTCGCAGAACAGATCCGGGAAATGCTTCTATTGCAATCAACAGGGACATTTCGCCAGATACTGTCCATTCAAGGCAAGTCCGTCAGCAACAGTCAGCACGGCCCCAAAGGAACAAGAAAAGTCACAGTAAAGAACCGACGTTAGATGAAGATACTACGAATGGAGTTGAGTATAATTTTGACTTTATTAACAATTATGAAATTAAATCTGGAGATCAAGTTATTAACGTTAAAGGGAATTTAAAACATAGTGTGTCTTTTTGGAAATCTGTTTTACAGGCAAATGATTTTATCTTAAATACTACAGAATTTGGCTATCGTATTCCATTTAATATTGAACCATGTTGTATTTATTTACCTAATAACAAATCAGCTCTTAAGCATGCCACTTTTGTTGAAAAGTCAATAGATGAACTTCTTACTACCAATTGTATTAATGAAGTAGAGTGTCCACCTTTTGTAGTAAATCCGTTAACTGTTTCGGTACAAAGCTCAGGTAAAATAAGACTTGTACTAGATTTAAGACATGTAAACAAATACGTTGAAAAACAAAAGGTTAAATTTGAAGGTGTTAATGAAGCATTATCTTTTGCACATAATTCAAAATACATGTATAAATTTGATTTAAGGCATGGTTATCATCACTTAGATGTGCATTATGATCATCAAAAATTTTTAGGTTTGTCATGGAAATTCGGCAATAAAACCAGATTTTTTACTTTCACAGTTTTGCCTTTCGGTTTGTCATCAGCAGGTCACATTTTTACTAAAACGCTTAGAGTTTTAGTAAAATATTGGAGAGCAATGAGTATTCCTATTGTGGTTTATTTAGATGACGGGTGGGGAACTGCAGAAAATTCAGAAATATGTGAAAATATGGCTTTACAGGTTAAAAGTGATCTAGAAAAATCTGGTTTCGTTGTAAATAATAAAAAGAGTGTATGGACACCTGTTCAAATTATGGAATGGCTAGGTTTTAATTGGAATTTAAAAGACGGAACTTTAGAAATACCTGTGAAAAAATTTGAGAATTTAAAAAACATAATATCTGCTTTATTTGAATGTAATATACATATCACTTGTAGAAATTTAGCTAAAGTGTGTGGAAAAATAATTTCTATGTTAACAGCATTAGGCAGTATTTGTCAAATTATGACAAGACATTTACATATGACTATTTGTTGTAGAGATTATTGGGATTCTTTTGTATATTTGAATGAAAATGTTATTCAAGAACTTAGATTTTGATATTTTTACTGTGAAAAAGTTAGTTTTAGGCATATTTCATATTTTCATAGAATGCCTGAGAGAATTGTTTTTTCTGATGCCAGCGAATATGCAGGTGCTGGTTATATTGTAGGTTCAAATAATGTCGCTCATTTTATGTGGGATAAATCAGAAAAAACCAAGAGTTCAACTTGGAGAGAATTAAAAGCAGAAAGCAATATTTTAAAGTCTGTACATAATCAATTGAGTGGAAAACTTGTAAAAATTTACACCGATAATCAGAATGTGACTAAGATTATTAGAAAAGGTAGTATGAAGTCAGAGCTTCAGGACATAGCTTTAGATGTTTTTAATATATGTTTAGATAACAATATTGTATTAGAAATTGAATGGATCCCGAGAGATAAAAATATTCAAGCTGACGAATTGAGCAAAATTTTCGATTTTGATGATTGGGGTGTTTCAGATATTATTTTTAAATATTTTGATAGACTATGGGGTCCATTCAATTGTGATTTATTTGCTGACAGTAGAAATAAAAAAGTATCTAGGTTCTTCTCAAAGTTTTTTACACCTGGTACTTCCGGTGTTGATGCATTTGCATATGACTGGTCAGCATTTAATAACTGGATAGTTCCTCCTATTTATTTGATTACTAGGGTTATTAATTATATGCTTATATGCAAGGCAAAAGGTGCATTAGTAATACCTAAGTGGAAATCAGCTGTGTATTGGCCTATGATTGTGAATCGTTTAACATATGAATATAAAGACTATATTAAAGATTTTCGTGAGTACAGAAATCCGAAATCATTTTTTATAAAAGGATCGGACGAAAACAGTATCTTTGCTAAGCAACCATTTAACAGTAATGTGTTAGTGTTGTTAGTTGATTTTACAACTTAGAAATTTAGATGATTATCTATTTAGATACAATTATATATGTGTATGTCACACAGTGTGAAATGTTTACGGGTGAACAATATAGTTGTTCTGTTGTATAATATACAGTGTTATGATGGATTATGTATGAACTTTCACGAGCTATGTTGCACAGTGTAACATAAAGAATCACACAGTGTGATTAGAGGATGATGTATGTAGATATGAGATGTATATATTAATAGAACTTTAATGTTAAGATACATGTATGTATAAAGATTTTAATTGGGTTTTTTCTATTTACAGACTCAATGGAAACAGTTCGAAGAATTAGCCAATGATTCTAGATTTGCCAAAATTGTCAGTGCATTGCCATCAATTGTGGAAGCGTCTAGCTCAAAATCTACTGTTAAAAAGTATAAATTTTATTTTGGAAAATTTCGTATTTGGTGTTCC
This sequence comes from Mytilus trossulus, assembly GCF_036588685.1. Lineage (NCBI taxonomy): Eukaryota > Metazoa > Mollusca > Bivalvia > Mytilida > Mytilidae > Mytilus > Mytilus trossulus. The sequence goes on from NC_086377.1 coordinate 38,441,580, forward strand.
GATTGTCAACTTGAATCTTCTCCGGCTAATTCAACTACAGTATGTTTATATATCGGTTCACTGATACAGCAAGGTGTTGGCGTGTCCGTTTTAGAATCTAATTTTTATTCAATTAAATGGTATCATGACATTAACTTTAAATACAATCCTTGTTCTGATAAGTTGTTATCTAATATTTTGGAAGGCGGTCGTAGAATTTTGAGTAAACCCATCAACAAAAAAGAGCCTATTACTACTGACATTTTAAAGTTAATTGTTTCTAGATACGGCTCCGAACACGATTTGTCTAATTTAAGAGTGTGTTTACTATGTCTTCTTGGATTTTCCGGTTTCTTACGCTACAGCGAGTTAGCTAAGATAAAAAGAAACAACATTGTTTTTTATGATTCTCATGTTGAGATTACTATTGATAAGAGTAAAACAGACATTTATAGAAGAGGAAACACGGTTATAATTGCTAGGACCGGGAATGAAACGTGTCCTGTTAAGTGGTTAAAAATTTATTTGAAATTAGCTGGTTTAGAATCTGATTCTGATTATTTTATTTTTCGGTCTTTGTCATTTTTGAAATCACAAGGTGTATACAAGCTAAGCAAAAACAATACATCCTTATCGTACACTAGAGCTCGTGAGATATTACTTAAGGCATTTGAAGACATTGGTTTAGATAAATCTAAATTCGGGTTGCATAGTCTGAGAAGCGGAGGTGCTACCTCAGCAGCTAATAACGGAGTTTCTGATAGATTATTGAAGGCCCACGGTAGATGGTCATCAGATCAGTCGAAAGATGGTTATAACAAGGACAATTTACATCGTCAGTTGGTAGTATCTTTGAATCTTGGCATATAATTCTGAACTGTTTCATTTCCTTTGATTCGATGTTACTGCGAGCAACTAACTCTATTTATGTGTTTGTTTTGTTTAAAGCCTAATTGAATTTAGAGTAGAAATACTTTAAATTCGGACGAGCAGGGCGAGGGAGAATTTAAATGATTTTAAATTGATATTGATTGTTGGATATGTTAAGGAATTATCGTATCAATTCAAAACAAGGCAACATAATCCGATGCCGTGTTTGTACAGACATAACAAAGTATAAGACATGAATAAGCATGTTTGTACGGCGGCTTTGTGAAAAATTGTGCACATCTTGCTACAAGCATGAAATTTGGCATAGACCTTCCTCAAGTATTTCTCTTTTATTTCAGATAGTGGTCTGAAGTGCGAGTACTAGTATTCATTCCATTACATACCTAAGTGCAGTTAACTCGAGCATGTTGAACACTATTCCTCAACAGGCACTGAATTTTATTTCTCGTATTATTTCATTTAAACGCATGTGCTCAGATGCCAGCACTGTTTTAACCTAGATATATCCTCACCCCTGGACAGACAATGCATCAGTATAGCTAGGCCTTCAAGCTCAACACCCAACAGTTCTAGCTTTTTAAAGGCTTTGGCCACCGAAAGTGGAGAGTGTATTCTGAAAAATGCTCAATAAACTGATCTTAAAGAATATTGCTCTCAGCTGGAGAGATGTAGTAAAGTCATCATCTCTAATCTGTTAACGTAATTATCTATGACAGATCAAAGACATACGAATTCTGAAAAAAAGATCGATTAATTTACAACTCTTTTTTGATCGATTCAAAGTCAGGGTCCACCTCCTATATCTGAATATCTACAAAATGATTGGACGTGTCAGTCACAATATGTCACGTTTTCCGGCTTGAAATATGGGAATAGGTGGGGGATGTGAAGTGTTGAAATTGCTGTCTAACATAGCTTCTGCAGCTTGAATTAGGGCTAAAGCCTTTGCTTGAACCATCACGTATTCAGCAAAGGTTTTTGTTGGGGAAGTCTTTCCACTTTTAAACCTCCAAGTTTTTCAAAAACTGTTTTGATTACATTTTCTCTGTTTTTCACGCCTATATTCTTGCATAATAATGTAGCATACACCTCCCGTACATCATCTATGTATTTACCCTCATGACATGTTGTTACTATATTCGAGTGTGAAAGTTCTTCCAACTCATCTTTGAGAATAAAATTTTCGTTTCTATATATGATACTTTCTCTTTAACTGACGAAACCTCAATATTTGCCTTGTTGTATGTTTTGTGTGTAAAATTTTGTGTAACTCATTTTGCTTTTCTTAGACCACTTAATTTATCTATATAAAACGTGACCTATATTTTATAAATCAGATGTCACCGTTAATTCACGTATTTATTTGTCGCTTATTGTTTCATCTTCACAGTGAAACTGCCAACGATCACTTAAGTCACAGCAACGAAAAAAGACACCACACACACTTAGTGTGAATGAATATGGTCAGGTTCAACATAAAAGAATACTATAACACGTTATTAAGATGATACATGTAACCAACGTGAGTACGCAAAATCTATACTTCAAGACCATCTTGTAATGTATGTGAAGTTGATACGGAATATTTATCAACGAGAATATTGCAATAAATTATTCAGAAGGAGTTGCAATCAGGTTACATATAAAGCCTGTACTGATGTCCTGATACATCGATATCGAAAGTTCGGGACCCTTTCAGAGTTATTTGTTCTATTTTATTTTGGTCAGAAGGGGGACGTTAAATCCGATGATTCATGTAAAGAGAGTGCCACGCTCTTTGCACGTTAAGAACCCTTGCGACAACTCTTTGAGGGGTCCGTAGGTGGCCTGTTGCAAGGCAAAATTTCTGTTCCTATCCAATATACCCTCATTTTCCAGTGGCAGTCCAAATTTCCCCGACCATCATCCTAGATGGCCTCTATTACAACTACCTACCTATTGTATTTATTGTTAACTTGTTCGCGTCCTGAATATGCATGAAATATTTGCTACTGGACGTCAAGCAACCAACAATCAAGCAATCATCTATTTTAAAACTTGTGCAAAGTATTATAAGTTAACATTCTGATGACGTAGTCGAATCCGATTGACAAAGATATAATAGTGATGAGGAGTTTCCCCTTTCTATTTTAGAAACGCCAAGAATTTTTTGTTACTAGTCCGTCGGGCATATTGGGGAACAAATATGGTTGCCCTAAATGCTGTAGTCCCGGGCGTCGGGCTAGTGGATTTTTTAATACCTGTATCGGTATGTTGGTTGCTGGACATTGTTAATAAGTCGGATGCAGATATTAATTCTAGAATGATGCCTGTAAAACACGGTTTTAATGTTTTGTGAGCTGACTAGGATGTGGGTATGGTAGAGGTCAAGTTGTTAAATGCTGGCTGGTTATTTTGTTTATCTGGAGTATCTTTATTAAAAGCTAGTTCATCAAGAACTGTTGGTTGTTTTTGATCATTTACCGGTGGAATGATTGTTGGTTGCTTAACGTTCAGTGGCAAATATTTCATGCATATTCAGGACGAGAACAAGTTCACAATAAATACAATAGGTAGGCTGATACAATAGAGGCCATCTGGGTCGGAGAAATTTGGACTGCCACCGGAAAAGGAGGGAATATTGGATAGGGACAGAAATTTTGCCTTGCAACAGGCCACTTACGGCCCCCTCAGAGAGTTGTTGCAATGGTTCTTAACGTGCAAAGAGCGTGGCACTCTCTTTACACGAGGCAGCGGATTTAACGTCCCCCTTCTGACCGGACGTGACTGCGAACTTGATACGTCCCGCAGAGCCAAACGGACGCCCCACTTCGGCAAGCGTTTTACTGCCGGTCGGGAGAAGACCAAGTGACCATATTTCTATACCCCAGTCACCCTTGGGGACATTTACTGGTGGATAACACTGTGTTATGGTAGGGTGGTTTTGCTCTTCAGCACACAGGAGTGTTTGCTACATTTCGGAGTTGCTGCATTGAGCCGGCTTGCATCAAGCCACCCTCAAAACATTCAGACAGTATCAGACTACTTGAGCAAACCGTTTTTGTGAACAAACATTCCAGTGTCCTTGACCTTTAAGTTATGTTATTATTGATAGTTAAATGTGAGGGACCGTCTCACGAGTCATACATATAACTAAACCGGCGCTTAATTTAAATAGGTTCGTTTAACATCGAGAATAGGAAGTTACTACTGATTTAATGATAAGTTGGGTGGAATTATATTTATAAAGTTAATTTGTGAATAAATTAAGTTTAAGATATTTAATAGCTCTTAAGGCTATCGGTCAGAACAGTTTTCTGTTGTATTTTATGTTACTTTACTATTGTTGAATTTATATGCAATTTATTGAACTTTACTAGTGTTATTTGTGTACTTAATATTATATTGGAAAAAATCTTGTCGAGTTAAATTAGTGAAACATTGAAAAACAAGACCTATAAAGGTAGTGTATCCTGCTGATCGAACCTAAGCGAAGCACTACCACTTCATTTCCCAGGAGGACTATGGTAAGGCATTGTTGAATTGTCGTTGACCCCATCCTATTACAAAACAAAAGAAAGCATGCACAATAAAGAAACTCAAATCCGGTTCAAAGCACCCCCGTTGGACAAGGGAGCGTTAATGTAAATAATAATGTCAATTTTAAAGGACACTTTTTCACACCTGAGGACATAGTTTTATATGAAATTGTGTCCTTATACATTATTTACAATAAAACACAGGACATTATTTAATGGGGGACATGAGTAATGTGTACAGAGATATCAAACACATCACACATACTATTTAATTTTGCCGTTGTGAATCTTTAAAAATACCTAAATAAATAAACCAACCATCAAGGTCAAACAACATAGCTGACGAGATTCCAGAAGTCTTCAGTATGTTGAATGACCATCCATTTGTACAGCAGGTAATCTATAAAAAAAAAAGGGCAAGTGCCACCCATTCTGTAATATACAGAACAACAACAGATGACTGACTTCAAGATGTTTCTCGCAAGGTCCGACGGTGCTGTTGGTGTCGACAGAACGTTTAATGTGGGAAACTTTGTTGTTACAGTCCTAGTGTACAAACACCATGGAGTGGTAGGAAAGAAATACAAAAGACCGCCCAATATTCATTGGTTCAATGCTCCTTCACAAAGATGCATCCTTCAAAACCTACTTCACTTTTTTCTCCCATATTTTTGGCATCAGAGCTCAAAATAAACAGCCTGGATATAAGAATTCTCGAGGAACTAGTCTTCGGCTCTGATGACGAAAAGGCGATGACCAACACAATCAGAGATGGTTCTTTACATAATAACAACTCTTTTCCGATTGGAGATTTCAATCTGTTTCCATACACAACATTAAATAAAATTTAAAAACCAAAACCAAACTACCATTACGTTTATTGACTCTTAACATTAAAACTATATATATTTGTTTTTCCCTTATTTTACAGCTACATCATGTAGATTCAGCGTGGTTAATCAACTCAAATCAACAAAGTCAACAATTTCAGATGCTGAAGATGCTTACAGTTGTGATTTTGAGGACATCGGATTCCTGGAACCTGAGCACAGCACCAGTTAGTCACGTGTAAGTTACGCCATTAAAAAAGTGTTACTCAAGTCTCTCCAAAGATTATATGTTGGACAATCAACAAAACTTGTTAAACAATTCTTTCGGCAGAATTCTGAGATTAATAAGAAAACGTTGCTAAACTCATTAATACAAGAGGACAACTTATTAGACATCTACCACATATTTGATAGTAGTGATAACATTACGGCATGTCAGAGAAATGAGATGGTTCTAAAAAACTTTGATAAAGTATCTAGTTCAGACAAACTAGGTTTTCTAGACATACTTTTTAAAACTATGTGCTGAAAATGGTATAAAACAACCACCAGAGAAATTTGATCATATCAATGCATATTCAGCAGTTTTTTTGCAATAATTCAAATACAAAGAAGTAATTATCTTAAATAAAATTTTCATTTTTTGTTTGAGTACATGTTAGTTATGAAGAGCAATATTTTATTTAATTAAGTTTTACATGATTTATTTTCTCTATAACAGCAATTCTTGGAGCTAGATTAAAAAGGAAGAACAGTTTTTTGATGATCAAGAAAAAGTATTTCAAAATGAAGTACAGGACCTTTCTTTATCAAGTGCTCTTATTGATGACAGTGTAGACCTTTTAATTGTTGAAAAGTTTTTTTACAAAAGAAGTAATGATTGATGTAATGAGTGTAGTTAAGAAAAAAACAATGAAAACTCATTTCACAACGGAAATGCATGCTATCTGGATTGGAATTGTGAAAACTAATGTAGTTAAGTGCTCGTCCTGTCTAGGATGGAACCACTTGCCATGTGTATTTTTATAAACTGTGCCAAAAGCAAAACATTGGTATTGAAAAAGAAATAAGTAAAGAGAAATCAAAGTTTTAAATAGTTATCGAAGGTACCAGGATTATAATGTAGTATGTCAGACTCGCATTTCGTCTTTACAAAACTGATCATAGAAAGATGATACCTCCTGCAACTTTGCCTTCCAACAGCATTGTCAGGATTGTTCCTCATAATGTTTGCATTGTTTTGCTTAACGGTGCAGTACAACAGTGTTTGTATTTGATAGTTCAAAGCACAATGAATACTTGCAAATACCATTTCTAATGCAGGGTAAGTACAGCCTGTCCTACCAAATATTTGTGCAGTAGATTGTCATGATAATAGATAAATTATATATAGCCATAGTTGTATAGCCACTTTTTAATAAGTTTGATAAAAAAAATTCTGAATGATTTAATAGAACTTAAGAGTTTTCCAGTTATATATGTATTGGTAGTTTTATCACTTTTACTATTTTTTTACTTAACTTAAGCTTTTCTGCCTCAGGAATATATTATATAAGCTGTAATTGGCAAAACTTTTAGGAATTTTTGACCCTCAATGCTTTTCAACTTCGTACTTTCTGTGGTCTTTTATAACATTGATTGATTGATTGATTGTTGGTTGCTTAACGTCCAGTGGCAAATATTTCATGCATATTCAGGACGAGAACAAGTTCACAATAATCACAATAGGTAGGTTGATACAATAGAGGCCATCTGGGATGATGGTCGGAGAAATTTGGACTGCCACCGGAAAATGAGGGTATATTGGATAGGGACAGACATTTTGCCTTGCAACTGGCCTAGACCACCTACGGATCCCTCAAGAAGTTGTTGCAAGGGTTCTTAATGTGCAAAGAGCATGGCATTCTCTTTACACGAGTCATCGGATTTAACGTCCCCCTTCTGACCGGACGTGACTGCGAACTTGATACTTGATAGCTAGTTCTATCTTTAAATTCCATACTAAATGAGGATCAGTTGTTAAAGCTCATTAGTACTTCATCAGTTGACTTTGTAGAGCAGTCAATGAAAGCAAATTTTAAAAGACTCAACTGAAACTTAAAAACAATTTCTTGATCAAATGTTTGAAAGTGTTGCAGAGGAAGAGGGGTTGAGAATTGGAACAGCCAATTTCACCAGTCTGTCTCTTAGAGCAATGAAAACTGTGAAAGAAAATAGTAAACCCAATGTAGTAAAATATTTTGTAAAATGCCTTGGAACAAAAAAAGACCAGATTCACAGGAAACACTGTTGCTGGTCACACGGTTTTGGTTTTATTTAGCACCAGATTGAGTTCTTCTGTGCTAGTGATATAAGACAAGTATTTTATATTTTAATTTTAACTGTGTCAGTAAACATGGAGGCCAGTCTGCAAAAACATTTTCATCAATGTTATGTAGGAGTCAACTCCTTTTGTCACTTCATTATTAAATATTAACATGTACAGCTGAAACAGCTTCAGGTTGCCATTTTGGGAAATCAAATACACATAATTAAAAAAAACAAAAAAAAATGACTTATCCATATATGCACAGAAAAAAAAACACAACAAAGGCAAAGAAACTTTTATTGCCGTTCTTCGTCACAAAAGTCACATTGAGAACTTCAACAAGGAACAAAAAGACTGTAAACTGAACTGTAATTGTAAACTAAAATGTATCCTGTAGGGCTTATTATTTGAATCCATACAAGTACTACATGTTGTATATAGTAATATACTTTGTAAGATGTTACATCACCAATTTATACTGGAAGGTACATATAGTAAATATATTAAAAAATATTAAATTACTATGCAAATGTGTAAATATATTATATATTTACACATTTGCATAGTAGTTTAATATTATTTAATATTAAAACTATGTAAAAACCATATGTTTAGTAATTAATGTAAATTCAAATATGACGTTCTTGTTACGCTTTGTTAACAAAGCAGTTTTCTAATGAGCACAAACAATATGTTTGACACATGCGCACGGACTAACTGTTTATACTAACGTTATTTCCATCGTTATCCTTTTAAATATTGACATTTAAGCAGCTAACATAAACTTTCATTATATATTTTATCAAACAATATATATTTGCCCTGCTCGTATATTTTAAACTTAACAAATATGAAATGTAATATACAGACTCCTCGGGGAGGACACGGGAACAGCCAAACATTCTTACGGTATTTTCGTATGCTAACGCTCAGTGTAAAATATTGACAAATATAATGCCTACCGATGTTAAAATGAGCATTGAGCATGACATGAAGGAATTATTTCTTAAATTAACAGCTCTTCGATATTACTTATATATATATACATATACAATTAAAAAAATTCCTGGCAATATTTTCATGCATTAAATTTAATAAAACATTAGTGGACATGCATGTACTGTTGTATGTAAACTCATGAGACTTCCATGACTATTAAATTATGCACATTATCTTTATTATTATTGTTTATTGCAGATTTTCATACCAGATGATTATTTTCAGTGGTTGGAAACCTTAGATGCATAATTTGAAGACAAAATTAAGAAGAATTTTGCGAGGTCCAATGTGGAGTGGTCAACCTGCGAACTGTATAGAGAAACCTTTATAGGTAGCTACATGTATAATACACTCCCCTGAAACTACACAACACATTTACAGGGAACTGTGTACATAATAAGAAGTAATGTAGATGTGCATATATAAGAAAAAAATAAATTCTGTGGGACATTTTGAAGTTAAAAAACTTTGAAAATAGAATCTAGTGACATTAAATGGTTTGCCCATTTACATGTGTTGGTATCATCATCAGGGTAGGGGTAAGTGAGCATGATCACAAAGTTCAATTCATTCAAATAGTACATATGTACTTTATTAGATACTTATTACATGCAAAAAATAAATGAACCTTTATTACATTATCACATGCAACTAACAATGATATTTGTTATTTTTTGTATTTCATGTTAATTTTGTTATTATTTTCAGACTAGAGTGAACTAAGCAGCTGTCAGCAGGTCCACACGTCACAGAAGAACATCAGCTTCTGCTTTTACAGACTCTCCAGCTATTCAGGTACATTTTAAAATTGTAACGTTATTATAGAAAATATTTGTGCGGACTACACCAAACCTATTTGGATGCATTGATTAGATGTGCAACAAATCCTAATATAGTATAAGTGAGGTTTCCAACAAATTTTCCTTTTTTTAGCTCACCTGACCCACAGAACCAAGTGAGCTTTTCTCCAACAGGACCAAATTAAAACAAACTTAGCGACAAAAATTATTATGAAATTTATTATAAAAGATGTGTCCAATGACCGATGGGTAACATATTAACGAGACCAAAAAACTTATCCTAGATTAAATTGGCATATTTTCCTCCAAGCTTTTGGAAAATCCTAAAGAATAATGTGTAGTGCATATCCAGACCGTAGGGAGGAACTAGATGCTTACGAAGCTGACATAATCATCATCCATAATTTTTATGGGCTTAAATTATATAATTTCGCTTCTTTCACATTGAAGCTGTTCACTGTATTTCAGGACTTTGTTGTCGGTTGTTTTAGGTTCTTCATCTTTTTCTATTTCAAGGACCTTGCTCTGTTTCTGTGTGTGATTCATTCTTATCCGTTTTCTATTTCAAAGACATTGCTGTCGGTTTCAATTGTACGTTCTTCATTCTCATCTTTTTCTATTTCATTGACTTATCTGTCTGTTTTAAATCACTTTCTCATTTTCATGGAAAGGAGGATAACTTTGATCACACGATCGAAACATAAACCTCAATTGATTATCATGATTATAATGACGTTGTGCACGATATCGGTGTAACTATGGAAATATGGGTTAGATGGCGGGTTATTCAAATTCAAGCTCTTATCCTATACATTAAATAGCCATGTTGTGCATATCATTCGAAAGGAAATAAACCATAGAAATCAATAGCATAGGTGAATTTGTGCTTTGTCAATTTTTTAATGAAAAAAAATGCTCATTTCGATGCCTATAACGTCATTTTAAGGGTGTCCCGCTGTTACAATTTTGTTTTATGTGCGTCTTTGAAATCCCAGTGCGGATTCATTTGTAAGTAGAATGGTTTAAAATTTTACAACTATATTGTATACATTTAACGTTAAATGAAGTAATAGACGTTTTTAACTATAAGAGTAGGAAGATCGTCAGAAAAGTTTAAACAAAAAAGAGAAAAAATGTCCCAGTTTGCTGCTCAACCCGTAAAAAAACTTTCTGTCTTCAATTACATAATATATAACATACGAAAATGGATTTTAATAATATCAGAAAAATTATACATGTTCCGAAGAAGCTATCTGAAGTCATCATTATGTAACTGCGGTCTTATTTTAAAAACATCGTCATTTTTCCCGTGTCCAATAAAATGTCCCGATGGACAAAATAACGCAAAGAATAATTCATAGGCTTTTTATCAAACGAATTTCTACTATATCTCAAATTTTTATCACCTGTTAACTGATATGAATGGAAAATACATTTAATTTCATTTAAAATGATATGATATGTACTTTTGTTTGAGTTGCAGGTAGAAAATCCGAAACGATCTAAGATGTCCAATGAAATGTCCCCGTAACCGTAATTGGACGTTCGCGTTATAATAACGTTAAACTGGTTTACGACTTTTCTTGCATATTTGGTATATCATAATTTCATGAAATGGTCTGATCTATATAAAATAAAGTTCTCGTTTAATATGCATTAAAATGTAGATCTGCATTGTTTCAAGGATATAAGATGTCGAAATATTTAACTCGGATACTCCATAAAGACAAGGCCCAGGAGCTAAAACAAAGAGAAAACTTACTAATGACCACATCCCCACTTTATAAAAGCAAGATACATGTACATTGAAAAAGTAAATGCAAACAAAAGTGACATCTATCTAATTATCCTCCTCAGCCAGATAGTATCTGTAATTCCTAGCGTTGCTATTACAAAATTCGAAGCTATACACATGAATGAAAATTCTCACTATAATTACTATGAGAAAAAGTACTCCTTTGTCGTGAGCATTTCAGTAAAACGTGCAATCATTTTTTGTTGTTGCATCGACTCATTTAATAAAAAGTTTTATCAGAGAAATACTCGTATGTCATAAACATTGCAGTATAGCTAACGATCATGTTTATGAATATACTGTGAGTACATCTACCACGCAATGTGTATGAATAATAGGGTTATTACAATTAGAAGTAGTGTGACAGAATGAAGTTTATTTTCTCGAATCTCCAACAGAATTGCCTGGTAAATAGGCATGTATATGAAAATTAAAACTTTTCTTTTACCATAATTTGAGAAAGAGAGAGAGAGAGAACAGAGGAGAGAGGAGAGTGATATATTCCGATGAATTGTTGCAATAGAGATTTGACTCCGATTTTCAGTACTTCAGTACTCTGATTTTACTTGTAAAACAATGCCGGTAAACTCGAAGCCAAAAAGATTAAAACCGAAAACATAAAAATTATCAGTTTGGAAACGTTTTTTTTTTTTTAAAGTCGAAGAAGATTTAGTGTAAACCTATATACTCTGTTATATGTTGAAAATGGAAGCGAAAGAACCAAAAATAACCAATAGTATATAAAAAGTACATGGAATGCATTCCTGGTCCAGAATTGTTCGCTTGAGAAAAACATTTATCCATGTGAACATGCACATATACATGTAGCAATTACTTAAAAATACACATCTAGTAAAATGAAAATAATTGTATCATTCAAAATCGGATTTCGACCTGCTGGTTATCTGTGAGGAAGGTAATGGTCTGTGTTAGAATTTTCTATACTTTGCCAAATTCTATAATTTAAAATATTTTAAAAAAAAATATTGATCGCCGACCCTTTTTTGAAGCTTGAATTTGTGAAAAAAAATCAGATGAAAGGATAGCTCGTAAAATATGTTTCTGAAAGCAAAAACACAACAATACAGAATCACCGTTCGGCATAATAAAGTAAGAAGATGCGGCCGTATGACGAGACAAATTTCCATTATTAAAAGACCAATTAATAATTTCTATAGGTTATTCTATTGCAATCAACAATGAGCAAAACCCGTACTATGTAAGTCAGCTATAAAAGATCCTTAAATGTAAAACAGTTCAAGCGAAAAAACTAACGGCCTGATTTATGTACAACATGTGTAAATTCCTACATAACATGAATTTTCTTAATTATTTGGTAAAGCAATCCTGATTTAAAAATTGTAATCAATGAAAACATTAAATATTTTCTATAAAAAAAAAAATAGTTTAGACCCCGACCATCTTTAAATCGTTGAAAGCAACGGCAGCATAAGAGCACGTATTTCTTTTTCAAACTTGATGAACATTTTATAAAGCTTTTCGTTAGAGATTTTTGTCAAAAATATTCTATTTTTAACGTTTTCCATTAAATCGTGGTTGATGTTAAGATTGTGGTCTTAGGCCGTGTTCTCACCAAACGCCGTGTAAAGTAAACATGTTTACAATTAGTTGAGTGAAGTGTACACTGGTTTCACATTACATTTGTTCACATCTATACACCTTGTTTAGCTACCTTTACATAAGATTCGTTCCCACTTGTAAACTATATGTCATTTAAATATTCATTACGTAGAACTGAATTCAAAACTTTTGGACAATTTTTCTAGCGGTAAGGGAACAACCATTTGACTTAAAAAAAAAAAGGGTGGGGTGGGGGAATGGGAATATTCCGACCCCCAATTTGATAAAAAAAAAAAAAGTCATACAGATGATAAAAAAATATTCTGAATCAAGAGTTTCCCCGTACATTACAGTGTTAACTATTGAAAAAAAATGTGGTTGATCACCAGCATCGAAAAAAAGAAATAAAAACGTACGCGCGAAAAAAAAATCTGACTCAGATAAAAAAAAAAATAACCCTCCACCTTTGTTATGTTAAGTGGTTGTACTTTAGGAAAGCAATTTTTATAATTTGCAGTAGTTTGAATATACTAGAAATGTCTCGATAACGCATAGAAAACGTTAGCTGCAGCAGCGTGCTTACAGTCGAAAAAAAGGATTAAGATATTAGGAATCACTACATTTTTATCTTTTCTGTTTGTTTCAAATGGTATTTCTTCTCCAAGGAGTATTAGTAAAAGAATAGGGTAACGTTTTATTTATTTATTTTACGTGTTATTTAACGGATTTGAGATACTAGACAAACATATCATTTACCCCACACTTTTTTTAGTCATGCATTTATGCGTGAATCGTTGTTTGAGTAAAGACCAGTGGCAAATATTTCTGTGTACGTCAAGTCGATTCGGGAAGACCTTTTTCGAATGAATTAGGCAGCAACTATTTAATTCGTTTTTGGGGGAGGGGAGGAGAAGCGGGGGGGGGGGGGGGGGGGGGGGGTTGAGGGAGAGGAACGGGGGTTATTGATTTTTTACAGGACAAATTTTGGTGACAAGTCGACATCAATTTTAGCATTATATATAGCATGTATAGTGAAAGCTGAGGGTGAAACAAACAAAAAAAATTTCAGGGCCAAAAACTGGAAACATTTTTTGTTTCCAAAACAAAAACAATAGCTCCCCCCCACCTTTATGTTTTATACTCAACTATGATACCCCCCCCCCCTAAAAAAAAATCAATTGGTTGCTGCCGTATGGGTTTCGGCAGTGATGCTGCTTTGAGTCTTGATCAGAGGTTAATGAAGTATGCGATTTTTTTTAGACACGATTTCTGTAAAAAAAACCTATATAAATATCAATTTTACTCAAAAATAGTTTCCTCCTTAAATATATACACGGTAAAACTTATGTCCTAAATGCCTAGTTTTGTGTACACTTAACCTACACAAGGCCTACATTGACTATCGACTGTGTGTAGATAAAACATGATTTAAACTACATTTAAATTTAGGTCAATGTGAACACGGCCTTACTTAAACGTTAAAATGAATAATATGTATTATAATGTAAGTATAAGTCACTGTTTAAGGTTATAAGCAAAGCCAGCCAATGTGATATGTTGTAAGCATGCTCGTCCTAAGAGTAAAGAGATTCGCCTCAGATTTGTCCTGCATCTGTTTCACTCATAGTATCAAACTAAGTTTGAATGTTTTAAAACATTTTGAAAATAAATAAAAAAAAAAACGCCAAAAAATATGTACAAAACAGACTCTGTCGTGCATTTCTTTTACAAAGTTAATTAGGCTTTCGGGTCGATCCAGCCCGAATAAAAATATTTGTATAAGGAACAAAAATAAAGATGTATATTTATTGTAATTCATACATGTGTATGATTTTTATTTTAATGTAAAAATGTACGGTAAAAAAAAAAAAGCCTTGGAAAAACATTTTCTTTAGATGAGTATAAAACCACTAGGTTGATTATGTTTTTATTGCAAGTTTTCTAGATCATTATAATTATATTAAAACGTATATAAAAGAATTCAGACATCAAAATTAATCAGCAGTATTAAATAATCACTTTCTTTCATCCTAAGTCTTTCATCAGTAAGTCTTAATTGTTTTACGGTGTCATTTCGGGGCCTTTTATAGCAGACTATGCGGTATGGGCTTTGCTTTTAAAGGCCGTACAGTGACCTATAGTTGTTAATTTCTGTGTCATGTTGGTCTCTTGTAGAGAGTTGTCTAATTGGCAATCATACCACATCTTCTTTTTATATATTTCAATCATTTAACAAGACATCAAATTGTTATTTTGTGTTTTGGTTGCATCTATAATTCTTCGCAAAAATTAAAGATTGTTCATGTATTTAAAATTTTGTTCAAATTCAATGGAATTTTGTATTTGCACCGTCTTAAAAAAATAAAACCATATAAAGAAGCAACTTCGAAAATCTGTGTACTTTAAGCGACATTTCACATAAGTAGAATATAAGGTCAACGTTTGAAACTTTCCGTGGAACAACGTCAAAATCGTCGTTTTATAAGGAACGTCGTGTAACCCTAAGTGGCACCAATACCGTAATTACGTCAATGCACATGTATGAAATAGTTTAATAACATTATTAAGATACAATAGTTTGTTCTGATAAATTTGAGTATCATGGAAGAGAAAAGTAGTCGGTAAGACAATCATAGATAGTAAACTGCATAGACAAACAGAAAAAGTGAGTGTTGTTCTAGAACACCTTATTCAATGTACCCCAAATAGAGATGAAAAAGTCTTACATTTGTTATATATAGATGTAAATTGATTATTGATTGCTTAACGTTTAGTGGCAAATATTTCATGCATATTCAGGACGAGAACAAGTTCACAATAAATACAATAGGTAGGTTCTTACAATAGAGGCCATCTCGGATGATGGTCGGGGAAAGATTAGGACAGCCAACGGAAAAGGAGGGTTCATTGGAAAGGGACAAAAATTTTGCCACCTACGGACCCCTCAAAGAGTTGTTGCAAGGGTTCTTAATCTATTTTGGATGCTGCAAATTGGTCATCTGAATCCACATTTATTAAGTTTTATTTGAGGGATTTAGATACACACATCTTTTTAGAATAAAATATATATGTTCTATTTCAGAATGATGATTAGTTTATTTGTAAATAGTATTTAACTTGTATAAATGTAAGTTAATGTTTGTGGTGTTAGCATGGTTGTGAATTTTAAAGTTAAGATTAAATTTATCCGCCTTCCGGAGACCATTCACTGCTTTGTAATCCTTGAGTATTCTATAATGTAAATGTATTAGACAAGAATATTTAACTTATTCACATAAAATGGATATTTTTGAATATAAAAGATATTTTATGTAAATATATTAGTTGAATCCATCTCAACCCCTTCATACATTTCTTGTGTTGTATGATTTATAATTTATATTATCAATTGTACGCAACATTAAAACCAATTCTTTCCCGGGATATTTCTACTCAGGATAGTTTGTTGGGTTTACACCATAAACTTCCTTATTGACTTTTTTTTATTCCAGCGTCACTGATGAGTATTTTGTAGACAAAACGCGCGTCTGGCGTATAAACAAAATTTAGTCCTGGTATCTATGAGGAGTTTATTTACTACTACTGGGTCGATACCATTACAGGTGGAATTTATTTCCCCGAGGGTATCACCAGCCCAGTATTCACTTATGTGCAGACATGAATTATCACTGATATGGTTTTATTTATAATTAAGCTGTTTACAAAATTTAGAATTTTTCAAATACTAAGGCTTTCTAACTCCGGCGAAATTATCTAAGCTGTATTTTGCAAAAGTTTAGGAATTTTGGATCTCAATGCTCTTCAACTGCGTTCTTTATTTGGCCTATTTTGTTTTATTTGAGCATCAATAATGTAGACGAAATGCGCGTCTGGCGTATATTCAAAATGTAGTCTTAGTATCAATGATGAGTTTATTCAATTGATCTGTACTGTTATCAATTGTCAGATGTCTTGATATCTGACGATTTGATGCCATTAATATATTAGGGAAATAACTTAACAAATCAGAAAATATGTAGCGGCAACTATCTGATTTTTTTCCTTTCGCTTTTATTGCTTTTTTGTTTAGAATTAACTTAAAATAAATCAGTAAATCTTTCTTTATTACAGCTGTGCAAAAGAGGGAAGTCTGGTGCGCCTGTGAAACAAAAAGAAATTGAAGCTGTAGTGAAAAGGAGAATGTAAGATGACGACCACAGCAAAGGAGCGATACAGTCTGCCACCAGCGCCAAGGAAATCCACCTCTGAATTGGCAAGAGAGGAGTACGACGTGGATAAGGATATCATAGACTGAGGGAAACAATTAGAAACGAAGATTCAGTTGTATAACTTAGTAATTGTAGTCGAGGATGCACATTTTAGAGAAGACCGTCTAGAGGATCTACAGTCATTTTTGATCAAGCAAAACTATCCAGAGACTTTAATAGAAAGGGGAATATAAATGGCAAAACAAATCCCAATCAACCAATTACGCTCCTCCCGCGAGTAGCAGAGTAATAACAACGATATTATCCCCGGAACTTTAAAATTATTCCCGTTGCAAAAGCAAATTTATCTATTTTTGGTCAAGATATAAAGATGCGCCGTTTAATAAATTTAGAAAAACTTCTACAAAGTAAACGGCAACCACAAAACCTTAAACGACTATTGAACCGAGCAAGATTCGACATTAAGTGTATCAAAATGTCGAGATAATCCTTGTGGAGCATGTCCGTGGATCCATGTCGACAAGTGATTGGACATACCTAATGGTCTATCACTCTTCACAAACGACGAAATTACCTGTTAATCAGAGAATTAAATTTATTGCATTAAATATAAGGGTTGCCAGGAAATTTAGATCGGCCAAACAAACAGAAAGAGTGCGCATTCATAGAAAATACGACAGCTACAATACAGAAAAAAATGCCCCTTAGCAAACATTTAGACGAATGTGGCAGGGGATTTTTTGAAATATTCCCATTTTATAAAATGAATAGGGGCTGTGACATTACACGAGAAGTCATGGAAAAACATTTTATTTTAAAATTTAAATCACCGTTGAATGCAAACTATGCATTTTCTATTATGTAATCATAAATATATGCAAGAGAGAGAAATATTGGTATTACTACCATAGATTTGTGGACGGAGTCCACCCAGAAGATTCTGTTGAGAATATATGGGCACACCAAATCAATAGTGCAATTATTTAAAAATCACAAGAGGTTGATAAGGTGTGAAAATGACAGGCACAGATATAGACAGACTTTCACAAATGCTGATAATATGAATTTGAAAGTCATAGCTAGCTGGAATTACGTATAGCTGTGCTTGGCTATTTATTTACTGTTAATCAATACTAGATATTGCATGTCAATTTTAATTATTGAAAAGTATACAACTTTCACAATATCAATATTTCTCATTATTATTATTCCATAATCAATTTTTTATCCAGAGTTTATTTATATATGAATAATCTTAATTTGTACATAAAATTTTGAATAGACATCTTCACCTGACAGTATCACATCATTTTCAATTTATCTCATTGTCATTATTCCCTAATCAATTTTTATCCAAATAGATATAGGAAGATGTGATACGAGTGCCAACTTTCCAATTGTAGGTCTACGTACGGCCTTCAACAAGGAGCCTTGGCTCACACCGAACAACAAGCTATAAAGGGCCCCACAGGTACTAGTGTAAAACCATTCAAACGGGAAATCCAACGGTGTAATCTAGCTATATAAAAAAATAGAAACACATATAAATTACATAAACAAACGACAACTACTTTCCATCAGATTCCTGACATAGGACAGGTGCGGAATTAAACGTTTTAATTGATAAAACCTTATCCCTTTTTCTGAAACAATAACAATTGACAGATGTAACTCAATTTAAAAACGGAAATTAATACACAATGAACGAATAAATTGAATCTGCGATATCTGAATGCAAATGCACAGTTAATAAAATATTAGAGACAAACGTGCAAAGCCAAAGAGCAAACAAACAAGTCCAAACAAAGCCATGGCAAGACACCACTAAGAAATATTTAACCCATCGAAAATATTCATCTATATTCACTTTAGAAAAAAAACGGTTTTAAAACAAATACAGGTAAATCTTGTAGTTTATACAAATGTAGTAGAAAACGTCAAAATTTGAAGCCATTCTAAATAATCAAAGCTGGTATATAGTCAAGATCCATTTAAAGGCGTATTTGTTAGTGCAAAACCAGTTTTAGTTTAATAAACTTTCCATTTGTTAATGAGAACCGGTTTGAAACTAGTTTGGAACCTAAACTGGTTTGCCGTTTGTTATCCTTAAACCGAAACTGGTTCTGGAAACTATTCAAACCACGGTCGTGGGCGGTTTGCGGTTTCGGTTTGGGATTGAAAATGGCGGCAATCTTGATGCAGTGCAGTGGGTGCGACAAAATCTACGCTGATTCTGATGCTTTTAACAACCACCTATGTATACAAAACACTAGCAGTGTAGAAGGTAATATATACAACACCTATTGCCTTAAAAGTCTGACGCTGATAGTCTAGTTTGACATATTTATAGACCCTTATTCACTGTGGAATATTATACAGTACAACAATTTTATTGTCTTGATCAAAGACGCTCATAGAGCATTAGAGGGCAGAATAATTACAAGCAATTTATCACAGTCATTGTTATTAATTCTTAGTGATGATAACAAAGTATTAAAATAAAGATTAAGACTGGCTTTAAAAAGGGGGGGGGGCAAAGGGGGGGTCCAATAACAGCAAAACAGCAAATTGATTTGGCTAAAAACAGTAAACAAGGAAATAAAAGTGACAAAAACAGATAACAGTAAAATGAAAATGGCTAATAACAGTTAACAGCATTCAGAATAACAGATAACAAAGAATTAAATTGCCCCAATTTTGATTTTGTTCAGTCGTTCTGGGGGGTTCTTTTTCAAAAACATGGACTTTGCCATTGCCTTATAATGTTGGGGAGGTGCCCATTGTGTATCTGGAACTTCTCCTTAACCACACCAGGGCCAGATCCAGGTATTTAGAAAGTGGGGGCGTAGATATAAAAAAGAAGATGTGGTGTAATTGCCAATGAGACAACTCTTCACAAGAGACCAAATGACACAGAAACTAACAACTATAGGTCACCGTACGGCCTTCAACAATGAGCAAAGCCCATACTGCATAGTCAGCTATAAAAGGCCCTGAAATGACAAGTGTAAAACAATTCAAACGAGAAAACTAACGGCCTAATTAATGTACAAATAAATGAACGAAAAACAAATATGTAACACACATGACACAGCAACAAACGACCACCACTGATTTACAGTTTTGAATGGAATATTTCAATGCACTTACATTGTATCTAGATGTTGTGTTTTCTTTCGTCTATCCATCTCTCACATTTCTTAAACCATTGGATGGTTTTTCATGACAACTCCAGAGAATCTTACATTTATATTATAATGAAGATGTATAGGTGCACCTCCTATTTTTATACTCCAACTAAAGTTTGGTAGAACATGTATGTATATTAGAATCACTAGTTTGCCTATTAGTCTGTTTGGTCGGGTTGTTGTCTCTTTGACATATTCCCCGTTTCCATTCTTATTCAATGAAACACATGTATGGAAATATTTAAAAAATGATGGCTGGTTTTGGAGCATTAATTATTCACTGATTGTTATTGTTGAAGAGACATGTATTGTCGAAATGCGCATCTGGTGCAACAAAATTGGTACCGTTGATTTTATTACTACCACTGGGTCGATGCCTCTGCTGGTGGACTATTAGTCCCCGAGGGTATCACCAGCCCAGTAGCCAGTACTTCGGTACTGGCATGAAAATACGGATTTTTTGTGTTTACTTATTAAAATTTGCTGTTACAAAATATTAGATATTATTATAAATTAAGGAATGTATCTCCCTCATGCAAAGCTCTGATTCCTTTCACGAATTTGGCTATACTTTTTGGACCTTTTGGATTATAGCTCTTCATCTTTTATGTAAGCTTTGGATTTCAAATATTTTGGCTACGAGCATCACTGAAGAGACATGTATTGTCGAAATGCGCATCTGGTGCAACAAAATTGGTACCGTTGATTTTATTACTACCACTGGGTCGATGCCTCTGCTGGTGGACTATTAGTCCCCGAGGGTATCACCAGCCCAGTAGCCAGTACTTCGGTACTGGCATGAAAATACGGATTTTTTGTGTTTACTTATTAAAATTTGCTGTTACAAAATATTAGATATTATTATAAATTAAGGAATGTATCTCCCTCATGCAAAGCTCTGATTCCTTTCACGAATTTGGCTATACTTTTTGGACCTTTTGGATTATAGCTCTTCATCTTTTATGTAAGCTTTGGATTTCAAATATTTTGGCTACGAGCATCACTGAAGAGACATGTATTGTCGAAATGCGCATCTGGTGCAACAAAATTGGTACCGTTGATTTTATTATAATATTTGTCTTTTATGGATTAATAATAAAAACAGTTTTGTTTTGATAAACAAGTCAGCTTAGAATTAGTACACCAATGATGTAAGAATTGTAAAACATAAAAAGGATTTACAAGCTTATTTTTTATTATACTAGTGCGTAACTTGATTGAAAAGGATAAATTCAAATGGGTTCCAGTATTCAACACTGTATGCAAATCAAATGAAAATTATTTATTTGGTTGCGGCAATACAAATATTAGGCGAATTTTTCAATAAACATTATGCACTTAGACAATGATAACGACCAGGTACATGTATCAGGGCGAACGCAAATCAGCTAACAGACCCATATTCATTGGTGAAGGTGTGTTTTTTATAGGGGGGGGGGGGAACATCAAAATGAAATCCATTCCAATAACTTTCATTAGATATAAACCTCCTTTTAATACAATTCAATTCAATAAAAATAGAAAGGCAGGTATAAGACAGAAAAAGGCATTTAAAGCTACCTGCCACTGCTATCTGCACATAAAAAAACACACAGAGTGGAAAATAACCATTGAAAATAAACAGGTATTTATTATGTTTATAATTTATTTTCAGAAGTGTACACAGAACCTATTGGTCCTATTAGCACTTTAGTGCCATCCAGATTTCATAGATTGATGACAAAACAGATACTGAAGTCGTACCTGTCTTCAAGTCATTCAGACTGAAACATTTGCCAAAATGGTAGGACCAGCAGACATTCCAGTAATAACAAAAAAAACGAAAGGACGAGGTGTATGATCATATTATGAGTAGCCTTAGTGAAGATGGGAAAATAGCTGTGAAAGAAATAGAACCATGGGTGTTCAACACACTGATTGATTGGTCTACCCCATTTGAACATTTTGTTTGTTCAGCACCTTTACCTGGTAATGACTACTTAAAAAAATGTCTGTTATAAAAATAAATGAGTATGATAGTAAAACAACAGAAACTAAAGTGCTTTTAAATGTATTAACCTTAACCTTACTAAATTTTTGTTAATATCAAAGGAAACAAATATATTTGTACGACATTGGAAGTTTTGACCATTTAGTTGTGAATATCATGAAATGTTTATTTTTGTCTTTCCTGTGACAAAGTCGAGATTTATGGATAGACTATGCGCTGGCAGCAGTGTAAACAATTAAAAGGTTTTTTTCTCTAATCAGTTAACATGAACTTATCAAGCCGGACCAATAATATTGGATATGCAATTGCATTAGGATCATACCAGATCAAATTTGTCATGATTTAACACATATGCCCCCACAGTCATGGTCCAATGACTTTGACTTTTTACAGAGTTTAGTGACCATGTGCAATAGGTGATACATCTCTTTGTGTTTTATTTATTTATTTATTTATTTAAGTAGAAGTATGCAATATTAATCCGAAGAACATGATGATTTCAGAGTTTTTGCTTTCCCTTCAGCATCAGATTCCTGGAAGAGAAAGAGTCTAACTGTTATAAATCACGGTCATGGTGCAACCACTCTTGACAGTGGCATTGCTTTAACCCTTTTCTGTCTAATTAATCTTCTTTCTTTTGCATTTAAAGTGATAACAGTGAACCTTTAAATCCTATAATATAAAATAAGAAGATTTTTCATACAAAAATGAAGTACTTAAGTAATTGCAATACCAATAAAAAGCAGAAAGGGGGGGGGTGTGCTAACCCAGGGTAAAAGGGGGGGGGGGGCAGAACATATGTTCTGATATAAATGCATTGATCGGCCAAATTCCCCCTGGATCCGCCACTGAAAAGAGTAGTACCACAGTACTTTCACCATGTTTTATCACTGTTACACCTTTCTGTATGTGTTGAAGATCTCACTGCAACTTTTGTTGACATGTTTTGATTTTTGTGTCAAAGTCATGTCCATATTCTTTTTCCACATTAGGTAGTTATGGATTTTTTCTAAATAAACATGCTTTTAATTTCAAATAATTCAGAAGTTTTTAAACAAATAGAGCCTGTAACCATGGCAACAGCACAATCCTCCCAAAGTTCAGTAAAGGCTAACTGGAGCAAGGCAGCTTCTTTATCCTTGATTGGCCTCCACCAAAAACATCAAACTCTGTTTGAAAAACCTTCTGTGAAAAAGAAGGATGTATGGCTTAAAATAAGTAAAGCTATGGCAGAGAAGAATTACCTATTTAATCCAGCACAATGTGAACAAAAGTGGAAAAACCTCACAAAGGTCTATAGAGACACAGTCGATCACAACAGGAAATGAACGTAAGGAATGTGCATTTTTTGAAGAACTTGAAGAATGCTATGGGTACCGTCCAAATGTAACACCCATCTACACAATGGGGTCAAATGCAGAATTGTCCTCATCCAGTCAAGCAGACATAGAAATTAACCAAAAACAAAAAGAAGACAGTGCTGCAGATTTAGAAGTACCAGTTCCCAAAAAGAAAAAAACAAACTCCACTAACGAAGATGTGATGAAATTGTTAGCAACAATTAAGGATGACCAACATGAATTAGTGAATGTAATAAAGAAACAGCACGATGACAAGATGAACCAAGAGGGGAAAAAACTTGAATTGCTAGAGAAAATGATAAATACATTTGCAAACACAAACAAATGAGTTATGCCATTAAGGCATAATTTCTAGTTTATTGAATTATGTTTGTTAAGCCAATAAGCCTTATAAGGCATAATTTCTATTTTGTTAAATTGTGTTTGTTAATGAATTAAAGTTACCATAATAAGAAACATGTAGTTTGTCCGTCCGTCCATCATTCAGAAACATTTCTTGTGGTCACACTAGAATCAACATTTATAAATGTATTTTGACCAAACTTGATATAGGGTTATTATTCATCCAATTATCTGAATTGCTATTGATTTTCAAGGTTGAAGGGTCACCTGTTTAAACTTTCACTCCAAAATCATCTTACATTTCTTTTTGGACGCTCTGGAAATCAACATTTATCAATGAATTTTGATTAAACTTATAAAATAGTTTGTCTTCATCTAGAGCCCAATTGATTTTCTAGGTCAAAGGTCAAGGTCATCTGATTAAATTTTCACTCCAATATCACATTATCATTCTTGTGGACGCTCTAGAGTCAACATACATTGTATATCAATGAATTTGATCAAACTTCATAACCTGTTAGTCCTTATCAATATCTGGAACCCTATTGAATTTTAAGGTCAAGGTCACTTGGTTAAGAAAAATTCAATGTCTCAAGGTCAAAGTTCAAACGAAGATCAACATCAATGGTACATGACACATTGTCTTGAATTTATCTACCTTCATGCAAAATACCAGGAGCCTCTCTCGCAAGACAGAAAAGTTATGACCTGGTCACGATTTTGTAATGGATTGATGAACAGACTGCTTAATGCAGGGCGACCGCCCCTTTTGTGCTTTAAATTGGCATATTTCATTAACTCCTGAATCATCAGCTGTACTCATAATTGAAAATATTAAAGTTCAAAACAAAAACCAACCAACAGGAGTAAATGGAAAGACCAAAATGTATTTCAAAGCCAAA
This sequence comes from Mytilus trossulus, assembly GCF_036588685.1. Taxonomy (NCBI): domain Eukaryota; kingdom Metazoa; phylum Mollusca; class Bivalvia; order Mytilida; family Mytilidae; genus Mytilus; species Mytilus trossulus. The sequence continues at coordinate 38,466,272 of NC_086377.1, forward strand.
AAGACCTGGATGCTTCATATTTTGTATAAAGATGCCTTTTGTTAAAAAAATTCTGTCTGTGACATGTCCATTGTCCTTGACCTCATTTTCATGGTTCAGTGACTACTTGAAAAGATTTTTTGTTATGTTAATTTCTCTCTTATGAGTTATGGGATAACTATATTTGGTATGTGCGTCAGACAGTTTTCATTGACTATGACCTCATTTCATGGATCAGTGAACAAGGTTGTTTTGGTGGTCCCTATCTCAGATACTATTGGCAATAGGTCTACTATATTTGGTGTATGGAAGGATTGTAAGGTGTACATGCCCAACTGGCAGGTGTCATCTGACCTTGGCCTTATTTTAATGGTTCATGGTTATAGTTACCGGTATTTTTTGTGTTTTGGTCTGTTTTTCTTATATTGTTTGCCATAGGCCTACTATATTTGGTGTATTGAATGATTGTAAGGTGTACATGTATTTCTTGGGAGGGGTTAACAAAGTCTTTTTATAGTGTCTCTGATGCCTACCGTTAACTTCAATTAACACAGATTTCCAATATTTTTTTGAAATATTACAAAAATAATAGCAAATAACTGAAAGGATTTTAACAAAATTAGCATGTATGTTCCATATTAAATGCTGTTTAAGCATTTTTACTTGTCCGAAACAAAGCTTATTGGAAAATGCAGCAATGCGGGTTACTAGCTGCATGGGTGAGTGATACAGACTACAGGGTGCCTCTTGTTAGTGTTTTTAAAGTGTTTGCTGTTGTCTTTATCTCGATATGATCTTATCTCGGGATTTAATTGCATTGTTCATACCCTCGGACATTTATGCCCCACCTACGAAAGTAGGGGATATATAGTGTTTGGGTCTGTCCGTCCGTCCCAAAGTTCAAGGGATTTTTTAGATGACAATACGATATGAGTTTTGCTCATTGTTGAAGGCCGTACGGTGACCTATAGTTGTTAATTTGTGTGAGAGTTTTCTCATTGGCAATCATACCACATCTTCTTTTTTATATTAACCTACAGGTTGAAGTTAGTTTTCCATGTAGGAGGTATGCTGTCATCATGAAACTTAATACATATATGCATTAAGGTATGAACAATTAAAAATCATTTAATTCAAGATTACACCCCTCTCACCAACTTCATGGTTCATTGATGTTACATAAGGTTAATATACAGGTTAGGTTAGTTTTTCGTGAACTGAAGGTGCTACTATAAAGAGACTTTGTACAGACATGCATCAGGGTATGAATAATCAACATTTATTCAACTTTTATCGCTCTTGTTAACTTGATGAGTTGAAATAAGTTGCATGGATAGGGCATTATGTCTTTCAGACATTCTTGTTGTTTGTTTTTATATTGTTTGATCATTGTTAGTGATTATAACTTTTTTTCATATCAATGTACATTCAAATTGGTTACCAATATTGCTACTACAAAAATAAAAAGCTTTAGTTCAAAGCAATAAGGACAGTTTATTACAGAAAAACGCACATACTGAGGCAAAAAACACAACTGAATAATCAAACGAGACTTTTTAAGTCGAAACAATTTTTAATTGAAAGGTCTTTACAGGTGAACGATATCTGGCATACTGATTTTGAATGCACATGTATGTGAACATTAAACAACCACAGAAAATTGTATTTAGGATAGTGAATTTTCGGCTAAAAAGTCGGTAGTGTATACTCATTAACTATTTCACCATATACTACTATCCGTTCTACAGACAACACCCAAAAATTCACTACTAGTATCCGAAATTCAGGTCACTGTGTAACAACAGAAATTCACCAAAAGTCAAATTAAGTTGTCCATTATGGCACTTCTTTTCGTCTCTGCATTGTCAGTAGGATTATGAACCTCTACAAAATTATTGACTTCCGTATTTTCAACAACTCCTTCTTCAATATATTCAGTCATATCATCATGTGTGGACAGACAAAGTTCGTGCAAAACACAACAACTCAAGGAAACTTCGACGGCTTTTTGAATATCCAGAATGTCGAGGTATTTTAATCTTCTAAATCTCCCCTTTAATGCCCCGAAAGCATGTTCAATGACCATTCTAGTGCTGCTGTGTACAAAGTTATACTTCCTTTGATTTCTGGTAAGATTACCATAATCCTTATACGGTGTCATCAGCCAGTTCTGAAGGCCATATGCGGAATCTCCCAATAAATGTGAATTGCCGAAGAACATGTTGGCGCTATCATTTTCAAATTTGTTGAAAATTAGTGAGTTTTTAAACACACGAGAATCATGTACGGATCCTGGCCATCCAGAGAAAACATCTAGGAAATGCATATCATGGTCACAAATACCTTGAAGTATGATAGAATGAAAAGACTTGCGATTTATATAGTTTTCATGGTATTCCTTAGGTGCACGTATTGGTATGTGTGTACCGTCAATTGCACCTATGACTCCTGGAAACCCTTTCTGACTAAATTTTTGGACATTTTCTTGTACCTGATTGTTGCTGGGCCATCTTATATATTGTGCTAAAAGCTTTTCACAAATTACATTAGCAAGACATTTGACAATTTCAAAAACTGAGTATTCACATACACCAAAATAGTCGGCAATTGCTTGCAAAGTCATCTGACTAGAGACATATTTAAGGAATATCAGAACTTGTTTTTCTAAACTAATAGTTTTGTAATTTCTGCTCCCTCTTAACTGTTCAACTAGAACTAAGAATGTTTCTTTATTCATTCTAAAGCGCCTCCGAAATTCTTCATTACTGTATTCTGGGATAACAGTTTCAGCGTAATTAAGGATTCGAGGAATTTTATTTCTTTTCTTAAGTATGCTAATGTAGCACAGTGACAAATTCTGATAACCGCTAACTGCTGCAGCATATAACAAGTTATCAATGTCATCATCGTCGTCGAGAAATTGTTGTAACATTAATAAACCCATTTGTTTTGACATTTTAGACGCCATGTTTGCTTTCAAACCATTTATTTGTTAGAAATCAGTTAAACCAAAACTGGTTTTTGAAACCAAACCAAACCAGTTTTAAACCAAAACCGAAAACTTAAACCAGTTTTACTGTAACAAATACGCCTTAAATAAAAAATAACAAAAAAGCATTATAAATAATATCAACAGGTAAATTTTATAAATATATGAATCATCTTAATTTGTATATAAAAATTTAAACAAACATCCTCATCTGACATTATAATTTTCTCTTCATTTTCGATTCTCCTTTTTGCATATAATTATATTGCTGAGCTGTATTGGTAATTTTCTTTTGAAAGAGTAAACTGCTTTATACTATATGTATATAGATGATTTTTTTTTTGCATAACAAACAAAAAATAATTTTGGTACTGGCAAATACATAGACAAAACAAATATAATGTAAACTCGACAGTATAATAATAGATATGATTAAAAAAGCTATTAGTTTCCTTTCCACAGTTCTACTGACAATTTCTAAAAAGAAACCGTTTATACATCATTTGGTTTTGATTGATTTTGTATTATCACGATATAGAATCCACTTAAATGCGTAAGTTTGAATAACAATACAATAGACTAGATTAAAACACTCATCTCTGGTACTAAACTAAGTAAGCAGTATTAAAACTAGAAATTGAATACAAGCCCCTCGGGTAATTATAGGCAACAGTAGTATACCGCTGTTCGAATACCTGTCGCCTTTAGACATGTATCAATGAATATAGAAAAAATACGGACTTGTTTAGTGGAAGAGTATACTTTAATGAACCTGTTCGTAAAATATTTTGTGTTTAGGATAGAAATTTACTATCTAACCGAAACACTGAGTAATTTTTAAGTTTCATTATTTTATAGACTGAAATAGTTATCTTTTCGCAGTTGAAATTTATTTACTAAAAGTACGCGCTTGTCTGGCAGTTATATTAAATTGTTTAACTCACCTGGCCCGAATGGATAAAACAGCTTTAAATTTTCATCACTTGGTGACTGTGGTCCGTCGTTATCTTTTACAAAAAAATTCTATGAAACTACAGGGTCATATTTAACTAAACTCGACCACAATCAACCTTGAAATATGTTGCCGGTGACCCAGCCAACCAACCAGATGGCTACCATGGCTAAAAATAACAAAACATAGGGTAAAATGTAGATTTGGGCTTAAATATTTGAAACCAAAGCATTAAGAGCAAATCTGAAACCAGGTCAAGATCTATTTGCCCTGAATCCGACAACCTGTTGTTCGGTTGAGATCTACAAATAAGTTCTAACAATTTTCGTAATTTTGTAATTTTTTTCAAAATATTTTCCACTGTAACCACTGCGTCAAGTTGATTATAGATAGAGATACTCATAAGCAGCAAGAATATTCAGTAAAGTAAGATCTACAAACACATCATCATCGTCAAAATACAATTATGTCTTGAATCCGTCTGTGTCCTTTGTTCAATATGCACATAGACCAAGATGAGCGACACTACCTCTTTAGAGCCTCTAGTTACTGGTATCAATGGGTAAATGCCACTATTTCAAGAAGAATGAACTCACGAAAAATTCACTAAATGTGTTCAATTTTTTATTTTGACCGCCTGACAACTTCACGGAAATGTTTGAGTGATTATAAACAAGGACTCTTGTGACGGGCAAGTTGATATCTGTCCGGCTAGCCCGACACATAGTACCAAATCGTCCAGACAAATTTTAATCTTAGACAATTTACGCCAGTTTTCTAATGAAAACAAGAAAATACTTTTTTCGACAGTGTCAAATGACATATCAAAACACAGTAGAAAATAACCAATGTCAAAATCACACAAATTGAATTTATAAGAAGTAAACTTTGAATTAATAACACTTTTAGTAAATTATACCTTTTATTTTGATAATTCATTTAGATGGTACCTTGAATCTATCATATTCTTAAGATGGTTGTATGGAATTGAACATCAAACCTGTCATCGATATTTTAATTTTTTTCTGCATTTTACTGTAAATTTGACCATATTTTTGATAATTGTATTTGATGTTACCTTAAATCGGTCATTTGATCAAGAAATTTATTTAATATGTATTGACAATTGTAATACAAACATTACAATTGTAATACATATATACTTTCAAATAGTACACTTTTATCATAAAAAATTGCAACATTTTTATAAAATTTACTTCTTTTGTTAGATAATTCATACATCTGTTACCTAAAATCTACCATATTCTAAAGATAGTAATGTAGAATATAACAGCAACCTTGTCATCGGTATGTTGCTACTTTTTTCTACATTTCAATGTTAATTTGACTACTCAACGACTATGTCACAATTGTCCAGGTCTAAGGGAGCTATTAACTTAATTTCCAACGAAATGACTTAAATGGACAGTTTAGCCCAGTTATTTGGAATGTCTACCAACGAAATATGGACAATAGGACAAACAATCATGTCGAATGTAAGTTTATACATGTATGACAAATTAAATCATAAAAGCATATGCTTTAATGACACTCTGTTACGGTATGTATCCCCAATCTAAGTAGTATTAATAATTTGATTTATCAGTATTAATGGCCCCAATAAAAAAAAATGGAAAGCGATTCTGTCGCTTATGATCAGCCGTTGTTTTTCATAATTATACCCGAAAGAAAGCAAAAATGCTTAAATTTAGCGTCTCATGATTGTAAGAGTTTAATTTTGTATTTCACTGAATATAAAAATGAAATGTGTTATTTATTCCTTGCGAAGTACTATATCAGAAGTGTGTCACAAAAAAACAATCATACCCGAAATTCAGAAAGCAAAAATGCTTAAATTCAGCGTCTACTGATTGTAAGAGTTTTACTTTTGTATTTCACTGATTATAAAAATGAAATGTGTTATATAAAAGGACAGTAAAACTTCCATCACATTTGGCAGATTTTGTTTCTTGAGTTGTGAAAATGCCAGTTCTGTGTCCCGATTGTTGCAAACAAACGTCATTTGAATAGACACATTAATTCACATCATGAGGAAAATGTCAGAGCAACTGTGTGTCCTGAAATTGGTTGTCTCAGATATTTTTATAGACGCGAGTATCTACAAGTACATTTTTGCTGTACTTACAAGTCCAGTGAGTCGGAGGCAAAATGATTTGTTTCAAATGCTTAGTTTGATTTAATTCCTAGAGATAACTTAGATCCCGTTCGAGGGGTGGTCATGTGCGAGGTAGCCCAGGAAAGGAATGTCAAAACTAAAAGAGAGAAAGTAAAAGTAACTATAGAGGCTAATTCCGCTGGCCCGAGCAGTTCAAAGAAGGTTAAACACGAGGTAAATGAAGTTATTCAAGACATAAATACAATGGTACGCCAGCCGGGCAGAAAGAGATAAAAGTTGATATAATCTCATTGAATCTTATTAAAAAGACCTATTGGGATCATGACAAAGGAGAACTTGTGACTGTGCGAGAACAAAGGATGGCAACTAGCAGCCATATTGACATGAACAATTTCAACTGGCCCGGTCTGGGAAGATTTTGTTATCAATTCGGTGTTCGCTCACCTAGAAGAATTAGGAAGGTTCAATCCACAGTTAAGGTACGAGTGATTGACGAAGACAGTGATGAGGTCATTGAGTCAGACTAGAATACTGGTAGACACGATATAACATTTATGCAGTTATTTTTGTTTTGTACATGTAAATTATAGGTTTTAAGTGTTTATATTTTAGTAATATGAAGGTCCTAATACTAGTACCCTCATCTAAATATTATTGTATTAAATGTCATTGTTGATAGGCCTTTTGCTGGTGCCTATTTTTCAGTGTACAGTCCTACCTCTGGAGCTAGACATTGTTTGTTTATTATTATTATGCGAAAAAGATAATCGCAGTCTTGTGCCATTTATTTTAAAAGTGCCAAATTGTGTTTGTGTGCTCTGTGTCCAATTATATTTTGTACACTTAGCAAGATGTACGTATGTATAATCTCTTCAAGTCATATGTGTGTTCATGTTGTGTTTTATATATTTCTAAGGTTGATTTTTTTATATATATTTTACAAAGTTAAAAGTTTAACCGTCCCAAGTATTATCGCACATATGCGGGCAACTCAGGTATATCTGTTTTTGAAAATTTTGAGTACTTTTCACATTTTTATATGCTCATTTTTGTTACGCATTATATTTTTATTGAACAGTGGAAGTTCAATGCTAAGAAGGGGGCTGTGTGATGAGTTTTGTCCTCAGCAATGCTTTATTATTCATCTAGTAATGTTATTATTATTTACTTGACTCTTATAGTCAGCATTTTCATGATTTCATCAGGATCATTCTAAAAGTAATACATTCCTTTTGTGACTAACCACGTATTTAGGTTAATGGCTTATGCCAGATGTTTATTTAGGTCATTCGTCCTAGTGCTCTATTACTGGTGCCCTAGTGTTATATTTCATATACAAGTGTTACATCAGAAAAATCTCATTAGAGAGTTTATTATCGTTAAGTTTACATATTTCGTCAGATTATTGGAAAGATCTAGAACAGAGTTGTGGTATAAAATGAAAGAGAGTCACAAGGCAAGATCGGAGAATCAAAGACAGGTGATTTGAGTAGTTAGCCGAGAGGTAAAGTTGTAGTATAAAGTCTACGGAGTGGAATATCTTTTACTATCTGTTATTATTATAAACTTTGTTATATGTTTGATGCTAATACATATATCAACCTTACAGTGTGATTTATTTAAGCAAAATGTCTGACTATACAGGGATCCATAAAGTTTTATATGACCAAGGTGTCAAGGACTGACACGTTATCATAACCACTTGATTGTCTTGTAAAAAGTGCATGTACTTGGCATTCATTGTCTGTGTTGGGTTAACGTCAAGAAAGCTTATACTGTATCGAGAGGACAGCATTCAATGAAAGGCCCCATAAATTACTAGTGTAACACTACTGCAAAAGGGAAACAGAACAGTATAAGTCATGCAAAACAATTAATATTCTTGAACCACACCAGCAAATGACAACTACTGAAAATGAAAATGTATATATGTAGGACTCTAAAGTGCGATGGTCACGCTAAAATGCGATGGAATGTCATATTAAGTAGAACACGCTTAAGCCATCGAATTGGAGATAAAGGATACTACAGATACAGTTAAGTCGGCTTCATATCTTGACTTACATCTAGAAATTAACAATGAGGGTCGGTTGAAGACAAAACTTTACGACAGAAGAGATGATTTCAGCTTTCCAATTGTGAACTTTCCAATTCTAAGTAGCAGCACCTGAATACGGGGTATATATCTCCCAATTGATACGATATTCCCGTGCTTGCTTTTCCTATCATGATTTTCTTGATAGAGGGTTACTGCTCACAAGGAAGTTATTAAACCAAGAGTTCCAAATGGTGAAGTTGAAATCATCCCTTCGTAAATTTTACGGACGCCATCACGAGTTGGTTGACCGTTATGGAATAACCGTTTCACAAATGATATCGAATATGTTCCTTACGTCGTAACTACAATCCCCTTCCCTTTCATGAATTTGACCTACCGAATTAGACTATTTACCGGATTTGTAATCACATAAGCAACACAACGGGTGCCGCATGTGGAGCAGGATCTGTTTACCCTTCCGGAGCACCTTATATCACCCCTAGTTTTTGGTGGTGTTCGTGTTGTTTATTCTTTAGTTTTATATGTTGTGTCATGTGTACTATTGTTTTTGTGTTTGTCTTTTTCATTTTTAGCCATGACGTTGTCAGTTTGGTTTACATTTATGAGTTTGACTGTACCTTTGGTATCTTTCGTCCCTCTTTTAAGCTCGATGCCTTAATACGCTAAAGTGCGTTTTTCCGTGAAATTGTTTATGTTCGGAACGTTAACTATCATGACGTTATAAGCCATTTATATAAACAAAAATATAGAAGTGCCGTTGCCGTTAAACCTAATAATTATCCAGATGAAGGATTTATACTTGACAAAATAAGAAAGAAAAGAGAAACAAATGATCCGAATCTGGAACACTTTTGGTCGTTCAGAAGAGGTGAATTTAATTTGTAAACAGAAATTTGATGAAAACAGCTGGGGTGCTATAAAAACAAAAGAGCAGATAAGTTTACAAATGAGTGAGACAAGTGTAAGAAAATATTTGGCCAACTTTCTTTATGATGCTGATACCTGTGCATTGTACCACAGAATAACTAATCGCAAAAGGGTTTTATCCAAAGAAGAAATGAAAACTGAAATTAATGCTAACCATAAAATTGATCACCGCAAAAGTGACGCGGTGTATGAAACACTTAGAAAGTCGTATTTTCCCGTAGTTCGGAACTCATAACGGGAAGGAATCTAATAATGCTGATCTTTGTGTAGTAATTGATGAGTTTAAGACAAGAACAATTAATAGTCGTCCATACCACCCCTAATCACAAGGTTAGTTGAACAAAAACTGTAACTGAAATATAATTGTATTAACTTCTTAAATCGTTTTTTTAACACAATTTTTATACCTTTTATGAAGACAAACAACAAGTCAATAAATTACTTAGTCTGAAAACAATACTACACTTAAAATGACCTCTGCCATACATTGTCTGACCCCATGAGGAAGTTTGGCCGACAAGCATTCAGGATTCTCTGCAAAATTCGATGCCCGATACATCACCTACCGAGGACTGTCGAAATTTGTTTAGCGGAAGGTTTGAGTAATTTGGCAATGAAAATCATCTCCTTCGACTAGGATTAACGCCAAATATAAAGTTGAAAACAAATCAAGTTGAACTTTTGAAATTACTTCAAGCGACAAACCTAGAGATTCTTGCAATTTTGCCAACAGGCTATGGCAAGAGTTTAATTTATCAATTAGCCCCGTTGACCCTGGATGGCACTGTGGTTGTGTTTTTCTCCACTCCAGGGAGAACAAATCTAGAAATTAAGAACATCAGGACTAAAGTGTTGCATTTTTAATACCAGAGTATATTATTAAAAAATGTTATGTGCATGAACACATTCAAATGCGATTAGCTCTCTATTTCTAATGTACAACTGCAACAGTTTGTCCTCTCAAACCACACAACAGAATTTCACGAAACCTTTTCAGATAATAAGGACATACTATGTAGTTTTGCATATCGACGTGTATTTGCCACTCAATTTTTTGTCTAGGAGTTACGCCTCTTTGAACTTATTTACTTTAATGTACTACTGCAACAGTTTGTCATCGCTACTCCTCTCAAACCACACAACAGAATTTCAGGGGGTAATTGGTGATATGACACCTATAAGTATATAAGACAAAGTTCTTAGATATAAAAAGAGATTAGGAGTTTATGGCCAAATGGTCCAAGTAATAAAAATACTGTATCACAATGCTTTTAAAACTGAGGTTGTCAGTTAAAATTATGCACTTGGCAAAAGAATGAATCCATGGTTTATAGTAACTAGTAACCAGAAGAACTTCTTTTTATATTGATTTCATTAGTTATAAAGAGACTGTAGTTATGACAGCTGCTGTGATTTTGTTTAGATATTCACATACTATTTCTGTTTCAGGTTCACAAGTTCCAAAACAAATGAAGCAAAACCGTCAAAGACTACCACAGTGGAAGGTTGCTCATGCTTTGGATTTCGTCTTCAAACCTCTATTTCATCAGGTATAAATAACATTTAATGCCATCTTGTGTAACATTTTTGTCCTGTCTAAGATTGGTGGTCTTTAATATGGGACACAGTGGATGCATTCATGTCACATAAAGTTATAAAGGGATATAACTGAAGATCGGTGAAAGTGAACCTACCAAAATTTGTACTGGATCTGAGTTTTGTGGTAATAAGTATTGTGTATAACATTCGGTTGAGGCAAACTGAAGCCAGAGAGCAGAAACTAACAATTCAGCAGTTTTTTTATTTGTAAAGGGGCATAACTATAGATCAGTGAAAGTTATGTATATTAACACCCAATGTTGTTAATTGAAACTAGATACCATGCATTTCTCATACTTAACAATATGATCAAATAGCTGAAAGACTTCCTGTGAAATTATTGAAATAACAACCAGTGAAGTTGTAATTATCTTTGTGTCATTTAGGTACCAAGGAGGGTGGACTAAATTTGGCATGATATATCATAATGAAATTCTAGTATATTTTTAATTGTATTGATTTTTAGGTCAGCTCATATGGAACCAAAGAGATGAAACTGAATACTGGAGAAAAGATTTTAATACCAGAAGTGGTTCGAACTGTTTGCCATGCCAACTTGGTCCACATGTACCAAGCCTTTTGTAAAGAAGCAGATGTTGATCCACTATCTAGATCGTCTCTTTTTGAAATTTTGAGGGTTTGTCCAGCTTCCAAAAGAACAAGTTTGAGAGGCCTAGATAATATTGCCACTGATGGATCCACAGCTTTTGACACTTTAGATGAAGTTAAAAAGCAGCTTAAACTCTACTTAACTGAGTAAGTTCTTATTTCTATAGATGGAAAATAAAAGCTCAGGAATAGTCAAGGTTAATCGTTATTCTCATAAAAATGTCACTACTGTTGTATTTTGCCAAAGAGACAGCCAGTTAGCAATTTACAGCACTAAAAATTGAAAATCTGTATACAATTGATCTATAAATGATGAGCAACTAAACATTGCATATAGCTAGCTGTACCTGTAATAAATTGCCAATTTGAATGCAATTAGTTTGTATCAATGGTTATGATTGGAAGACAGTTAGCGTAAAATTCTCTATCTCCTTGTCTGTAACTAAGGAAGCCGACATTTTGAATTGTTGAATGTATTGACATGTAAGTTCTACAATAATAAGCCATAAAACTCGCATGTTGCACCTAAAAATCCTCTTTTTATCAAATTGTATTACATTCTGAAGCAGCAGCCTGAAACTACAATACAAGGATTTCTGAAATTTGGTTTCTATAAGTCAGCTTTAGTGCTTAATGCATTTTCAATTTCATCACTTAACAACTTCCAGATCACCGCACACTTACATATTTTAACACTATAAAAATTATCCACTTGAGGCAGGTGAATTGTCAGTGAGCAGTAATTCACAGTTTCACTTGTTTAATTTTGCACATGTTGTAGATTAAATAAAAATTCCTATAAGCTTTACCTTAGTACACTTTAAAAACTTATTGCAGCTATTTTTGTTTGTTTGTATTTTAGCACTGAAGTACACAATGATTTAGAGAAGACTGAGCAAGATCTCCATTTATTTAAACTATATATAAAAACTGACTTTAAACTGCATACATCATTAGCTGACCAGTGCCCTGACCAGTGCATTATGTTCGCATTGTCTGATCCAAAAGATCAAACACTTCAAAATAAATGTACCCACAGTCATAACATGGTTTGTGATATATGTGAGCTGTTCTCCAGGTCTATAATCAATCTCAAAAGAATTACATCTGAAGAGAAAGGCAAGTTTTATCTTACTGTATTGCAGGTTTGCTTAATTTGTTTTGTACTGTATAATAATAAGGAGAAGTGGTATGATTGCAAATAAAATATTTATCCATAACAGTTCAAATGAAGTGGGTGTTAGCATTAAATGGGCAATAATAAGGTCTTTAACAATGAGAAAAAAAACCACATCGTATAATTGGCTATAAAAGGCCTCAACATAAAACATTTGAAAGAATTAATGAACAAAAACTTAACTGATTTATAAAGGTTTCTTTATAGTTTATAAATATTAAAACTTATTTTGGTGAATATTTTTAAGGTCATTGTTCACTATATATACATGTCTTATAATAATTAGAAAATAAATAGTCTCTAACATTATTTCATTAAATGTACATATCATAGTATTTTATTAATGTTTATTGAATTTTTCAAATTCAATACAAATAATAATCAATATCTAATCTATTGCTTTTATCATATGCAGATATTCCAGTGGAACTTAAGTCTGAACTTCTTCAGGATATTGAAGTAGGAGAAAGCAATATCTTGTCTTGGAAGCAGCACTTGGTTCGTTGTGCCAATCAAGATAGATGTAGACAAGCTCTTCTAGGCAGTTTGAAGAAAGAAGAAGTTTTTATTATAATGGACTGGGCGATGAAATTCCTGCCCTTGTCATTTAGGGAAAAACAGTCTGACTGGTATGCACAAAAAGGCATAAATTGGCATGTGTATGTGTGCATTTTCAAAGATGATGAATCAAATTTGAAGGTACTAACAATGCTTTTCATAGATGATGTTATCAGTTACTTTATTACAAGGTACAATTAAAAAAAAAAGTCTTGAAATCACCTGAATAAATAAAATTGAAAATGGAAATGGGGAATTTTTCAAAGAGACCACAACCTGACCATAAAACAGTCAACAGCAGAAAGTCACCAATAGGTATTCAATGCAGCAAGAAATTCCCGCACCTGGAGGCGTCCTTCAGCTGGCTACACAAATATATATATATACTAGTTCAGTGATAATGAACGACATACTAAACTGCAAATTACACACAAGAAACTGAAAATTACTCCTACAAGTATATGCATTATACTTTGTGAATGTGAATTATAAGAAGCTGGTATATCATTTTTTTTTATTTCTAGTCATTGCAACTACGTTTATTGTTACAAGGTTACTTTTGAAACTGGAAAGCTGTACATTTCAGGAACTTTTCATCTATTCAAGACTATACAAGTTCGCCTAGAAAAATACAATTTGATCTCTATGTAGCTTAATTATTGTATGACCCTGTCAGTCAGGCACCTTAATGCTGACCATGACCTTTATTCATGATTCATTTTTAATGCAGATTCATAGAAAACTTTTCTTTATAGGGTTTAGTTTTTCATTATTATCAAAAGTATTGTTATATCAGAAATATTTGAGATATAGATATAATAGGTAAAGTTCTCATTATCAATAGATAGAAATTCTATTTTAATGTTTACATCCTCATCAAATTTTATATTTTGGTAAATATTACAGGCTTAAGACTTTTGTACATAAAGTTTTTGGAAAGACTATTGTGTGAGTCCAAAATTTGTGTAACTCTTATGAGAGATGGAGTAAAATTGTTTAATTTTCTTTTAATTTTACAGCATAGGACGTATACCCATATCTTTGACCAGGTGAAGCAAGATTGGTTTGCTGTTGTGTCTGTGTTGGAACACACATTAAGAACAGTGAAGAAACAACTCCCCTGTATTACAACAGCTTACCTCAGAAGTGATAATGCAGGTTGTTATCATTGTGGAAACACATTGTTATCCCTTGATGGGATTTCAGAAAGAACTGGTATAATATGCATATATATTCTATTGAATGACAATACATTTTTGTATTTCTGTAGAATTTTAAGGAAATGTAGATCATTCTTTAAACAATTGTTCTTACTAATTACATATGTTGTCAAGTATAAATTTGTATAGCAATGTTCAGAAAATTACTGCTTCTATTGAAATACAAAAAACATAATTTATGTGTGTATTAACTGGACTAAGTCACTTAAAAATCAGTTCTTCAGACTTAATATAAAAAAGACGAAGTGGTATGATTGCCAATGAGATAACTATCCACAAAAGACCAAATATTTGTATGACTTGATCAAGTTTATATACACCAATAAATTCATTTAAAAAAATCAAGGAATCCTATAATTACTGACAGAACAGTTATTTTAAAAAAGGACATATTTATTTTAGGAATCACCATAAAAAGATATGACTTTAGTGAGGCGCAGGATGGTAAATCCTATTGTGATGCCAAGATTGCCCATCTAAGATGTAAGATTCGTCAATATGTTTCTTCTGGGAATAATGTTAAAACAGCAGGCGATATGAAGAACGCCATAGATTCTTTGGGTTGTGTAATGGGCTGTCAATCTTCACACGTCCAGATAAATTCCCAAGTAGCTGGAGAAGCCAATAAGATCAAGAATACATGGAAAGGAATATCAAAGATCTCAAATATAGAGTTACGGTAAATAGAATGCACTTTATTTTGTTCATGTCTCTTTTTACTGACTACACCAAAATTTATACAAATTATATATTCAAATTTGAAATTAGTTTCATTAAATAAAATATTTCTTTCAATTGTAAAATGTATATATGCTTCATAAAATAATTTCAGCTCTAAATCTAAAGATTGAATGCATCATGTTTGGGTACATTTTGTAATAATTTGAGATAAAAAAATAATTCATGGACAGAATTTCATAGTGAAATATTTCCCTGAGGAGGGGATAAAATTTCAAACTTCCTTTAAAGATATAACTGAAATATTAATCATATTTATTTAAGAAATGACTGTTATGTTTTTCTGTCACATTACAAAATTATGTCTATGATTTGATAAACAAAACAATGTCAGCCAATCAGAAGAAGTGTTACATTGAAAATTAAATTAAATTAGTATTAGAATATTGACGAAATGTTACTTTCATGTTTATGTTTTAGAAAATTTACATATAAAAAAAATTGCTTTTGTCAAAATTTATGCTTTCTTAGATATGAGCTAGAATTTACCCCTTCAAAATATTTGTCCAAATCCTATGAAAATTATATTTTTTTTTTATTAGAATATTACATAAGTATACTTGAAAAACTTATTGATATTTTATTTAATTATTTTAAGGAGGAAAGTCAACCTGAACAGGGACATAAAAAGAATGAACAAAATAATATAACATCATGTTTGCCACAGATGAATGGACAAGGATCTGCTGTTCAAAATCAGCTTAACAATTTTGAAATATGATTTATTCTTGCTTTGCCATACTCATCGAATACTCGGCATATCATGTTAACTAAAAAAAATACAGATATATCTATTGTTTTCAAATGAAGTTCATTGTTATATATTAGAAAAATATTCTACTTATTTTGAAATTAATGTAGTATGATTTGTAATCACAAGTTATTTTTAATTTTTCAGAGAAAAGCAGATCATTGCATTTAAAGCTTTTGGAGTTGGTTGTGGGAATGTGATGTCAGAAGAGCAATTGAAAAAGATCTGTCCTTCCCAACTGTCTGCAACAGAAATCGTTCTCATTTCTGACTTTGTTGTACCAAAAAAGGAAGCAGGCAGCATTACTTACAAAGCCCATGATTTGGTTACTGATACTATTGCTGTGGAATTACCTGTTGACAGCAACCACAATGAGACCATGCAACCATTATCGAATAGTATATTCACATGTATAGAACCTTGTTGCTCAAGAGTGTTCCAGACTTACTCTGGTCTTGAGTCCCACATACTACTGGGAAACCACCAAATTAAGTTAAATAGAATTTCCACTTATGACAACATCAAAATAAAATGGAAAGAGTCCTGCTTGAACATTGCAGAACATGCTACAGTGTCCAGAGATTCAAAACTGACTCCAGGTTCACCATCTTCTGATATGGGTTGGGCAATAAAGAAGGATAGAAAAAGTCATAGATTCACAGAAAATGTTAAAACATACCTAAGAGCTATTTTCAATGCTGGTGAACAAAGTGGTAGGAAATCAAATGCAGACGATGTCTCTAGAAACATGCGTGTTTGTAGAGATGAAAATGGAAACAAAATGTTTCAACCAGAAAAATGCCTTCAACCAAGCCAAATTGCTTCTTTTTTCTCTCGTCTGTGTGTTATGACCAGAAATACAAGACCACAACAAACACTTGACGATGAAGATTTGGAGCCAGCCCTTAATTTGATTGACGCTATGGAGGCTATGGATGTTTTAAATTCATGATTTGCATAAATATGTACATTTATTTACAACTGATAATGCATGATAGTTATTTACTAAACAACACAAGGAAAGCTCCATATTTCTCAATCTAGTTCTGCTAAACAGATTTTTTTCTCTTAAGATATCACCTTTTCAAACAAAAAGTTTAACTTTTTTACTTAATTTTCTTCAAACTCATAAATAAATTTTTACAAGATATTCATAAGAAAAACAATGTTCCTTATTGTTATGGCCATTTTTCTCCTGAGGCTTATTTGATTAATGAAACTTGAGTTTTCACTCAGACCTGTAAAATTTAAATTGCAAAATTGGCATGCTGTAAAAATTCTGGAAAACTGATATTTTGGTATCTTTTACTATACCAACAGGAAAATAACAGTTTATGTTAATGTGCGTTGAATATAGCTCATAGGTTTGTTCTGACATTTTCTGTGAATATTGTTTATTAATAATCTGAGTGCTTACCAAACATTTTGTGATTCAGTTAACAAAATGCTGGCTATTTTAACATTAAATAAGTTGAATTTAGTTAAAGCAAAAATGGAAACATATATTTCGAGGAATTTAATCATTTCCTAAGGGACATAACTCTAATACAGTTTGTAGACATTATATTGACAAATTCAACCTTAAACAGTAATATGTGATCTTTAACTTCATACAAAATGTTTATAAACAAAATTAAGACCTGGGAGTAAAAGTCAGGAAAATAATATTTCGGTAAGATTTGGTATCCTAAAAATAAAATGTATCAACATCAGACTCAAACTTTATCTATAACTTGACACTATGAACCTGAAAACTAAAAATGAAATCATTAAGTGGAAGTTATTTGGAACAAAATTATGGAAAACTGCTTTTTTTGAGAATTTTGCTTGTGTTCATTGGGCACAACTGCATTATATGTGTGTATGGAAGCGGTTACCTCAAAATATGTGATATGATTTAAAAAAAAAAGCAAAGTTTTAAATCAGGTGACAAATGCCATTTCTATTTTCTGTATTCTGTAGGGAAGCATTTTTTATTACATGTAGATAAAGAATTCATCATTTAAAATACTTGTGCATTTTTATACTTATATATGTTGATAACAGAGGCCTTAAAATGGGCCTTCTAGAATTGATATTGTTGGACTTCTTTGAAACATGGCTAATTTAATTTGAGGTGAATAATTGTACCAAAGGTTATAATTAATCAAATTAATCAACTTGTATGTAAGTCAAATGTCATCACCTGTATTTTTAAAGGCTTTATGGTCTGAATATATATTGAAAATACCCTTATGACTGATATTAATAACAGATGATAACCACTGGATTACAGGCCCCTTATTTTGTACAGGCATTTTAATCCATCCTTTCATCAAGACAGTGGTGACTTAAAAACAAAAGAACGTTAGCTTGTTTCCAAAGGCTCTCATTTATATTAGAAAATGTATGGATATAACATTAACTTTGGCACTAAGTGTGCTCAAGAAGGCCCACAATTTCTGATACATAGGCGGATCCAGGGGGGGGGGGGCGGGCCTGGGGGGCCCAGGTCCCCCCTTTAGTGGGACAAATTTGGTTGATTATATAGGGAATCATTGAAGCATGACTGGAGCGGGCCCCCTCTTAGGTCAGTCAGTGGGCACCCCCTTAGGTACCGATATATCCAAATACCCTATAGGTAAAAATCATCAAAATTCATTCCAAATATGCCATAAACCTATAAATAGCTCAAAATGATCTTTAAATTTGTAAAAAGAGGCCATTTGATAGAATTCTGTCAATTTAACATAGAAAAAACTCTTTTCAAGTCAAAAAAAAAAAAATTAAAAAAATGACCTAAAATGTGCATTTTGAAAAAATATAAAATTTTCCATGCTAATTTCTGGAGAAATTTATGTATGTGCACCTGGTGAATTTTTGTGAGGTAAATATATTGTTTCTAAGCTGTTTATACATAATAATAAACTTGTATTATCATTAAGGATAATATTGAAATTTTTGTAGTACATTTAAGTATGTTTTTCAAATTTTCTAGGAAGTGGTTGCTAAGGAAAAACATGCTTGGTAACCAAGGTGTTAGAAATATTTGAATGTTAATGTTGATGCCAAATCTTAAAATCCACTTGCTCAAGTGTAGATATCCTTTACTACATGAATATTATAATTCCATTTCATACTTTTTTTTTAGTGATGTATACACGAGTCAATTACTTTCAAATTCCTACTATTTTCAGCTGTGAAATATGTGTTGCTATGGAACTTGTTTAGCTTGACAACAAAGTATAAAATAAAGTATGCAGTGATCAAATACTCAAATGTTTGTTGTTTTGTATCATTTTAAACAAAAATTTCATTGATTTATGATTTGAGATAAATCACCCTCTGCATGATTCTTAGGTAGACTGGTACTTAAAATGTAAAGTTTTAGTTATTTATTGGAAAGTAGAATGCTTCTGTTACATACATTTTGGCTGTATTTGACAATACAATGAATATATATATATATATATATACAACTCGTCTAAACATCAACCCAACAATGTTAGATCTGTAAATTTGCTTTCGCAAATTTTTGGTTCTTCCCTCGCCGGGATTCGAACCCATGCTACTGTGATATCGTGACACCAAATCGCCTGCACTGCAGCCGTCCCGCTAGACCACACGACCACCTGGGCTATATATCGGGATCTAGCATAGTTTAGTCATGCTAAATTACTGAAATCTTCACAATTAATGTAAAATTTTAGACGGTCTCCGTCTTAAATGAAAGTGGTTGCATTCGTGTTCATTCTTAATTTTGAAATATAAGTTGTGTATAAGAAATATGGTCACTTGGTCTTCTCCCGACCAGCAGTAAAACGCTTGCCGAAGTGGGGCGTCCGTTTGGCTGTGCGGGATGTATCAAGTTCGCAGTCACGTCCGGTCAGAAGGGGACGTTAAATCCGATGCCTCGTGTAAAGAGAGTGCCACGCTCTTTGTACGTTAAGAACCCTTGCAACAACTCTTTTGAGGGGTCCGTAGGTGGCCTGTTGCAAGGCAAAATTTCTGTCCCTATCCAATATACCCTCCTTTTCCGGTGGCAGTCCAAATTTCTCCGACCATCATCCAAGATGGCTTCTATTGTATCAACCTACCTATTGTATTTATTGTGAACTTGTTCTCGTCCTGAATATGCATGAAATATTTGCCACTGGACGTTAAGCAACCAACAATCAATCAATCAATCAAACAAGAGTGGGTGTGTTGACCCCCTAGTGACTTCCCTATTATTTTATTTCATTTGTTTTATTGTCCCTTCCAAGAAAATATGTGGTTTAGGGTGGGAATCTGGACCGTTTACAAAATAATAGCACATTCTCAAATTGAACGGAGTGGGGATGACTCCTTGGGACATATTCGCAGTTCATCGCATCGTTCGGTCAGATTGGGGACGTTAAATCCGATGCCTCGTGTAAAGAGAGTGCCACGCTCTTTGAATGTTCAGAACCCTTGCAACAACTCTTTGAGGGGTCCGTAGGTGGCCTTGTTGCAAGACAAAATTTCTGTCCCTATCCAGTATACCTTCATTTTCCAGTGGCAGTCCAAATTTCCCCGAACATCTTCCTAGATGACCTCTATTATTTGAAGACCTACTTATAGAATTTATTGTGAACTTGTTCTTGTCCTGAATATGCATGAACAATTTGCCACTGAACGTAAAGCAACAATCAATCAATCTAGATATAGTTCCTTCGACCATGTTTTTTAAGTCATCCAATTCTCTTTTTAATCTCTGCATCTCCCTATCACCTTGTGTTTGTTCTTGCTGTTTTCTTTGTCTTGTTCGTTCTTTTTCTGATTCTTTCTTGACATCTTTCATTTTTGTTTTACTTTCCCGTACTGGTTCATTACTTGCTCTACTGTATTTTTCTGCCCATTCTTTTGTTAATTGTCTAATCCTCTTGTTGAGTTTTACTATTGTCCTGGAACTGTCTTTGTTTCGGCTTTGTGTCTCTTCTGTTGTTTCTTGCCAAATTGTGTGTATTTCTTCTGTGGCACTATCTACATATATCTATGATTCAGTTGTTATGAATTCCCTATATGATCTTCTTATTTCTGTGATGAATTGTTTTATTTTTTCGCTGAAAAAAGTTTTTGCCTCGTCCTGGCCAAATATTGGTGTAAAGGATGCATCCTTTAGAGCTGCATATACTGGCAGTTCATCATTTTGAAATCTTCTTATGAGTCTCTAACACACCCCAAGGGTGACTGGGGTATATACATATGGTAACTTGGTCTTGTCCCGACCGGCAATTAAACGCTTGCCGAAGTGGGGCGTCCGTTTGGCTATGCGGAATGTATCGAGTTCGCAGTCACGTCCGGTCAGAAGGGGGACCTTAAATCCGATGCCTCGTTTAAAGAGAGTGCCACGCTATTTGCACGTTAAGAACCCTTGCAACAACTCTTCGAGGGGTCCGTAGGTGGCCTGTTGCAAGGCAAAATTGATGTCCCTATCCAATATACCCTCATTTTCTAGTGGCAGTCCAAATTTCCCCGACAATCATCCCTTATGGCCTCTATTGTATTTATTGTGAACATGTTCTCGTCCAGAATATGCATGAAATATTTGTCACTGGACGTTAAGCAACTAACAATCAATCAATAAGTCTCTAACTAGGGTTGATATGTGATGCCTTTTAGATAACAAGTTATGAATTTTTTCCACACAGCTAACAATAAGTGTTTCACCTTCATTGTCCCAGCTATCCATGTCAAAGTTAATGGGTATTACAGTTATAATTGGAGGTTGTGCACATGAAATATCTTTAAATGCTTTGGCCATTTCTGAATCAGAGTATTTTTGTGATTAGAATATTAGAAACTTTACAAAAACTGCATATGCAAAGGAACAGGAATGAATTTGCAAACATGTAATTGTGAAAAATATTACTTGTGACAGCAAGTGTCACCTTGGGCGAGAGTACCAAATAGGATTCAGATATACAATTAAAATTAATTTCTCACCCTGAGCATTAGAAACATCGAAATTACTGTTTTGACAAAATTATAGAGCATCTGTGAATTCAAAATTTGATAAAAAAAAAACAACAGACAAAACCATAAGGAGATTCAAACGTAGGCATAATTTAGAAAATAAAAATATCAATTTATTAAAAAAAGAAAGAAAGTGAGAAAATGACATCCACTGAAGATCTTTTTTATTCTGAAAAAAATATAACAGTTATTAAAGATTAGAAAGATTATACCATAGGGAACATAAGTTCTAATTTGCAAATGGATTGGACTTTAACTTTTACATTTACTCAACCCCTCTTAAAATTTCTAGACTTATACTCACTTGTACGGTTTCTCAAATACGCATCACCACCCCACCAGTGACTGGTTAAGGTAGTTAGTTAAAAAGTTAAATGTATATTTTTTTCTTGTAGGAAATTTTTTAAACATTAATAAGATTCAACGGAATAAAGAAGCAAATTATTCCTACCAGAAACATAACTTAATTTAAAACTTTTTAGTGTACAAAAATCGAAGGCCGAAAAGTAATCTACCGAATTTGCAAAACTAAAAAAAAACAAAGGAAAATAATTCATGACACATGTACAAAAATATAAATAAGTAACAAACAAAAGTGGTGGGGTGATTCTGAATATCTTTAATTCCTTTTTATTCTGAAAAAAATAAAACAGTTTTTAAAAATTAGAAAGATTATACCATAGGGAAGACTCGTCTCCTTATAACTCTGTTCACAACTATTCTTATCTGACATTTCTTCACAACAGTTTTCCTCCTCTGAGCTAATTTCGATTATTTCCTCCTTTTCAATTTTAATGCTCAGTGTGCTCGTCTCTTCTTCCTTTACCTTGACGGTCTCGTCCTCCAAGCTAATTGGTATGTGTTCTATTTTGTCCTCTTTTTAATGGCTTTCTTAATGTTTTGCCTTTTTCCAGATACGTCACACGATAAGGGTACACTCTCTGCTTTCATCAGCAGTCTTTTAATTTGAAACGATTTTCTAACAAGGTTGTGTTTTCCGACAAGATGGTCTTTTAACCTGTCCACTACAGCAACGCAGCCTTTATACGGGCACCCTTTGATTATGTATCCCTTCTTGCTTCTAATCGCGTCTAGTTTATGTATATTGGGAACTTTATGTACAATTTTCATATGTCGCCATATGTTAATGACTGATTTTCTACATATCTGACAACTTCGTGCTTCCCGCACTCGTTTTGGTAGTTTGTATTTCGTCGCATTTTTTGCGAGTGGTGTGTTGGTGTTGGTCTTTGTCTTCTTAATTGGAATTACATCCTCCCCGTCTGTATCTGTTTCTCTTACTATTTTTCTCTTTTTCTGCTTCCTCTTGCAGAAGGGAAAAGACACATTCAGTTTTGGCGCTGGATTCGACCTTGTCGATATAGTTGGGGCACTTACGATGTTTTCCAAATCTGATGAAGAATCACGCACTCGCTTTACTGACGTAGAATTCTTCTTCCTCTTGGACAGTGCAACAGGAACATTCAGTTTGGTCTAGGAGCGCTTTGATGTGCCAGGTACATCACTTTCAGTACTATCTGAGATGCAGTCTGAGCCCGATGAGGAATCACTTTCCTGCAATTGCAAACATGTTACTTTTATTTTAACCTGCGATCATCAAATATGGTGTTAATACATAAAGTTGGACACCAGATACTAAATTAAGCCCAATTGTAAAAGTTTTTGTTATCTTTTTAGCGGTAGTAGGCAGACTTGGGGTCAATTACATTGGAATGTAATTAATTAAATTACACATTACATTGCAAAAATGGTCAATTACACATTACAATGTTTTTGAAATGTAATTAATTAAATTACAATTACTTTAATAAAGTAATTAATTAAATAACACATTACATTTCGTCATGGTATTTTTTAACAATATTATACATGTATAAATTATGCATGTGTAAAATGTTCATGTAAGCATAGTTTAAGCGTTGCATTATTGATAATCATTAGCTATTTTAATGTTTTGTCATTTAGTCTGCATCTCTCTGGTCTGAACACTTTGATAGCATTCGAAATAGCTTTACGACAGGAGCTAATGTGGCAGATATTGCTTGATCAGAACATGGAAGTTCTATGATCAGAAGATCATCATATTGATAGGATCATTGTCTAATCGGAGCCTTTTATAGCTGACTATGCGGTATGGGCTTTGCTCATTGTTGAAGGCCGTACGGTGATCTATAGTTGTTAAAGTTTGTGTCATTTTTTGTCTTTTGTGGCTAGTTGTCTCATTGGCAATCATACCACATCTTCTTTTTGATATAACATGCATTATGGTAACATAAATCTATGATATAAATTTTTAAAAATACTATCAACCTTGTAATGAGAAATAACTGATTTAAAATAACCTACCGCTGTCTTCAAAAAACATTTTGAAATCTGTTGGAGACATCAAATGTTCCTCTTTATTTACTTTAAGTCTAACCTTGCTCCCAATAAGTGTTTTTTGTCCAAATGAAACTTTCATTACATCATCCGAAATTTCAAAATTCAATGTTGTTTTCTGAAAAAAAATGTCAGAAAAAATATCGAAATTTGAAGAAAACTTGTGTTCTACATAATGTTTTTACTGGGTAAATGCTTTTGGATTTACAAGGGAAAAAGTCTATCCATAAAGTTGTCTTTACAAATCCCTAGGGAAGACCGTGGTAGACTGTAATCATTTTTTAAATTAGCAGAGCAGTTACCTGATTTGTGATATTATTAGTTTACAAAAAAATATTTGATAGCACACTTACCAGTACTCAATAAATGGTAAATTGTGTCAATCAATGTTTGTAGATCTAAGAGAATTTGTAATCAAAAGAGTTAGGGTGTCACTCAAAATAATTGATTACAAAAAACTGGACCTCACATATTAGTTACTCAAACCTATAATACTAGTAAAGTTATATATATTTTTAAAGAACCTATCAAATTTCTCCGCACTTTTCAGAACATGCGTAATATAAAGATTTGAAAACTAACAAAGAAAAATTACATCCGAAATTTTCTTTTCTTTGCAGAAGTGTTTCATTTTTGAAACATCATCGGTGTCTTTTATGACTTCTAAACATCTGAAGGCTGTTATAGGGTTTTTCGGGGGGTCGCCTCCCCCTCTTTTTGGAAAAAAATTGGTTGATTATATAGAGTCATTCAAGCATGATTGGAGTGGGTCCCTCTTTGGCAGTCAGTGGGCCCGACCCCTGTATGAAAATTTCTGGATCTGCCTGTTTATAGGACTAATTGGGGAAAAAATTTGATACTGCACTGCGTAGCTGAAGTTTTTCTCAACCAAATTATAATGAAAGCATACAATTACCTTAAAACACAAAATGGAGACTTACAGTTCAAGTTAAGGTTGTGAGTCATTTATCATCTGTAAGTTTTGCCCCCTTTTAAATTTGAAAATTAGCAAATAATGAGCAAGGGCATTTGTGTTCTCAGACTCATTCGTTCTGTGACAATTAAGCACATTTTAAGGTTAGACTTCAGTTCTAAATAATCTTGAATGGCGTTAAGTGTTCATTAATTGAAGATTTTGGACTTTAAAGTATAATTTTCAATCTTCTTGTTGATAATCAATATGCCTGCAGATATTCAGGGCAGGCAATAAGAATAAGAATTACAGCTACTAAACCACTCAACGTTCCCTCTTACACGGAACGAAAACGGAACGAACACGCGAATGGAATGGAATGAGAACGAACGAGTTAAATCAGTCAGAATCGTGTTTCTCCACTCATTTCATTCATAGAGTCAAATCGTGTTTTTTCCGCTCACAGTCATGTGTGAACGAAACGAACGAAACGAACGAAACGATCAGTATATTCCGTGTAAACAAACATGTTCCGTTCAGAAACGATACTATCTCATCTGATTGGTTGTTTGGCGATTATGGTAGTTTTCAAATTTCCAAATGAAACGAATAAATATACTAAAATTAATCGGTATATTATACTACTCATTATATTTATTTATGAATAGTTTTATTCATTACATTATTTCGTTATTGCATTTAAAATAAAAGTAATAAGTCTGAAATTGATATATTAAAAGACAAGTAACATAAACAAAAAAATAAATTATGAAAGGTTAACAAGATCAATCTAAATATTAAAATACTTTCTCTTCTTTTGCCGGCTTGTTATACGAATTCTTAAAAAAAAATGCATATTACTAATTGTAAAAAAAAATGTACGCGAACATTCTTTATTTCATTTTTCACATCTATTATTAAAGTTGTCATTTTTTCTATTTATTTTTGCTTAGGGATCTTCATATTAGTTAGTGAAATATACATCGTAAAAAACGTGGACAAATTTA
This sequence comes from Mytilus trossulus, assembly GCF_036588685.1. Lineage (NCBI taxonomy): Eukaryota > Metazoa > Mollusca > Bivalvia > Mytilida > Mytilidae > Mytilus > Mytilus trossulus. Next base: position 38,492,263 of record NC_086377.1, read on the forward strand.
AAGAGTATCTCAGAAACACAATTTACTGACAGTCGCTCTCCCTGGTTGAAATAGATAGAAATTATTATATCAACATTTGTGTGTCAATCTTTTTCGTTTTCAATGTCAAACGATTTGCATAGTTTTCTTTATTAAAGAAATGAATGACTGTATTCATGCCATGTTTGTAATTAAACTAACGCCTATTACGGTTTTTAGAAAAATAAAATAAAAAAATCTTCTGAATTCGTTTAACGTAGGGAAACCATGTCTTACGATGACTGTAGTGAAAACATCTCCCATTTTTTATATTAGCGTATGAACGGTATACATGTATTTAACCGTTTTCAAAACTAATACAATATACTGCAAACGACATTCTTCAATTAAACCATTAACCAAGCGCTGTTAATATATCTGCATAAGCAGGCCAAGTCCAGTATTATCTACATATCGATGTATTTGTTTTTATTCAATGCAAACACCGGTAATGATTGGTTGTTGGTTTCTTAACGTCCAGTGGCACATATATCATGCATGCTCATGACGAATTACGCTCACTGATATACTTAGAAAGACTATTCAGTGAAGAAAATATTCATTCAATATATACATGTAGTTCTTTCTGTTTACCTATATGGCTGAAAACAATTAAACAGTTGATATTATTAGAAAATCTATCTAACGGAAATTACAAAACAGACGTTTATAAAAAAAACTGAAAATTAACCAGACACAAGAGAAGGGAGTCATTCTAAAAGTGTTTGAAAAAGAAATAAAACTGCTTTGAATATCTAAAAATACTATGAAAATATATTGAAATTATCTTGGACAGTAAAATAAATACTAAATATGAAAAAAAATATACTCTTATAAGATATTTGTTTTTATGTAATATGCAAGTAAGTGACGATTGGCTTGGAAATAGAAATAATCATGTTTAAAATAAACTTTATGAACTTTTAAATTAATAACATCACTCTTTATATGTGCCTTTTTTGCGTTCTTCGCAGACCGCTAATACAAAGCTTTGATTGTAATCTCGCTAAATGATAACAGTTTCCAGAATAACTTCATACATGTAACACCTTTTTATTTCTCGTACATATAATGTACATGTTGATTTTTTGCATCCGTCTATCACATCGTCACTCTTTGAAGTTTCCCACCTTGGGAGAGAAATAACAAATCGCTATCTATTTCACAATTGGGAACTTTTAGGTGTTCGAACTAAAATCGGAATAATCAGAAAATTGATAATTTTTTTACACTTGTTTCATTTAGATTTAATGGCTTCAAAATTGTTATAGCAAACTTAAAAATTGCCAAAAAAGCAATACATGTATATAAAAAGGGGCCCTTTATAGCTTGTTTAGATAGAATGCGTACTAGTATGTTATTTTTCATTTCATAAGCTTTGACATTTTAATATATACCTTTAATATAAAACATGTTTAGCCCCGCCGTATTTTGTGCTTGTCTCATGTCAGGAGCCTCTGGTATTTCTTAGTCTTGTATGCTTTTTAATTTTAGCTCATTTATATATTTCGGAGTTGAGTATGACGTTCATTATCATTGAACTAGTACACATTTTTTTGGAGGCCAACTGAAGCACGACTCTGGGTGCGGGATTTTCTCGATGTCTTGAAGACCCATTGGTGGCCTTTGGCTGTTTTCAACTCGTTAGTCGGGTTGTTGTCTCTTTGACACATTCCCTATTTCCATTCTCAATTTTACGTCATTCAGTTGGAAATATCCAGGATATTCAAATCATGGTCATATACATACACGTATCTATGATGAAAATATAAAATATTCATGGTCGGATCATTTAAAAAAAAAGGGGGGGGGGGGTCTAACACAGGATAATAAAAAGAGTTCCAATCATATGACCCTATCCAAAAGCATTGATCGTCAAAAATAGTTGGTTCCAACCCCCGTGTCAAGTAATATGATTTATGATAGCTTTGTGAATCGATTCTTAGCTTATTTTGTTACGTTTTCCTAACGTACAGTGGCAAATATTTCACTTAAATTCCGGATGAAATAGTGGTAATAACAAAATCTTACAATACTAAAATGCGTTCATCAAAATAGGGTAAGAATTTTGACAGCTACTGATCATGAACATTGGAGAAATATTGTAAAGGGGCATGCATTTTGAGAGTACAACAGGCCACATATATACGATCATTCAAAGTGTTGTTGTAATGGTTCGTTAGCTCGCATAGTGCACAGTAATGTACCTACTCGATGTTACACGAGTCGTCGGTTTTAGCGTCCGTTTTCAACGAAACTTGGATGTCTATACTGCCTGCTCATCCATACTTATATCTATGTTCGCGGCATTTTGGTTTTACTGCTAGATGGAAGGTTCGATGATGTTTTTCGTTTTAGACATATACATACATGGATGTACTATGAAGACGACGAAATCTAAGCCATAATTATTTATCAATAATAAATCGGAAAGGGTGCTCTCAAAATTTTCAAATGGCGGTTTTCTTTTATCAAAGACCAATTAACAATTTTTTTTTAAATATTCGGGACAAATTACATGACAAGCAAGTATTTTTGGATTGAGTTAAGTCTGCCAATTGATATTTTATCGTATGTTTTTCTATGTTGTGATGTTATGCTATTGTTTCAGAAAAAGGGAGAAGGTTTGGATCCATTAAAACGTTTAATCCCGCTGCAAATGTTTGCACCTGTCCTAAGTCAGGAATCTGATGTACAGTAGTTGTCGTTTGTTTATGTAATATATACGTGTTTCTCGTTTCTCGTTTTGTTTATATAGATTAGACCGTTGGTTTTCCCGTTTGAATGGTTTTACACTAGTAATTTTGGGGCCCTTTATAGCTTGTTGTTCGGTGTGAACCAAGGCTCCGTGTTGAAGGCCGTACGTTAACCACTTTTTAAATTGTTATTTGGATGGAGAGTTGTCTCATTGGCCCTCACACCACATCTTCCTATATCCATAGACCAAATATCGTGCGAGACAGGAATTAATTCATTACGTGCTACGTATACAACTCCAATGAAGATAATTAACATTTCGTTTCATATTTCATAAAATATGTCTCTCGCATTTTATAAAAACATCAGTTTTATAGACAACAAAAGCAGAAAGTTTCAAAACAGGGAGTTTTTTTTTAATAACACCTTGCATATTAGAAAAAAAAAGAGAAAAAACATTAAAGAAAAACTGCGAAAAGATACTGGAACAGAACTGAAATTAAATGTTTCTATCTCTGATATTTAGATTGTTCTTTTTTTAACAAAATATTTCTCTTTTCGCGAAAAATTAGGTTGGACACACAGCAATGCAGTGCAGTAAGCAAAAGAAAGCAATTGAAAGATTGATTCTTTCTTTGAACTATTTAATTTATAAACACAACTGTTATGAAGTCTTTACAGCAACAGGATGACTTATTATCTGGTTTGAATCGTTTTGTGTCAGAACCATTTTAGAGCTTACTATTCGGTATGGATTTTCTGTATGGTGACTTATGGTTGCTTTCATCGATCTGTCATTAACTCTTGTGGATAGTTGTCCCTTTTGCAATCATACCAAATCTTATTATTTTAGATTTATGTCATTTTCTGTATAATTAAACTATTAAACTATTCGTTCGGCCTTCAACAATGAGTAAAGCCCATACCGCATACTCAACTATAAAAGGCCCCTCAATGACCATGTAAAACGGGAAAACTAAGAGCCGTAGTTATTTTAAGATGAACAAAAAAACAAATATGTAACACATAAACAAACGACAACCACTGAATTACAGACTCCTGACTTGGGACAGGCAAATACATACATAACGTGGCGGTGTTAAACATGTTAGCGGGATCCCAACCCTCACCCTAACCAGACAGGTACATTAACTTTACTTGTTCGTGCCATCGCGCGTAACGTAATGAATATTAATTGTATATCATTTTGATGTACCCCTGTCATGTACTAAAATATAGGTAATTACCGCGAGATTTAAACTCAAACCTGCGTAGGATTTCGAGATGGTGACCTATAACAACTAACATCTATAAAAACTGGATCCCTGTTGTGTTCACTTATCTCTACACTAACAGTACGAAGCTATAGATAGAATTGCAGACCAGTTTAATATCTATAAGTCATTTGGTCTCTGTTGGCAGGGGCGGATCCACCCATTTTAAAAAGGGGGGTGGTCCCAACCCAGAGTAAAAAGGGGGGGTTCAACTATATGCTCCCATTCAAATGCATTGATCGTCTAAAAAGGGGGGGTCCCACCTACGGAACCCCTCCCCCTGGATCCGCCACTGGTTGGGTAGTTGTTTCGTGCAAAATATAGCTTTTTTATTTGTTTTCTCGTCCTCAATGCACTTTAAGTATCGATAAAATGCAACTGTAGTATATTTCTAAGGTTTAACACGAATTTGCGACGACGCATTTTGTTTAATATTTATTGAATATTCTTTTCTATGCTATCATTGCGATATTTGTTATCCTGGCTTAATCTTAATATTACTTATATAATATATGAATGAACGAAAATTCAAAACTCTAAATACACTGTGCACTAAATATGACTTTTTGTCCTTGCTGACACAAAAGTTCAATATTTGAGATGATTTGTTGTAAAATTTCTTATTGCTGTAAGTCATGAGTACAATTGATTAGAAAAAGGAAAAAACTCTTTTTTATACCAGTTCCTTGTTTCAAACAGTTTTGATTCATTATTTGTAGGTACTTTTTTTATTGAAAATTTAAAGACAACGCTGAAATATCTATACTAAATTATTCATGGTTTTCTAAAATCTTTCATCGGCAACGTTTAGGGCTGAATACCAATTTCTGGTTTATGGGAGTTTGTAAAAGATCAATTTTTTTTTTAGAAACATTATTTATAAGCTATAATTTTACCCCCCCCCCCACAAAAAAAAACCCCATTGATGATGATTGAAGTTTTTTTAACGAACTTGACTGGCTATACATGTATCTACAGGTATGATATGCGTATTCAAATTAATTTTAAGCGTCAAATTACGGTAATAGTAAATAGTAACTGAAAAAGCACCTGTCAGTGAATAAATCGACAACTTGTTCTGGTGTATGCTTTTGTTTACACAACACATATCATTCATATATAAGAAAAGAAGATGTGGTACTATTGCTAGTAAGATGATTCATAGCTCCACTAATTGACACAGAAATTAACAATTTTTTTTATATATATCAGCCTTTGACAGTGAGCAAAAACCATTACACATTGTTAGCTCCCGGTGATTATTTTTCATGTGACTTCTATTCTTGTGGCTTTTTTTCCTGCGACTTCATTTTCTAGGGACTTTGTGTGACTTTTTCCGTGACTTTTTATTCGTTTACCGTTATCTTAACAGGTATCACGTTATAACTACGCTGTTATTGTCAGATTAGCTGAAAGCTAAAACATTTTGAATAAAAGAAATTAAAATACTGAATCATATTACTGAACAACATTTTGAACACCAAAAAAAAATCAAAATCTGTATATATTCATATATCTTTATCAGTCTCATTTGCTAATAATAACAAAAATGAAAGATCCATTTGATAAACAAATGATAAAGAAATTTAAGGTGATTGGCGGTAGAATAATTATCTGTTGAACAACTAAGTGTGAAATGTCTGGCAATTTCTCTAAAGATGTCCTGCAGAGTTCGCCCGCTGGTTATTTAGATTGATTCAAAAATGCATTCTAACCTCGAAATCGTTGTCACCACTTTAATTATTACACAACTGTTGCAATAAAATGTTGTTATAGCCATGTTTAAAAGTAATTTTAGCCTTACAGAAATATTTTATTTTTAATAGTCCACTAAACTCAAACACAATGCTGCATATACTTGTTTCATAATATGCATGATATTTATAATATGTAAATAAAAAAAACAACTTTCCTATAACAGTAAGATAACAGATAACTGAATTAAAAAAATGATCTACCTTGTTTAATTTAACGAAACACAGACTTACTGAAATATTGTCCCTATTTTTTAAGCAATCGTAGATACATTTTATTTAGCATTTACTTCATTTAAAATAGAAAGAAAAATAAACAAACTACCACACTGCAATTTTGTACATTCGTTTTTTTTGTAAATTAGTTAGACAATCATAGCTGAAACTCGGTTATCCAATAAGCCATGTTTATAATACACTTTAAGATAGATATATTTTTAAACATCCTTTTTACCAAAGAAAATAGGGAACCAGTGAATACATTTAATCTCAATATGGAAGTAAAATATATCATATTTCCCTCGAGATATTTCCAGGTCTCAACCAGTTTTAATGGCTATACTGTGAACCAAAAAGTTTTACCAAATTTCACATCATACAAATATAATAAACGGTCTATTCAGACCTGAGCCAGTGACCATCATTATCACTGTTGAAATTTCGTCGTCCAATCTTTAATTATAATCCCATCCTCATTTTAGACACGTTCTTAGATTTTTTTCTTTCACCTTCTCTATACTTTTGTGTGTTCGTGACATATACATTTGAGGATAGTGATAAACATTTTCGATAATAAATCGTATGGGAAGAGCTAGATAAGTTCATGAGAGAGAGACAAAAAACACAGTAAAGAGAAATCGAGGATTTTTTTGTTCAAACTACTGAAATCTTTATCAGAAAAGTATACTGTAGTCTAAAGTATTTATTGAACAATGGACATACATTTAAGATTAGTTTTTATAATTGGAATAATAACACACATAATTTTGCAATAAGAATATAGAATACAAGTTTGTTTTTTTCTAAACATATCTTCCGCAATTAACGAAAACCTCGGAAAAATGTATAAGAACCTATAGTGATACGGAAGCAAGTATATAAGTCTAATTGTGTTTTCAAATAATTTTCGTAATATGTTTGCGTTATAATGTCAGGAGTTACCAGTGTGATTAATTGGCGACTGCTACATTGTGATCGTGTTATTTTTTTTTTTGTATTCAGTTACAAATCATGGGTTTGATCATAATTAATAATAAAAAAATGACGGGAATGACTTTTTGTGGACTGTTATCCTGTGAACCTTTAAAAGTAGAAGTAATTTTTATAACCCATCGACCTTTTTTTCGCGTTGATTTACATATATGTTTGCCACTGGACATCAAATATAAATTAATCATCATCCTTAACGGTGTTATCTGAACACCCAGTCACAAATATTACATTGCTACATTGTTCCTGTTGAAATGAATATGTGCAACAATCCCATAAAGATATACTGTGTAACGTTCCATGCAAAGACAGCAATCCAACAATTAACGTTAAAATGGAAATCTATACGACAAGTTTGACCTATAGATATAGACAAGTATCCACAGTATATTATACATCCTTGAAAATTCATTTTAATTTCAGCAGAAGCTACAACAAACATTTTTCATGATATCGGAATGAACACCAATTCTTTGGCATGCAAACTTTTTTTTTTGGTATTTAACTATAAAAGTTATAAGTATTCTATTTTACAAAAGCGAGTGCTCGAAAGAGATTGTGTGCAGTCGTTTTTTAGTCTCAAGTTAACTGATTCTAATCAATATTTTTTTTTATATACAAATAGTATATTTATCGCTTTAATTGTTTAACTAAATAATCATATTGTTACAGAAATAGCTTCATTTAAAATGAATAAACTATCATGGTCGTTGACGTTGTGGTGGTCGTCGGGTTTGTTGATGAAGAAAATACATGTGATGATTTGATTATAAAATACGAAATTTGACTGTGAAATGAACCAAATTATATTTTGCTTTAGAATGATATAATCGTTCACACACGCTGTAAACGTTCTAAAGGACGAAATGATTAGCTTCACGCGTTTACCGAACAACACGCTTGATATCATTCTATGTCGTGTATAAACGGAATGGAACACGGAATGTAACACGAAATTAACTCAAACGAAATGAACGAAATGAATGAAATGAATGACACGGAAACGGAATGAACGAAACACGCAAACGGAACGAACGAAAAACGGAGCGAAAACGGAAAAACGGGAAACTTGAGTGGTTCAGTAGCTGTATTGCCTTAGTTTTTATGAAATGTCATAAAAATTCATCATAAAACCATGAAAACTGAAGTTTTCTATTTTGATTTATACTAAAAAAAAAATATTTAAAAATCGAAATATTTGGCTCGTGAAATGCAAACATATGAAACAATTTTAAAAATAGAATTTATAATGAATATGGGGAATATGTCACCGAGTAAAAATTGAAACTCAGGTATAAATCTACGTGAACAATTGATTCTAGTTGATAATGCATCAACTGTAACAGTTGTTTTATTGTAAATTTTTGAAATTTAAATATGAATAATAGCAACTATGAAATAAATTTTGAAAATGCCACCCTTGATTTATGAAATCAAGGATTTTTGTTATTTAATAATTCTCATAGCATTCTTACTTCTATATAAAGCTAAAATGTAAAATGAAAAAGGTTGCTGAACTTTGTTGTCAAGTTAAAGACATGAGATAAAAGAAATACTTAACAAGATTTAATTACCTCAGTATTTTTTACAGGTAAAAAGAAAATCCTCTTTTTCCTTAAACTCGTGTATTATTTTCTAGCTTATTCAAAGGGCCTTGCAATTTAAGTTTTACAACATGTTATCTAATTTTCACAGGATGTTAATTACAATTTATTACTCTCTGACCTGGTGTGCCCTTTTTAATTAGTGTGTCTTGAACAGGAGGTATTACTTTGTAATTTACCCCTGATCAAAAGAACGACTTAAATAATTTCTTTGATTTTTTACCTCATTTAGACATTATTTAAAAGAAGATATGATGACTTTTTTACTTCTACAAGTAAAAAAATCTGAATGTCTAAGGGACATAACTTGGCCAATATATTTTTTTAACTATACATTTCAGTAAATAAAATTCACTTGTATAAGTATCCTACAAATTTACTTATATAAGTATATTAATATTACTTCTTCAAGTAATTAAAAAAACTTTTACAAGTACATGTAGTACCCCTGACTGTATAAAATATATAATCACTGAAATTTTTATGAATATGCATTATCACTAGAAAAATTAACAACTTTAGAAACAAATCTTAAGCACAATATTATAATACAAATCATCATAATTTTTATACGACTGCAAAAATTGAAATTGCACAATAACTTAAGTATAAGTAAACAGAAATCTACGAAATTTTAACATAAGGTCTATAGATGACTACAAAAGGAAGGTCAGCCTCAGTGAATATCAGTTTTTCAGAAGTCAATAAAACCACATCTTTACCTCATCAAAAGACAGTAATTGTATAATATTCAATTGTACAATATTGTCCCGTTTTCAAATTGGTCTAAATTCTCCAAAGGGTCAAAAATTAAACTTAGTTTGATTTCAACAAAAATTAAATAGTATGGGGTTCTTCAATATGCTGAATCTAACCATGTATTTAGATTTTTAATATTTGGGCTCGGTTATCAAATTGGTCCACATTGAGGTCTAAAGGTTCTAAAATTGAACATTATTTGATTTCATCAAAAATTTAATTCTTGGGGTTGTATATATATATGCAGATTCTGACCATGTATTTAGATTTTGGATATTGGACCATAATAGGTAAATGTCCAATTTAAAAGTTTTTAAGTTTAAGTTCTTATACCACATTTATTCTGTGTCAGAAACCTATGTTGTGTCAACTAATTCATCACAATCGAAATTCAGAGCTGTATCAACCTTAAATGTTGTGTCCATACTTGCCCCAACTGTTCAGGGTTCGACCTTTGCAGTCGTATAAAGCTGCATAGAAAACAGACTTCATAGAAAATTTTGAAACCATCTGCTCTGAAGGTCTGCATGGGAGACCCCTCATTTTAAATTCTTTATTTTTTAAAATAATGTTTCTTCAAATTTGATTTATTTTGCTAACTTTTCTCTATTTTATATATTTTAGTACAATATTTAACTGATTAATCTCTACTTATAAATTTGCCATCTTTGTCTATTTTGTTTTCTTTCTTTTTCAGTCCTTTGATTTGCTCTCTTCGCCTGTAATTCTCTATTCTGCAAACCCTATCCAGACCCTTTTGAGACATGCAGTCCTACGTCCAGTTTTGATCCCATATTTAACTTAACTAAACAGGTTTTGAACTCTTACAATTTTTTTATAATGTAATAATTTGGAGTATATTTTAAGAATACTTAAGTAAGAACTGTTTAGAATCTACAGTACAACTTGCATACATTTAAGGTTTAAAATTAGATTTTTCAGCATATAACTATAGGTAAACGGACAGAAAGTCACAGGACATAAAGTCACAAATTTGGAAGGACAAAAAGTCTCAAATAATTTGTTGACAGTTGTTTGAATATATAAGAGAAATATCTTAAAATATTTACTTTTTAATACATATATTCATATTAAAGTTTAGAATACTTGAAAAATGAAGATTTATTTATTTTAATCATGCAAAAGAAAGATTTCTTGTTACCATGAAGCCATTTAAGTGCCAAGCCACTTTGACATTTAGTTTTTTTTTTAACAATTATTTGATCATCTTTGATATTTTTTTGATAAATTTTGTTTACAAATTGGTTTATATACATTAGTTCAAGAAAAATGCAAAAACGTTTTTTGTAGAATTAAGCGTCTTTTATTCAAAGAAAATAATCAGAAAAATGAATTGTGACTTTTTGTCCTGTGACTTTTTGTCCGTGACTTTTTGTCTGACTTTTTGTCCTGTGACTTTCTGTCCTACATTCTAAATATAGTATTTGACATTGGGTCTGCATGATAAATTTAAAACATATTCAACAAAAACAGTAGCTATCAAATGTAGATATGTTATCATTATTTGAGGGGTATTTAAGGTGGTGTAGGGAATGGGTTGAGTATTGAAGAGGAAAACCACTAAATAATCACAGGTCCCTTGCTTTTTATGTTATTTAAGGGTTCTACACTCACAACTGGTCTCCAAATTCATATGTAGCTGTATTATATATCAAGTAAAGGAAATTCTGTAACTATATATATAAAATGACCTTATACAGATTTTTAATCATGCTATTAGTTCACAGAGTTGCCATTTTACAATTTTGCACTGGAGGAGAAGTGGTTGAAATTGACACCAATTCTAAAAAAATGTTTCATTTAAATACTAGTGATGTTTTCATTGCAACAAATTTAGAGAGCTATAATATTGAAACTAAATTGATCAATTTATTTGCAGGCAGAAATTACTAGAACAGCTCATAGTAATAGGTTTCAAAGCACATCTGATCAGGGTTTTGAGATGGCCATATCATCAATTATACAGTACCTAGGTGATCTGCAAGACACCCCCATAACAAGAGAAAAAGTTAGATACCGCCTTAAAAAGAGAATGTACAACCAACAGGGTTATGAAAAAATAAAGTAAGTTTTTCTATAACATTCATAGACTAAGGGCTGACCTTTGTAAAAATAAAAAAGTTCTGGTACTTGTATTTTATCAGAAAAATTTGATCCTACAAAAGATACTAATTTTATTATTCTTCACCTTAAATTTCGAATTAAAACTAAGCATAAAAGGCAAGTTTCTTTTACAGTTTTCATTAAAAACAGTTAACCATGTGTTCACTTGTCAAAGGGGTCAGTCCAGTATGACATATAGCATTTTTACAAAATTGTTAAAATTTAAATTTTAGTTATTTATTGGAAAGTAGAATGCTTCTGCTACATACATATGGGCTGTTTTTTTGGGCTGAAATTTACAGCCAAAATCGGCCCTTACTCCTTTAAGAATGGAGGATATTTTAATTCCTCTTTCATAATTTAGGCAGTACCATATAACATGATATAAACTTGATAAGCAGTCTCTTATAGTACGTTCTTATGTTGTACTGTTATACCACTGTCCCAGGTTAGGGCTAACATGTTTAACCCCGCCGCATTATTTTTGTATGTGCCTGACCCAAGCCAGGAGCCTGTAATTCAGTGGTTGTCGTTTGTATAAATGTGTTACATATTTGTTTTTCGTTCATTTTTGTTCATTTTTTTTACTTAAATGAGGCCGTTAGTTTTCTCGTATGAATTGTTTTACATTGTCTTATCGGGGGCTTTTATAGCTGACTATGCGGTTTGGGCTTTGCTCATTGTTGAAGGCCGTACGGTGACCTATAGTTGTTAATGTTTGTGTCATTTTGGTCTTTAATGGATAGTTGTCTCGTTGGCAATCATACCACATCTTTTTTATATATCTTGTCTGAGAGGAAAATTATATCTCTTCTCCCTAACCTAATACAAGGTACTGGATCTCACATTAATGAGTTATAACACTCAGTCACAATTTTTTGCCTTTTTTAACTGAAACTAGAAAAAATATTTTGATGGGAAAATACATTGATATTATCAAGATGTAACAGATGGAAAAGACTGGACTTTTGCAATAAACAGCTGATGTTTGTGAAATGTGAAATTCAAAATATATATGAAAACCGTCTAAAATTTAACTTAAATGCTAAAATTGTGAAGAATTCAGTTATTTAGCATGACTTTAAGGTCCCAGTAGTGACTGTACCCAATATATGTTCATTGTATAATCAAAAATTTATGTAGCAGAAGCACTCTACTGTTCAATAAATAACTAAAAGTTTACATTTTATTAATTTGTTTAAAACAGCTAAATTTTGAGGCCAAAAGGGGCTCTTACTGGACCTACTCCTTTACAGAAATCCGTTATATATCAGAGGGTAATTATATATTTGCCTCTTAACTACAAATGAGGTATGGTATGATTGCCATTAATGAGATGTATATGTACTTACTTGTACAACTACATGTATTAGATTCTAACTCGAACGATTGCATGCATGATCCACGAAGGTAAAAAAAGTTAATTTATTTATTTATTTTTGTAGAAATCTTGCACAAATGAATGGGGTGAGTGTAAAGAAATGCCAATCTGCAGCTGTGAAGCGTGGTCTACCGTTTATAAATGAGCCAGCAACAAAACAAACCAAAAACACAGAAAACTCACCTGTGTCAACTTCAGTTTCTCCTATCAACACACCTATTGTGTCTCCTATCAACACACCTATTGTGTCTCCTGCTGCCACACCTATTGTGTCTCCTGACGTCACACCTACTGTGTCTCCTACCGTCACACCAAGTATTTCTCCTGCCGTCACTCCTATTATTTCTCCTGCCGTCACACCTATTGTCTCTCCTGCCATCACACCAGTTGCTTCTCCGACTCCGTCTAGATCTTCATCAGTCACCATGTCCTCAGGGTCACCAAAGATAACCGAGAAGGTATTCAAAACAGCTAATGGTGTCACGTTTAAGATCAAAGATGTTGTTTGTATTGCAAATTCAAAAACACACTGTGACTATGCTGAAGTAAAAAAAGTCTGGAAGACCAAAGTGGACATTCATTATTTGAAAAAAACTTCAAAGGGACTTACAAGTTGGATGCTTTCATCAAATGTAAATTACAAAGACAGTGTCCACATCAATTCCATTTTTTATTCATTAGGAAAGACAGAATATAGCCAAGAACACCACCAAGTCATCAAAGAAAAACTATCCAAACTTTTTTAGAATTAAAATAATCAAATTGTATTGTTGAGAATGTATATATATATATTTATATGTAATTTGTTAGTCCTCTACTAGAAATGCCAAGGGAACAAATCTGTCTGTCCAATTTTTCCTCCTGGAAAGTCAATTTACCATTTTTTTTCATCATCCTTGCCTATTTTATTTTAATATTTGGTATATATATAGGTTTATCACTAAAATTTACATGTCGTGTCTATATTGTGTTCCAATCATTGAGAAGCTTAATATTCCTTTTACAACACAACGTAATTAAAACGTTCAGCTTACTTTACGGAGTTATCTCCCTTTAATGTTAGGAACCACCTTAATAGCATTTTGTCTAGTAATTAGACATGTTATTCAATATATATAGGAATTTATTTGTCAAATACTGGTTTCATGTTCACTATTTTGAGGGGGAGGGGGGGGAATACACAATTAGGAAGAGTTGGGTATTGATTTTTATTTCAAATAAAGAGGAATTAAGTGGAAACAGCTAATTTTTCCTTGTGCAATTTGTGTAACACATGTATATATACGCTTTTAAAATCTATTTATTTCAATTGTTTTTATGTTAAGCTTCTGATGTAAATTTAGTTTTAAAAAAAAATAATCTTTTATATACTTTCTAATGACCAAAGTCAAATCGCCGAAATTTTTAAAAGTGTCTAACATGTCTCATAACAGAATGGATTAGTACTTTTGCACCATTTTTTGTAGTGAATAAAACTGATAAATTTAAATAAATGCAGAAAATAATCTACAAGTTAAATTTCATGTTTAGATTATTAACTGTTTATTTTAAAGAAAGTTCTTTTTTAAATATGAAATTGAAAATATATTGTGAGGTAAACATTTTTGTCAGTATTTTATAGGTGTGTGTGTTAAATACACAATATATTATAGGTATGTGTGTACAACACACAATGTCAAATCATTTCTCTATTCATAAATATATATATATGTATATAAACTGAAAATCATTTCCATTCTCTTCTTATTCCCTTGTTGTGCTAATTCTGGGTAAAGCAACCAACAACAATTAATTCATTCTCTGTAATAAATATCATGTATATATATTCATTTCATATAAAAACACAATATTACATAAGTTTCAGCCAATATGTGTGTATGAATGTATGTGTGTGTGTATATAAACAATGTATATAAACTGAATGTCATTTCCATTCTCTTCAATAAATAGTATGTATATGTATGTATATATTTAATATAAAAACACAATATTCCGTACTTTCAGCCAAAAAGTGTGTATGTATGTGTGTGTGTGTAATATTTAAACAATGTCTTTTCCATTCTCTATTTAGTATATATTATACTAGTATACACTATTTATCAAAATATTTTTAATATTAAAAAAAGATATATGTCTTCAATGTATATTGATAAATTAATCTGTCATTAACATACTTTTAATTCTTGAAATGTGGGAGATATTAACATGCATGTTTATAAATTTATATGATAAAGAACTTGTTACTGCCAGAAATATCACTCTGTGTTTTACTTTAATAGTATAGCTTTTACATATTACATGTATTATGTATATATTTGCATTTCATCAAATCCTACATATTAATGACATTTTAATTTCTGCATTACATTCATGTATTTTTGTTAAAATATCTTGTATAATAAAATCATTATTTATTTGAAAATGTTTTGTTTTTACTTATTATTAAGGTATGACATTTTTTGATGCAAAGGGATGTAACTCAATCTAAAATAATTTAAGTAATTTTTAATTTATATTGGTAAACAGTTAAAATTAATATAAGTAGGGTTTTGTGGTCGAGTATGGTTCAGACTGGTCGAGTATTGTTCAGACTTTGGTCGAGTATGGTTCAGACCTTTGGTCGAGTATGGTTCAGACTGAAAAAAATAGGTCGAGTACAGGTCGAGAATGGGTTCAGACTGTTTCAGACTGGTCGAGTACAAGATCAGACTGTTTTCAATGGCAAAAATAAGGGTTTAGTACAAATCAGTACAGTTAAGTATGGTTGAGACTGTGGTCGAGTACTTTCAAGTACGATTCAGACCAATTCAGACTAGTCGAGTAAAAATCAGTACAGTCGAGTACAGAAATAGGCCATTTCAGACTTTACTGGTTTGTAGTGATGGTATTTTGATTTGCTTGATGAAAATCGATCTTTTTTCTCAAGGCGATGATTACAAAATGTAAGATTCTCTACATGGAGAAATGCGATTGATGGTTCTGTATTCAATCCTAGGGGTGGTGGTGATTTTAATCCAGTTGTAAAGGCTAAAATGTCCTGGAATGTCGAATTCACAGTTTCATCTAAGAATAAAACATTTAAAAAAAAACATACACCACTACTGTTATAGCTTAATCTTAAACTGTCCGAAACTTATCGTGGGTAGAACTGTTCCAACTGTATACTACTAGTATTGAAGCATATATCATTCTTTCACCTTAAACAAAAATTGTTGTTGGTAACCAATGTTTTGCGCTCATGTTTCTATCCATAAGTTGTTGTTTTGAAAGACCTTTAAACAATTTCTTGGTATGTTTCTTTATCTTTTTTCTTTTCTTTCTAATTAGATATATTAAAATGTTAACCAAATCAGAAAACTGCTCAACTGGAGGGTTATCAGGTTCAACTGCTGAGGCTGAACTGTTGTGCTTTCATACTTAATTTCCTGGTTCACATGTAGAACTGCTTGGCTCTCGCCAACATCATGCACAATATCAAATGGATATACATTTCCACTATTTCTTATTATGTCCCTCCCCAAAGATTGACTGGAGTATAGAATTTATGGTCACTTGGTCTTCTCCCGACCGGCAGTAAAACACTTGCCAAAGTGGGGCGACCGTCTGGCTGTGCGGGATGTATCAAGTTCGCAGTAACGTCCGGTCAGAAGGGGGACGTTAAATCCGATGCCTCGTGTAAAGAGAGTGCCACGCTCTTTGCACGTTAAGAACCCTTGCAACAACTCTTTTCAGGGGTCCGTAGGTGGCCTGTTGCAAGGCAACATTTCTGTCCCCATCCAAGATACCCTCATTTTCCAGTGGCAGTCCAAATTTCCCCGACCATCATCCCAGATGGCCTCTATCGTACCAACCTGATAAATGATTGATTTATACTTCACGATAGACAAACAATGGTTTTATGTAAACACTTGATTTTTTATTTCTTTTATACTGAAAACTCTTCATTTTTTTTATTTTTTTTTCATGAGAAATATGGAAAATCTTTTGATTTTTCGGAAGCTAATTTAGAGATAATTAAGAAAAACACAGAAAAGAAACGCCAGGAGACAGCATCATAATATGCTAGTGATATTTTCAGGAGCTGCATGCTGAATGCAAGGGTAGGTACTTGTAGTACACCTACAAATAATGGCATGTTAGTTCCTGCACTACAACTATGCCTACCCCCTCTGCCGAAATTAACATGCATGTCCCTTTCTCATCACCCGTGCCTAACAATAATGTTCCTTCCTTTACTCATATGCCTCCACCAGCAGTAACTAGTCAACCACCACATAACATTACTACCATCCCTCTTTCCCCCGTTAACATGCATGTCCCTTCACCATTACCTGTGCCTAACACTAATGTTCATTCCTTTACGCATATGCCTCTACCAGCAGTAACCAGTCAACCACCACATAACATTACTACCATCTCTCTTTCCCCAGTTAACAAGCATGTCCCTTCCTCATCACCTGTGCCTAACACTAATGTTCATTCCTTTACTCATATGCCTCCACCAGCAGTAACCAGTCAACCACCAAATAACATTACTACCATTCCTCTTTCTCTAGTTAACATGCATGTTCCTTTCACCATCACCTGTGCACAACACTAATGTGCATTCATTTACTCATATGCCTCTAACAGCAGTAACCAGTCAACCACCACATCACATTACTAATTTCAATCATAGCTTTGTTAACACACATGTTCCCTCTTCTGTACCCTTTCCTTACATAGAAACTAGCAGTCAGCAACCTTCTTACACTCCACTTGTTAATGTCCATGTTTCCTATTCAGTACCCTTGCCCTACACAGCAGATCCGTTGGATCATTATCCCACTCAGCATCTAATAGTTATGATCCTTCAGTTCTGCCACCTCTCACATATGGTTCTAATTCATTTGTGTCACCCTTGCTTATGTCAACTAATAGTCAGCAGAAACCAACAAATCTTGGTTGCAAACTGTTAAGTTGACCGTTTCATTGTTTACAGTTCATAAGTGAACGTTATGATAGGCAATAAAAGAATATGGTATGGTGTGTAGCAGGAAACAGTTACAGTCCATGCCAGACTATCTTTTATTTTGACAGTACCTAAATGCAGGAAGGATGTTCCTGTCCCACTTGTCACCAACCAACTGATACTTCACATTTTCTCCTCTTGCCCATCCTTCCTTCATTTTAAGTATGTCTTCATCTAAATTGTCTATCCAAGATGTCAGCTTATTATGTACAGAGCCAGGGCTAACACAGAGTCCAATTTTGGAAAGTCGTTGAATGTCCTGAAAAGGTTAAAGGATTTTCTATTTTAAACAATGCATGTGATCCTGAAAAATAATTTGTAACACTAACAGAATCTATGCTAAAGTACATAATTTGGTACAGTACAGTATATGGTCGGAAAAATCAGCTTATATGTCACAATATCCAACAATATGCCAGACTGGCCCAACAGTTGGTTTGAGTGTCATTTACACCTGAACACTGTGATATTGCCTGTGCCATAGCTACCTGAAGGAAGTACCTGCTAAATTAACTTTAAATTCACCTGCACAAATAATTTTTGTATATATATATTTACAAATGCATGAATGATAGATTCATGTAAAATAATGAATCATCTTTAATGAAAAAAATTGCAATAAAAATACATGCCATTTTAAGATGAATTTTCAATATGCATGATTTGTTACTGATTTATATATTTCTCATGACAAAACATTTCCATATTAATAATAAATGTTTATATGCACTCTATGATGACCTGCAGTGTTTATATGATTTACACAAAGTGATTGACGCTTCAAATTCCAAGGGCTGTGTTCAGATATTCTGCACCTGAATACAAGGGAATGTAGTGTAACAGTTCATATACAAAAACAAAAATCTTGCCATTATAGAGAGGCAAAGATGTCAGTTTATTGTTTATTTCAAATTATAATTGTATATAAAAAAAACTTACAGATTGATTTATAAGAAAGTAGCCTCATCTGTGTTCACCCTCAACCGTTATATATGTTATGTAGTTGTCGTTTGTTTATGTAACATATACGCGTTTCTCGTTTTGTTTAAATAGATTAAAACGTTGGTTTTCCCGTTTGAATGGTTTTACACTAGTAATTTGGGGCCCTTTATAGCTTGTTGTTCGGTGTGAGCCAAAGCTCTGTGTTGAAGGCCGTACTTAAAACCTATAATGGTTTACTTTTTAAGTTGTTATTTGGATGGAGAGTTGTCTCATTGGCACTCACACCACATCTTCCTATGTATTATTATCAAATACAACTTACATTTAGATATTAAGAATGAACACTAATGCTGCCTATTAGTTTTTTGTAATTAAATAAAAATGTTTGGGATTTTGTTTTCTTAATGATGTCTTCATTTATATATTGATAAGTATTACCAGCTATCAATACAGATGTTGTTCAGACCAACATCACTTTCAAAAGACATATTTTATCGGATATCACTCAAAAATACAGTAAGTATATTAGTATGAAATCTAATGCATTATAAAGGCAATCACTTTATGGTTTAAATTTCCTCTGATCCCAAACAATTTCTAATTAAAAAAAAATATTATAAAAAATAGTTCTATTTCACTTTTTATCATGTCTACAAGTCACCTAAAACTATTTCTTTTCTAATGTAACATTGAACTTACAAATAAGAGGGGTCAATATTTTCCTTATCATTCTTTTCACTGAAGCATTTCTCATATTTCTCATTTATGAAATGAAAACTAGCTCCATGTGATTGATACAACTTCCATAGTTACAGTATCGTTGATTTCTTCTAGTTTCAAAAAGTAAATCAATAAATTTCATCATTCTTTTGAAAATATAGTTTATCTACTCTTTAATAACAATATATGAGAGAGTTCAGATTGTAGTTTTATGCAGAGATGTAATAAAAAAGTTATCCTAAAGAGGTAAATTAAACTACATGTATCATGAAACCAACATGATCAGCGGTTATTTTAAGCATGGAAATAAAAACATTACACTTACTGTTATTCATAACTTTCTGATTAGTCACTACAATTAATAAAAAGACCGACACTTTCATGTAATGTTAGGTTTATTTTAAGTACTTTTTTTATTATGTATAACTCTTTTCCTGATTTTCAGTGACAAAGAAGAAGAAAGTCAGTAGGGGATATTGGGGTGATGAAAGCATGAAACCAGATTTCCGGCCCACATATATCGCTTTTAAGAGTCCCTCGACCAATAAAGGAAACTTGTTTTCATCCTCAAGTTATTCTGCCTATCTATGTAGTAATTTACTATTTCAATTACATAGAAAGCACTGAACCGGTGAACAATTAATACCACCTGTGTGAGGTGAAAATGTGTAAACACTGGTGAACAATTTATACCACCTGTGTGAGGTGAAAATGTTGAAACAATGAACCAGAAAGAAGCCATTGATGTAATGTTTATGTACTTACCTTTCAGTCGTTAAATTTTCCTTACTGGCTCGTCTAGATATTCCACATGATATGGTCAGTATCAAAAACGAAACTACCTATTATTCTATTTATATGTCTGTGAATATTATGCAGACTTGACATATTGTGAATTTTTTTCCATGATAATCACAATCCGACAGTGTTCTTTGTGGGCTGCTATTGTTTTAGTTCACCAATACACTGTATATATTGTGAAATTATTACATGCAATTATTATTTGATTTTGCCATATAAGACAAACACGTGTTTCTTATTGTTGTGATATGGAGAACAATCCTGTTCGATTCATATAAAAATATTCAAATTTTGAGTATTAATTATTGCAATGATATTCATCCTATTGCATTTTCGTCATAAAAAAACATGGCAATAACTTATAAATTTACAACATTTCAGTAAAATAATACATGCATTTTACTGTTTTTTTGTACAGTAATAGGGTAATTGCAAAACTACGGTGCATTGTAAATAATAAAAAACATATTTCACTTGTTCTTATGAAATCAGTGTGTATCATTGAAAGATACAATTATAAGCAAAGTGTTAATTGCAATTAGACATATTTAAAAAAATTAATGAACTATAATTTTATAATCTATAATTATCTTCAAACAGCTTCATGACAAGACAGCCTATGTGCCGCTGAAATGAAGAAGATTTTTCTGCAGTATGTGTCATGGAAGAATGCTTTGGTAAATTTTCAACATTTATTCTTATAACTTTTTTTTCAGTACACACTTCAATTTTACTTGAATAAAATTTGATTTAAATTTAGATGTTGTATTATGACTTGGAATCATATTAGTTATTTTATAAAACTCCTTCTTGTAATTGTGTTCTGCTAAGTATATGATGGATATTTGGGATAGATATGTATGAAACTCTATAATTTTTTTATTATTTTATTTCTTAAAAGACATCCATACAAAAAAAAGTTCCTTAAATATACGGTGAGACCATCTTTCAAATCGTGTACGGTTTTTAACGAGGATCTAGTAGTAGTTGAAAACCTGCGCACAGATATTTGAATGAATCAACCAGTCTACGTTGTCTTCAGCATTCTCGACCTGTCCAAGCACTTGATGCACGACTTTCATTACAAACATATGAAGACGTTGTGTTGGGGGAAAATACGACTCTGTTTCACCGACACAGATAGTTTCCTGTACCACATTCAAACCGAAGACATGTATGACGATATGATGGAATATCAAGACATGTTTGACACCAGCGAGTATGATGAAGTTCACATGTTACACAGCAATCATAACAAAAAAGTATTAGGAAAGTTTAAAGACGAAACGAAACGTGTACCTATAAGTGAATTCGTAGAATAACGAGCTAAAATGTACTCGTCTGCATTCGAAAGGAGAGAGAAACAATTTCATCATAGTCGAAATGCGATTCTAAACTTCTAACGGAGTTGATTCTGGAAATGTACTCAGGAGCATGCGCAGTAGTTATTTTCGTTTGTCAGTGTTTGAACATAGCAGCACAACGCGTCATATTCAATGTTCAACGCAGAAAGAGTGACCATTTCGCGGAGAAAAAAATATTTCTAAATTTTACAGAAAGTTACACCTTTTTTGACATTAGCAATGAAATTCATTCAATTTCTAACATTGATGAAATAAAATACACAACACAAATTTTGTGCTCGGCCACCGGCAAAAATGACTGGACCGAGATTGATGACAATAATAGAACTGTTGGAACAATGCAATCTTTTGGAATTAAATTTATCACATTTTCATGCCAGACCCTTCTTCAAAATGAACCTAATATTGATCCATTTGAAACTGGTCAGCCATTCAACGCTTTAGACATTCTGATGAAAAGCTACAGATGCTTTGCCAAAAGAAAGTGTCCTGCCAGGTACAGTGTATATATAATATATTTGTCTATCTGTAGGTTTGGGATGATGTTTGGTTCATTTTCCCATAAATGAATCTGACCCATATCTTCTCATTTTTTTCTCTGACAATCCCAAACTTTTGGTCCTGAAATAGGGGAATTGGGTTTAGAAAGCTAGAGGAAGTGCTACCCTAATTTTTTTTAGGTTTAGACTTTTGAAAGGGGTAAACTAAAAGTTAACTCAGGGAGATTTTTAAAGTGGGTAATCAATGTCTTTCTAGGTATACAAAAATACTAAAGAAAATGAAAGGATAAGGCTGATAAAAACTCACACAATAATCTTGAAAATTGTCAAATGGTCTTAAGCAATGAACAAAGTGTCAATGCCTTTAAACAAAACCGAGACAGCAATGAAGCAAAAAAAAAAAATCCCAACCCACCGTTCCATTCCAAATTTCAAGAGGGTGATCGGAAACACAACATTATTTTGTTTAGGCCTTATAACTAATATAGGACAATGCTTTGATTAAAAAAAGACTCCATGCCAGGACATTTTGTTTTCCAAATAATTAATATTACCAATAATTGATAAGTTCCAGGTCAATAGGTTCACACAGAAAGAGTTTGAAAGTAGAGAAAAATTTGCATCTTATAATCGGCATGACTTTATCAGATGACAATAGCAATGCTAAAAGAAAGATTACGCATAGTTATATACTTTAATTCAGTCACGGACCCGCGATATCACAGGTGTGTTCTAGTAGTATTAAAATAGAAAATCAGAAATTAATGTCCTATCATTAAATTTAAGCCAATACTTACATCTCGTATATCCCAGTCAACTTGAAATTATGTCCTGGTCTTTGTGGAGTAAGTTGCAAATCGGAGATATATAGATTGTACTCCCATCGATCGATCGATTGATTACCCATGAAGCAGCTCGGGACCGCCATTTTGTAGGGCAAGTAGAGCGAAACGGTCATAGAGTGGTTCATCATGTGAACAAAACAAATCAGCAATTCAGCAGACGGCAAGATGAAGAAGAATTATCGTGATGGCCAAGATACAATCACCAAAGCCAGATACCTTCATAAATAGTTCAAAAAGGTGTACCAAATACGGCTAAGGTAATCTATGTCTGGGATAAACCAATCATTAGTTTTTCGAAAAATTCAAAGTTTTGTAAACAGAAAATTTATAAACATGACCACATTTGTAATATTCACCGAAGTGTTGACTACTGTGCTAGTGATACCATCGGGAACGAAACGTCCAAACGCAGTGGCATCGACCCAGTGGTGTAAATAGTTATCAAAGGTACCAGGATTATAATTTAGTACGCTAGACTTACTTACAATTTTAAATTATTAAAAAGCAGTGATAAACTTAAGGGATTGCCGATAAAGACCCTTATGAGATGCAAGTGAGTTTTCTGTAGAAATGGAAGGCATTGGCCCGAAGTTATAAATCATAAAAAGGAAACGTGGTTTTGTTCAGCACATAGGACATATATATGTATCAACGGGAAATTGACGACAACGTCACATCATTATTAGAGAAAACAAAACACCTAGAAGACATAAGTAGCGCAATCAGTGGTCTATATACACAAGTACAATCCAGTAAAAAATATACTGTTCCGACAGGGACATTATTAAATAAAAATCTCAACTGCGTACGTAATAATTTTAAAAGTTAAGTTGAATATTGAAAAGAATACACCCAATACATTTATCATTCAAAGGTGTTCCTGTTAAATTGGATCCAAAAAATAAGAATTGGCCGATTTAAGAAGAAATTGACAAATACCTCCTAAATGACAAGTTGCAAGGACGAGAAACAATAAGAAGAAAAATTCTTTAGTGCATCGTGTTCTACGGTTGCCACGGGATAGCACATACAGATCACCGAGACTGTGCTGACCATTAAAATACTGGACATTTTTAAGAATTGTTGAAATTTTGTAACGATATATTGTTGGCAAGACCATTATAAAAATCAAGCCTCGCAACCGTAGATTTCGAAGTACAATTCATTTAACGGCCAGTCCCAACAACACAGTCGTCAATTAGTCAACAGTCTCTTTAACTGAGGATAAATCTAAAGTATTATCTAAGGGTTCGAATTTTTGCCCTACTCTAAGTAACATAGATAATATGAAACTGGAGATCAATAACTTTGCCAGAACCCTCAGAATTAAAGAATACTTGGGTACGCCCACCAGACAATTAGATTTACACATGAAATATCCGACTCTAAGATATATTTCTTAAGACACAACTACATCTATAAAGGACGGTGTCATATCAACAGACGTCTACTGTAAACTTACAGATATACATCAATAACTTTCTCCCAACAGATGTCATTCCAAACACTGTTCAAAAAGTATCCCATACAGTCAAGCTTTCAGCGTAAAGTGGATTTGTCCCTCTGAGGAGGCTGTCACCCAGCCGTTACAGGAACTTCGCGGATTTTTAATCAAACGAGGTTATAAGCTGCATGCCAAGCCCGAGCTATTAAGGTGTAAGAATGCGAGGAAACTGGAAAACATCTAGAATATAAAATTGGAATGCTGATTTTTGAAAATTAAAGAAGGTTTAGTCTGGTCTGCCGAAACAAATAAATTGCATGGTTTTACAGATTTTGAAACTGCAGAGGGGGATGAAATAGCAACCTATATCATACAGGTTTTCTTCAAGAGCTTATTTTCATACTTTGCATACTTAGATGTAAATGCCTTCTGGGAAGGGATTTACTTGTTGCATCGCGTTTGATTCATAATTTTATTGTCATTCTGTGATGAAGCTTCTTAAAATAGAAATTTCTTAAAATATTGTACCGAATCATTTCCAGGTTACCCACAAGCTCAACATTTGTGCATAAATCCTGTGAATGGGGGACCTATGTTTTCATGTCTAATCCACTACATCTTTAGCGTAATAATATTCATTCAAGTGGTCATACATAATGCCACAAAAGAACGGTAACACTAGAAGGCAAAGAATTCATTTGGGAACCTTTTTTTTTTATCATTATTTAAAAGGGAATGTAAAAGAGTTTTACAAATTACAAAGTGCAGATGCCATTAACCTCAACATCTTTTCAAAAATGAGAGTTAACCGAGCTGTACACACATTAAGTAATGCTGTTGCCAAATTAATGGGCGAAAATGAAACTGAGGTAACTACAGCCTAAAAAATATATAAAAGTCTCTTCTAAAATATTAAAATTCTAAATAGCGAAGAGCTAGTGAAAGAAGAAACTGACCCCTGAATTACTGAACTTGTACAAATAAATGAGTTTTTTTTATCAATGGTCTACAGAATTGGAACATGAATTAATATTGCCTTCAGAAATACAAAAGCATAATACTTCTTGGCAAACCATGGAATATGTTCACCGAACACTGTCCTCTATCATAGACCTAGTATACTATGTATCTTCACAACAATTTCAAGTGAAATATCCAACAAAACCATACATTATTCCAAAAGATGTAACTAAGATATTGTTGAGGGTTGGTTTTCTCATCAAATAAGCTGTTGTGAAGATAACCATGAACCAAGTAATCCAAAATGGTTACATCAATACAAAGCTACTTTCTTTTTAAAAAAAAAACAACAGAAGATACATGTAATAGCTATAGCAAACCAAATATTAAAGAAGTAGAAATAGTTTAAAACTTGTAAAAACAGAGAAAAAACAGGCTTACCTGGCCAATTACTATATGAAATTGTTAAAAATATTTATTTTTTTATTATTTAGAATGTCTACATTTGATATGGTGAAAGTCGGGCCAGGCATTTGAAGGAACAAATACCTATGGTTGTGTCCAGATACTTTCCAGGAAAAACGATTGGACAGATAACAGACCTGGCCAGCCAATATATACCTTAGTCTGGTAAAACAAAAACATTCTATATGTTTGTTTGGGATGTATGCAATTTTACAACAAAATTAACTTCTGATACAAGCAGCACATATGAAGAGGTTATATACCATTCCTCTCCAAGTGTACTGTTTGATTATCACTTTCAAATGCAGTCTGGTAAAGATTTGTTGGCACACAACAACTGCGTCCCAATTTACTGCACAGTGCCAACAATGAGTCTACAATCTTGGAATGAAATCAGACTTAACCAAAGAAAAACTTCCTACCTGCAATTTAAAAATAATTATCCCCAAATATAGGAGGAATTAAATAACACAATTTCCTTCGTCAACCAAAACATTGTACAATTTAATCGTCACAATGGGTATCCAACACCAAATATCCCTCAACGCATAAATATATACTAGTATACCAGAGGGACATTAATCAATTAATTAATATTACTTCCATAGATTTGGGACGGTGGATATATGGGAACACCAAATCAATAGTGTAATTATTGAAAATCACAAGAGGTTGATATATTTGTGAAAATGCCAGGCACAGATAAAGAATGCTGATAATGTGAATCTGAAAGTCAAGAGTAAGCAAGAGTTAAATATAGCTGTGCTTGGCATTTCACTCACTGTTAATCAATATTGTTATTGCATGTCAATTTTTAATTATTGAAAAGTATACAAATCAATATATCTTATTATTATTTTTCCATAAACAATTTTTAATCCAGATATTATCAATATATGAATAATCTTAATTTGTAAATGAAATATTTAACAGACATCTTCACCTGACAGTATTAAATCAGTTCAATTCATCTAATTATCATTATCCCATAATCAATTTTTATCCAAATAGATATAGGAAGATGTGGTGCGAGCGCCAATCAGACAACGCTCTACCCAAATACCAATTTTTAAAAAGTAAACCATTATAGGTCAATGTACGGCCTTCAACACGGAGCCCTTACACCAAATAAACAAGCTAGACAGGGCCTCAAAATTTCTAATGTAAAACTATTCAAACGGGAAATCAACGGTCAAATCTATATACAAAACAAGTTCTAAAACCATCCTTATTAATGTCTAGGATACTTTCATAGCCACAGTTTATATATCAAGATGCTGTCAAATATATTATGAATACAATTTGGCGGATTTATAAAACCTCGTCCGTAATTTTCTTCTTCAACATCATTTTAACGACTAAGAGATGTAGACGGACATATTTAAAGAAACAGACCCAGCTATAATTAAAAGACCAGGGAGAATAGTTAGATAGACGGAACGGAATGGGAGCGCGTTTCCTATGATATCATGAAGAGAGGCATTTTGGCAAAGGTAATTAATTGCATAAAAATTAATAAATGACACAATATGGTTTATTTAAATAATTATAAGCGGCTTATAATTATAAACATGTAATTCTTGCTTTTAATTGTTCATATCTAAATTCGGACACTGATGACATGTATTTTATTTTATATTTACCTCGGTATATATGTAAACACTGAAAGTAACAACGAAAATTGTGTCATTAGAGATACGACCAGACAGAAAAGGATAACTATGTAGTCACAATTAACAAGTACAAGAGTACAAGGACTTCTTACGAACAGGTTAGCACTTCAGGACACAACACTAAAATCAGTGCAACGAAAAGAAACAAGAGGCCACACCCTGTCATTGTTCAAACAAACACTTGTGATGAAAAATCTAAAGTTATGAAGAAATACGAAAGTATTTACATAGGAAATGACCAGTTGTATGCAACAGGAAACTTAAAACTTTCAGGACAGTTCTGAGAGAAATGGATCAGAAGAAAGAATACAAGATAGTTTAATGTAGGAGTTACTGCGGTTTGGAGTTTGGAATGCACGGGGTGGTCATTGAAGACAAACGACAACTCGAAGTTCCGGAAACTGGTACAACAGTATACGAGGAACAAGAAGACATAGATGATGTTGTATTGACAGATTCTAAAGGCAATCAAATACTAGATACAGAGGCAACAAGAGGTAAAACAATACAAAATTAATTGTATTCTTCTATTTTGTTACTTATTGATCATTTGTATAAATGTCGACACATGGCATTAAAAAAAAGAAATATTCTATAGTATCACTATACTTCTAAACTAACTGTTTACAAAATTTTGATTTTTTTATATACTTACGCTTTTCTACCACAGACATAGATTACCCTAGCTGTATTTGGCTACACTTTTAGGAATTTTAGATATCAATGCTCTTCAACTTCCTTTGAAAAAAAGAAATCAAATAAAAAAGAAACAGTTAAATCAGACAGTTGGGCGGTGAATATTTCTGGAATCTTTCCAGTGACATAGACGATTCTTCCACCTCAAATAGTCTTCCTTCATCTGCATCCGAGAAGTTATCTTCTTCATCCAGTAAAAGGTATACTAGAGCCAAATCTCCTCTTCGATCTCCAGAAAAGAAGGATGTCAAAAAGAAGCCACTAAATACATCCTGTCAAAGGTCTTCTGATTCGAGGTCGCGGAGAAGGGGTCGAGGCGGAGTAAAACCAGCAGCGTGTGGTCCTGCAGATTGACGACTCTCCTCGCACAACATATTTTCAACAATTTCCGACGAAATCGAACATGTTCCGCCACCCGAAAGATCACAATAAGAATGCTGGTATGCTCGATTCGCCCTTCTATTTTCAAATTATGACTAATATCATCCAATGGAATTGCCGAGGTCTTAAAATAAATAATAAATCAAAAGAGCAAAATCAGTAATGTTAAAAAAAAGAACGAAAAGATCTTAATGCCAGTAAGTTTGCCGAATTCAAAGCTGCCATCAGTTACAAACAATACATCAATGCATTTTCTAAAGTAACTCATTCAAAATAATTATTTTCAATTGCAAACTGATTTCTTGTAGAAAGAAGCAGCTTGGCGACTGCATAACCAGCTTCAGAATAATTTATAGACAAGTTGATTTTAAGATTATAAAACTAATCATTATTTATCAGATTTTTGTTTGGCACAGTATGATTCAAGATAGGTATTTTTTAAATTAAGCAGCACAACATTATCGACCCCGACTGTCTCCTTTCCCTATATAAGACTCACTATTGTATGGTCGCTGCGTGTTTGGATTGGGTGATTTATTATTAGTTGCTACTTCCAGTGGCAAATATTGCATGCATGTTCAGGACTAGAACAAGTAAACGATAGATAGGTCTTGTCCTAATAGATGCCAATGGAGACGATGGTCAGGGAAATTTTGACTGCCGCTGGAAAATGAGTATACTCTGGATAGGGACAGAATGTTTGCCTTGGAACAGGCCTCTAAATAGGTGCAAGGTGTGGCACTCTCTTTATACGAGGCATCGGATTTAACGTCTATGGTTCCTTTCATTAACTTAATACAGACATAACAAAAAGTGTAGACCAAGAGATCGACGAGATGTCAGGGGGAATCGTACGCTTACCTTCGTTTCATGAATAGGCCGACTCATCGTTTATCGGTGTAATGAAGGAGGTATTCGGAGAAACTAACAAAAACATACGAGAAACTATGACACGTTAATCAACAATAAAGTCCTGGTATACTATAGAGCCTCAACTTATGTCCACCTCAAAAAAACTGTTTCACAATCAAACCCTCTAGATAAGGCACAAGAATAAAAATTACAACTGATAACTTGATATGATGTCAATATTACAATGATAAAATGTGACCCTCAATCAAATTAGTATGTACGATGCTGGGCCACTCGTTATATCAACTTCAATACTGGTAAGCTTTATCCAATGTAGATTAATGACATATCCATGAAGTTAGCTCTCAAAGTGACATTAACCAATATCTAACTATCTCCTAAATATGTATTAATGCCTTACTGGCAAGTGCTTTAAGTACAAAACAAAAAGAAAACATGCCAGAAGTCTTACTTTTTTCAGTTAAAAACTGTCCATATATACAGAGGACTTTGGGATGTTTAGTGTAACCAAAGAGATAATGAGCATTACCAGCAGATGTACCGTTAACGACGGGGAACTGACCTACATTGTAGGTTTATTTCGTAATTTAAGTTCTTATCATAAAATGGAGGCAAATTGGTTTGCTCGAAAGTCTTGCATATTAACGTTGTACTATCCCAATGTTTGGTTCCTACAAATTATCAAAATAGTATGTCAATTTCAGATTTATTTTAGAAATGAAACTGAAGTTGACAAAGTATTGTAAGTTTTTCAAAAGACACAAGTTAAGATAGTTGCATTTTCTGATAAAACAGAAAATGAGACCCTAATGTGGTGTCAGCAGTGTCAACAGTGACCTTCAATGGTTTACTGTTATATATTGTTACTTGGGTGGAGGGTTGTTTATTGGCACTAGTACCACATATTTCTATATCTATTGAACATGAATGCAATAATCCTATACATATCAGTCATCAAATTGCCATATATGAGAGTAGAAGGATAAGAGCTGTGGATTTTCAATGAAACCATATGTTTAGCATTGAATCAACACCAGGGTACATAATCCTTAAAGTTAATGATAATTACGATATTCTCATACTGCAATAATATAAAATAATAAATAATATAACAGCCAAGATAATGAATAATAGATATATACCATTAATAAAATTGAGAATGGAAGCCATTAAGTACATATATCACCGGGAAAATTTGTGCAAAGTATTAATATTTAAATTAATTGCATTATGTAGAAATAATAATTGGAGAAAATAAACCCAAGGTTTTTGTAGAAATACCATTCAGTTTAATAGAAGGTTTTCTTACCTTCTATGAACAGCTAACGTTAATTGTTTACAAAAAGTCCAACATTTTTTTATAAAATTCAAAAACACCTCGTGCTATAAGGCCACTCAAGTCGAGCGAACCTTCTTGAATAGGTCCAGATCTACATTTGTTTAAGGTTCATGTGGACCCTATGGCTAAAATGGCTGTATTTTTCACCTCAAAATTAACTCTGGAGTACAGACAAACCTGCGCATCTGTAAAAAAATTCAGGAGTAGCATGCCCTAGAGTAATGAATTTTAAGTATGCTTTATGTTTTAGAAAAATAGAAACCTACCCGAATTTTGCCGTGCACTTTTTTTCATTTCTCCAGAAGGTGCCAAAAATAAACTAAGTTTGGAAACAGGTTTGAGAACTTCTACACAGGTGATAAAAATGGAGTGAGCATTTTTAATTGACATGGACACAAGCTGGACAATAGATACCTGACAATAATTGGTTATTTAAACTGTGTACCTTAGTGGACCATATCAAGGTAAACTCAACTGTTTGATAATTTCATCATCTTCTGCAGAGACGAAAAAAAGTGTACTGCAAAATCCAGTTAAGTTATGAATTTTCGAAATCTTACAATGCATTTGAATTCTATTTATCTAGGGCATGCTATGCCTTATAACTTTACCAGATGCACAGGTTTGCCTGTACTCAGAGAAAATTTTGAGGTGAAACTATGGCCATTTTAGCCATAGGGTCTACATGAACCTTAAACCAATATCTAAATTTACAAATTTGTTTTAAGGATATTATTGCGAACATAGTATGCAATAATTCTATATGTATCGCGCACCGCATAACCTAACATGAGAGTACAAGGCGAAAAGTTTGGGTTTTCAATAAAATTACCATTGATGGCATTGAATAATCACAAGATTACATGAAAAAGAGGAATTCAACTAACAAGTGCTAGTTCACAATTGACAAACAATACAACTAACAGGCTGACCATGTGCAAACAATAAACGAATATAAACAGTGGTTTTCATAGAATTTCAATGACACATCTGATTAATCAACTTGCTCCTATTTCAAGTGTATGTGAACACAAGATAGCTTTTCAACAACTACAATGCCGTCGTTTTTCCAAATCAAAGAACCGGTTTTATAATTCGGAATCTTGAATGACATACAATTTTAAGTGGTAACGAATTTAAATCTCTTGTTAAGGTTTATGTACCCTTCTGTAGCCATTTTTGTACGAATTTTTCAAACCTCAAATGTATCAAAACTACAGATATAATGAATAATAGAGATAGGCCATTTGGTACATATTCCAAGGGGAAACTTGTTGCAAAGCATTATTTTTTACTGTGTCATTGCATTTGATAGAAAAAGAGGACTTTGTGGCAAATAAATCAAGATTTTTATAGAAAATCCACAGCCTTTAATACAGAGATTTTTGTTATAAAATTTGAAACAGAAATTACTCACTTGATTTTCTATGATGTGCTAATGTTTATTTTTTACAAAAAGTTCTAAGCAACCTGTAAATTCCAAAACACCTCGTGCTGAGTCACTAAAGTCGAGCGCACCCTAAAAGGTGTACTTGATTTTGGCCATATTTATATTTGTTTTAACCAATAACTACATTTATAAACTTGTTTTAAGGAAATCAATGCTAGCACTGCATGCAGTTATCATATATCTATCAGTCATCAAATTGCCAAATATGAGAGTACAAGGATAAAGGCTGTGCATTTTCTATAAAAATCTTGATTTATTTGCCTCAAAGTCCTCTTTTTCTATTAAATGCAATGGAACAGTAAAAAATAATGCTTTGCATCAAGTTTCCCCTTGGAATATGTACAAAATGGCCTATCTCTATTATTCATTATATCTGTAGTTTTGGTACAATTGAAGTTTGAAAAGTTCGTACAAAAATGGCCACAGAAGGGTATATAAACCTTAAGTTTCTGCTCTTGCATTGGTACCGTTGATTTTATTATCTAGCGATACATATATATATTTAGATCTTTCCACTCTTCCGTGAATAGACCTATTGGTTTTCGTCTGAGATTTTGTTTATCTTTCGCCACATTTTGTTCTCGCTTAAAATAGTGGTTTCGCAAGATGTCGCTTTGATTTTTTACGTATGATATCGAACAGTCATTGCGCTTTTGAAGCTGACCCTGTCAAACCGTACACTTTACGGTGTAAGAGTTATCTCCCCGAACACTGTTTTTTCTTGTGTTCACTACTCCTCCGCAACCGTAAAAGATTACCAAAGTGTTTGCTATATCTTCAAGATGCTGAATCGGTTTGCACCAAAGTACTAATGAAAAAATGAACAAATTGACTAATTATAGCTTTAAACATTACAGCTTTCGTGAAGCGTACATGCAATTTATCTGTGTTAATCATCCAATGCCCACATTTAGCAATCTCATCCCAATCCCGACGATTTCTTTTAAATACAAAATTAAATACAATGCACACACAATTAGTAAATAAGACACGACACACATTCTGGGAAGCCCTACAAAAAATTTACAAAGGAATATGAAAGGATTTTTTTTTTGTAGGCCTGAAAATATTAAGGACGCCTCCGAGTGCGGGAATTTCTCGTTACATTGAAGACCTGTTGGTGACCTTCTGCTGTGTTTTTTTTCTATGGTCGGGTTGTTGCCTCTTTGATACATTCCCCCATTTCAATTTTCAATTTTATCAAGTAATACATGTAAATATACAGAATGTCCATTATTTATAAATTAAAGATTAAGACAAAAGCCAAAACAAAATAAGGGTTTTAAGGGCAAATATTTAAAAAAATATATTACTAAATTTAACCTTTATCTTGCATTTCTTTATAAAATTTAAAAATAATACCTGTTTAGTCAATAAAAGTTATCTTCTTAATTGACTTGTGATTGTTTAAGGCTACTAGTATATCCCAAATGACAATAAATAAAACAACGATAAGACATGAAATACCGTTATATGTGCAGGCACGTGAATCTTATTTTTACTTTTAGTTCGCTTTTCATTTCTTTTTTTTTTCTTCAAATTTTTTAACATTAAAAGGCATTTTGTTTGCCAAACTGTTCTTGTTAAAATGTCATTTGGTTGTCAAATAACTTCACAAGTGTCTAAAGATACAAATATTTGGTTCTATTTAAACTATCATTGGTATTATTAATTCACCAATCATTTGTCAATTTATAGTATTCCACCGTGGATAAGACTTTCTTATGGTCATTTTTATAAATTTTCTGTTTACAAACCTTTTAATTTTTCGAAAAACTAAGGATTTTCTTACCCGAGGAGTAGATTACCGTATAGCCGTAATTGGCACAACTTTTTGGAATTTTTTCGATGTATAATGGTATGACGTTTGCGTCGTCGTCTTTTTAATTTTCCCACGCTAACTTTATTAAAAAAAGACTAAAAAGACTAGATATTTTTAGCTAAAAAATGTCCTTTGCCAAATAATATGACATCTCTTATTTTTTAATTTATTATGGAACATATATTGTTTTTATAATAATTACCGAAGCAAATTGCATCTTCTTGGCATACCTAACCATAGCATTATTTTTTTAACTCGTTAGTCTTTGCTGGTTTCTTTTCAATAGCCGCCTTTTCCTGTATTTTGATTGCTTTTTTTCTTTGGATAACAACTTGGTTTTGTTTTTTTAGTTGTTTCCAGTTTCCTTTTATAGCCTTTTGTCACATATGCAGATGGTGCTGAAAATATAAATTGTCATTAAGTATTAACATCAACATGATTGCATCAATCAACAATTGGAAGGAGATGTGTCATAACAACATGAATGCACCCCACCCCCCAAAAAAAATATACAAAAAAGAGTGCACACGCTGAAATGTGTCGCATTCTTTAATTATCATTGAAAGTCCTACATTGCAAATATAAAGCTTTATTTCAACTGGTTCATAAACTAAGCATTAACCAAGAAAACTAAACATTGACCAATGAACAATGAAAATGAAGTCAAGGTCAGATGAACCACGCCAGGCAGACATGTACAGCTAACAATCCTTCCATACAACAAATATAGGTCACCTTTTGCTTATAAATTAAGATTGATTGATTGATTGTTGTTTGCTTAACGTCCAGTGGCAAATATTTCATGCATATTCAGGACGAGAACAAGTTCACAATAAATACAATAGGTAGGCAGATACAATAGAGGCCATCTGGGTCGGAGACATTTGGACTGCCACCGGAAAAGGAGGGTATATTGGATAGGGACAGAAATTTTGCCTTCCAACAGGCCACCTACGGACCCCTCAGACAGTTGTTGCAAGGGTTCTTAACGTGCCAAGAGCGTGGCACTCACTTTACACGAGGGATCGGATTTAATGTCCCCCTTCTGACCGGACGTGACTGCGAACTTATACATCCTGCACAGCCAAACGGATGACCCACTTCGGCAAGCGTTTTACTGCCGGTCGGGATAAGACCAAGTAACCATATTTCTATACCCCAGTCACCCTTGGGGGTTATAGATTAAGATAAACAGACCAAAACATAAATTCGAAACACTGAGTAATGAACCGTAAAATGAGGTCAAGGTCAAATAAAACCTGCGCAACCGGCATTTAAATCATAATATATTTCCACTCACCAAATATAGTTAGCCTATTGCTCCTTCTAATTTACCAAGATATAAACATTTTATGAAGTAAGCTAATACCTATGTCGAGCTTTTACACATTTACTGCACTTTAGAGCAACT
The DNA here is from genome assembly GCF_036588685.1 of Mytilus trossulus. Classification (NCBI taxonomy): domain Eukaryota; kingdom Metazoa; phylum Mollusca; class Bivalvia; order Mytilida; family Mytilidae; genus Mytilus; species Mytilus trossulus. The sequence goes on from NC_086377.1 coordinate 38,527,780, forward strand.
TAATGAAATGTATCTTTCGTTCCTCTTTAAAAGTTTGATCTTATATAAATGTACCTCTTTCTAAAGGTTGTGTTGTAAGTTCAACGGTCTGGTTCACTTCCTGGGGTCTTTAAGTGCAATTTCTATCAAAATACGATTAATGTTGTCTTCTGTAACTGTAGACCTTCAACTTTGGATCTCTTAAGCTTCCAATAGATCACCGTTATCAACTGATTCATAATCTTTGATAGCTGTTAAAACAGAGGTTGTTCGTCTTCCTCGTGCACTCGACTTGAGTGACTCATCACGAGGTATATTGGAATTTACAGGTTTGTTTGATTTTTTTGTAAAAAAAAAACACTTTGCAAATCATAAAATATTAAGTGAGTAATCTGTATTTCAAATTTTTAAACAAACATCGCTGTATTAAAGCTGTGGATTTTCTATAAAAAGGCCCCGAAATGACAATGTATACCATCATAACTGGAAAACTTATGGCCTAATTTCTGTACAAAAATAAACCTTTTTTTTTACTTTAAATTCTGGTTCTACAAAAGCACATGCATTTGTGTTGTTTTCTGGATTCTTAGATCCATCTGTATTTTGCATATTTTTTTTAAAATACTACACTTGTTATAAATGCGGATTTAAATGCCAAGTTTTTTCTCTACTATAGGAGACAATTTTTTACAAAGTTCTGAATTTCATTTTCGAGGCTCTTTGATGTTGGTGGAGAATTTCCAATAAATTATCTGTGAAATTGGTACATAGCGCAATAAGGTCTCTGTTCTGGCTTAATTAAGAGCAGTGGCTTGATGCAATGTCTGAATTGGTAAATATACTTTCCTTGTTATCATGTATTGTATGTTTTTTTTTCGTATTGTTAATTTGTCCCATACATATAACGAAAAAGACTTGATATATTTGGTCTTGTCCTGAATCTTGTTGAATTGGACCAGTTTGAATTGGTGGTAATTTCCTTTTCAAGTTAAGGAAGACTACATCTGAATTTATCAAATAGGATTTTTTGGACACCCAGTAATGTAATTATTGAAGTAGTTGAATCGTTGAGCTGGACTGATTATGATGTCATATTAAGGAGCTGGAGGCGTTTTTGTGATGTTCATGCATTTGAGGTTTAGACTTGTCATCGGAGTGTTTTATAGATTTTTTGTCTTCTGTGGGTCTTCTTATTTGTGTGTTAGCAAAATTGCATATATTCATAATGGATGTGTTGTTGGTTTGTCTGCTATATTGATGTCCAATCGGTGTTTCCGATAACTATCATTTGACTATTTTGAACGTAGTGGGCAGCTGTCTTGATAGTTGCATCGGCTCATAAGGCGCATTAACCATCTTATAATCACAATCTTGTAATTTCAAGATTAGCATTTCAATCTCAATGTATGGTATTAAAGCAGCATCCCTTGTCACAAGTTTTGAAATTGAATCTAACATTCTTTTCCTTATTTTATTATACTAAGCTGCGGTGTGTCTACATCCTTTTGTACGTCTGAATATTCTGCTTTGTTTGAGAGTGAGTTTGCTGATCGAGAAATAAAATGCCACTTTCCCCAAGAAACAAATGTCAAAACGTAGAGTAAGCCTCGTTGGGTTCTTAATCCTTTGTCCTCTTCGACTTGATACGATTTGGTCCCCATATTAAGTTTAAACAATTAGAGCAAACTTAAAAGTTACTTATCCATGACATAACGTGACGTCATGTATGTAAGTTAAAGTTGTTTGATATTCTGGTGTATCTTATAATTAATATGAGTTTGAATATTATCTTACAATAACAACGATTACACAAATAATCTTTAAAGCTAAGAACCTTTCGCTCCATTATATTATGATGTGCATGTTGTATAAGAATTGTAAATGTAGAAATGATCACCACTGAAACTAAAGGACTACTGTTACAATATGATACTTTGACGACACCTCACAGAGGTATCAAGATTAAAAGTATGATCTATGTAATAAACTGTAGTGGCAATGCTGTATCTACTGAACATTTACCTCGTGCATATTTGCATGTCTTTTCATGGATGAATATCTTGGAAAGACCTTGTCACATTCATTACATGGAAACTGCATCTCCGTATGCATACTAAAATGGTGACACCTGAGACCTTGCCGACTTCTATACTCAAACATGTTCAAAAATAAAGCTTAATATTACAAACTAAAGATTATATCAATTATTATCCTTGATACCTATATCTTGTTCAAGACTACGTGGCCATAAGGCATTTAGGAAAAGCAATAATTGTACAGCCCTTTTTCAAGTGTTGAAATAGCTTTAACAAAACATTTTAGGGAATGTGTTTTCTTGTACTTAGCACTATTTACCCATCACAATCTGATGCATTCATGTACTTGAGTACATTTGGCCCTCCACTTAACACAAATAAACACCAACTAAAAGCATTAATATACCGGTAACAAATAAAGATGTATCCCTAGAGATAAAGAACAGATTTAAATAAAAACAAACATACAATGAATCATATAAACTCTATAATCACTCATGACATAATATCAAGAGACTGATATGCATTTATATTAAAACTAAATTCATTAATTTTAACATTTATCTCATTAGAACAAACGATCGAAAGTGAAAATATAAATAATGCATTGATATATTTGCTTTTCATTGAAAATAAATAATAAGCAGATGTGTAGACTTATATACCTTTTCATGTACTGTCCCATAATGGATTTGCATGCATCTTAATTCTTCATAACAATCACCATTAAACTTTAGCATTTCCTTTTTTCCCTTCCTCTTGCTTGCAAGATTCTGTTTCGACGGTCCTGGAACATTTTCCTGTAAGGTCATTGATGCGCCCTCTTCTTGAACAGCTTGCTCATCGTGAGTAAGAGGGGATTCAGGGGATGCTAAAGTATTCCAGGTATTGGTTCGTAGATCCCTTTAGACGTTTTCCAATATTTCTCTAGGAACGAAGTTCTCGTTTAGTCATTTTATCCCTGTAATTTTCTTCCCTACATCCTTGAGCATCTTTTGTCTTTCTCTTTCATTTCTTAACTATTTTTCACGTCTAGAAAGGACAGTATATCTTTGAAGCCTGTAACGACATTGACATTGTGTTGATTTTTTTAGAATGTCATTTGCTGACCGTTTGATCAAGTTTGCATTTGTCTTTATCATAGTTTTTAAAATATAAGAGAAATTGTAATAATGTCAAAATTGAGGTTTAATTGGTAAACAATGTTAACTTCTTCATACCTTATAAGTTTATGGTTTCCATCGAAATGCAACAGCGAGTTTGGACCTGCAACTTTTTAAGTTCTGTTTTGGACATTTTTTCTCAATAACGACATTCAGGCACATCCACCTGGATCAACTCTAGAACATCCTTCTCGTACTCGCTGTCTGGGTAGAAATCGTACTCGCTGTCTGGGTAGAAATATGTTTATCTCAGACAATCTCACACGTACAGAGTTTGGTCCTATTCGTCTGTTTGTGTCAGCAACCTCTCCGATTTTCTGATCAAAGTTTTCATCTGCTATATAAGTTATTTGCCTTAAACTTATGTTGAAATTTCTGTTTCAAAAAAAAAAGAAGTTTCTACTTTTTAATGTAATAACAGCTAGCTTTTGTATGTTGGTGCGAGGCGAATGACTAGTAAGTATTCTTTTAAAGTATAATATGCTAGGATGAGGTTTGTAAGTTTGACTGTACCTGTCGAAAAATAAATACAAACAGGAAATCGCATCCTTATTTTTATGGAAATGTTGTTTACAGAGCCCAATCCATCATAACCAGGCCCTTAGTTTTCCCGTTTGAATTATTTTATGTTTGTTATTTAATATGGGCCTTTTGTTGCTGACTATGCATTCATTATTATAGTTCGTACAGTGATATATAGTTGGTCTCGGGTGGACAGTTGTCTCATTGACAATTATACTGTACCACATTTTTATATTTTATATTTGTATTGGTTTATAAAAAATGCATATTTTTATTTCAATACACATATCATTTACATGTAAAAAAGATTATTGAATTGTCAACATTCACATAAAATAGAGATGTTGACCAAACAAACAAGTGTGATGATCATGTTAACTTAAACCTATACCTTAATCTCCTAAATGTTGATTCTGACACACCAAGTCTTTCGCTCATCATTGGCGCAGTGAAACCAAATCTCGAAATAAAATCAAGCTCTGGTTATATCATATTTATAATGACCGTTTTCGTCAGTTTGAAGGACAATAGAATAATAGACTATAAAAAATTTAAAAAATTCAGGTAAAGATGACATGGCATTTGAGTATGTATTTCAGAAAATGGCTGATAATAACTCAGATGAATTACAACTGCATGCAGAGGAAGATGGCATGCTTGACCTTATGTCGGATGACGAGAACAATAAGATGCACTACTAAAAATCCCTCCTCGGGTGAACATAAACCTTCTATAAACAATAATTAAATTTAAAAAACTTACATCTATTGAATTGCCACGTGCTCCAACAAATGACAAGAGAGGACGATAAACGATCTGTCCTGCTCGGAAACTTTTCTAAAAGTGAAAGCATGCACGCATTCTCGTTACTTCTCACGTGATGTCGCTTAGGATATGGCCGCATTCGTGTTAATCCTTAATATTGAAATGTGAGTTGTATTTGATGATGATACATAACATATAAAAAGATTGAGGATGAACACGGATGCGGCCACTTTCATTTTTGACAAAAACCATAAAAAAAATGACATTTTCGGCATATTTGGTAGATTTGTCATACTGTATTTGAGCTTGAATAGGATCGTTTTTTAATGCCTAATCAGTTAAAATCTTTCACATATCCCAATTGAATCAACTGAAATAGACACTTAACTGTTCAAAAAGTGGTCAAAATCTTTCGTCAGATGAACCTGAGATTTGAGGCCAAAATCGGTCCTTACCGGACCTACTCCTTTTGCCTTGCTACAGGCCACCTACGGACCCATCAAAGAGTTGCTGAAAGGGTTCTTAAAGTGCAAAGAGCGTTGTACTCTCTTTAAAAGAGGCATCGGATTTAACGTCCCGATTCGAACCGGACGTAAAAACCTTTCAAATGAATACAACCCTTTTGTTACACAATACTAATTTACTGATATATACGTAGTTTATCAATGATTTCACTGTCATTTTGTCAATAACTGATTGCACTGGCCACATTTACCTGCAGGAGAAAAGTCATTCCGATGTTATTATGTCACCCTGACGGAGGTCGGGTGACATATTGTTATTGTTCGATTCTTTTTTATGGCACTTTCAACGGAGTTTGAGTTGACGTATTTCTCGAAATCCAATGGACTAAAGTTGATAGAACTTTACTATATTAAGAACCCCCATGTGCAGTGTTGCAGGAAGCATGGAATGGTTCAAGATGGCTACCGTTACCATGGAAACAGAACAAATGTGAAAAATTCCAGTTTTGGGTTTTGGTGAACTGTTTAGATATGCTTTAACTCAGAATCATTATATTTCAATACAATGTAGGTGCCCCCTACATACAGGTGTTGGATGGTTTTTGCACTCATTGGAACTACTATGTTGCCATGGATAAAACACCAAAAGTTTCAAAAATCTCAAAATGCTCCAAACTTCATGAAACTTCACATTAACGATGAGCAACATTAGAAGATGTGGTATTTGGAGTTAGATTTCCCCAAATAGCTCCGGTTACCATGGGAACAAAAAAAAAAGGTAAAAAATTTAAAAAAAAAAAAAATTGCTGCAAACTGGATAAACTTTACTAAAATTGTCACTGGCATAAGCAGAGTTGACTTTTGAAGTTGGAATTTTTAAAATGGCCGCCGTTGCCATGGAAACAGCAAATTCGTCCAAAATATCAAAATGCTCCAAAGTTAATGAAACTTCAAAGTGATGATGAGCAACATTGGAAGATGCGCATTTTGAAGTTTGAATTTTCAAAATGGCCGCCGTGAACATGGAATCAGCAAAAATATCCAAATTTTCAAAATGCTCCAAACTTTACATCAATGATAATTTGAATGTGTAGATGCACTCTTTGAAATTGAAATCTTCTAGATTGCTGCCGCTCGCCTAGAAAAACGGGAAGGGTGCCATCCGCTATTGCTTGCAATGGCAAATCTAGTTTCTTATTCTTATTCCACACTTTTTTGTCCAGCTTAGTTCTCGGAATTGAAAGGACAAGTGTTGATGAAACTATGACATAATGTTGACCACCATGTGTAGTTGTGCACCTGACTTTGGAATTAAAAACATGGCTGTCACTACAGCCATTTTAAAAATGTTATGTGATGGTATGATATCATGGGGACCACAATATGAAGCAGCAGTATGACTTTGGAATTTTCAAAATGGCGGCTGTTTCCATGGAAACATGGCAAATATATCAAAATGCTCAAAACTTCATGAAACTAAACAAAAATGTTAAACACCATTCATAGGTGTGGCATTTGACTTTAGAATTTTCATCATGGCCCCCGTTGTCATGGAAACAGAGTTATAGTACAAAATTGAAAATTCGAACATAACACTGAAACATCTATTGTCATTTACTGATGGAAAACTTGGAAGTTATGAAACTTAAAAAGTCAATGCAAAACTTGAAAATTTCAAATTGATTTTTTTTTTTTTTTTTTTCATGGAATGTTTTTGGTATTTGGTCAAACATATAACTATATTAACCTCTTCAATTTCTAAAACATTTTAAGTGATAAGCTGTTGTTGATTTAGAAATACATGCCTCCGGTCGCAAAACTTCAAACTGCATTATCTCTAAAACGACAATAGATATCTCAAATCTGTTGAATGATAAATGATCTACAGTTAAAGGACAACATTACAAAAAAAAGAATTGGGACAATTTCAAAGTTCACCAAGATTACAATTAATCATCAAATATATGAAGCAATACCAAACTGAAGATCCGGAAGTCTAAGAGACATGGGACTAGCACCATTCAACTCAGGACCACGTAACCTTTCAACTGTCAAAAGTTCAAGGTCATTGTAAACTGTGAAGGTCAAGGGGAAATTTCATCATGATCTGACATTGACCTCAAATTGAAGGTCTTGAATTACTGATCATCTTTGCAGTTTTATACTAGGTTAATATCTGTTACCTTTAAAAAGATATACACACAATAATTTTGAGAATCATCCCGTTGTAACTTTTCAACAGACGGTCGGACATGTTTGGGCTTAATGCAAAAAATGTAGAGCTCGTCGAGAGGAACAATTTACACGCTGTATGTATGCAGCAAAGTCTTATCGTTTTCCTAATATGTAAGCTTGAAATTGCAGCGTAATTTTTTTTTTTGCACTCAGTGACCTTTGACCTTGGGTGCATATTAAAGGTCACATGAACTTAAGAGTATTGGTGAAGGTCCCAAGTCTCCACGACTTCTGGTTCTCGAAATACAATTTTTCAAGGGGAATAACTCCTTATAAGGGTTAATAACAAAATGATTGTACATGTTTATTTACATTGCCATCTGTTCCTGTGAATGTTGCCGTTTTCAAATCGATTCTATCTCTTATAATTTTTGAGAAAAATGCAAAGGAAAGAAATTGTTTCAAGGAGATATAACTCTCATAGGGGATGATGAATTCCTTTGCAGCCTCATATGGTAATACATCATGATTAGATCTACCGATTGTCCAAATAAAGTCATGATATCTTTAAAAACAAACGAGGGGGCCATGTTGAAAAAAATCAATAAAAGGGAGATTACTTCTCAAGGGGACGATGAAATCCTACAAAAGTTCATCTGGTAAAACTTCATAATGCGGTCTATCGATGGTTCAAATTTGGTATTGATAACTGCAATAGAAGCGGTAGGAGGGCTTGCCCAAAAAATGCTGGAAGTAAAAAAAAAAGAAAAAACACATTAGAAAAACAATCAGGTCTTTACTCACGTAGGGGAAAGACCTTAAAAAGAAAAAGAAAAAGAAAAAAAAAAAACATTAGAAAAACAATAAGGTCTTTCCTCTCTAAGGGGAAAGACCTTAATTATATGTATGTAGATAAGCTGTAAGAACAGAAACTTAACAAGATATTTAAATTCGTGAACTCTTAAAATTGTATGTAATTCAAGATTCCGAATTATAAAACCGGATCTTTGATTTCGAAAACCTACGGCATAGTATTGGTTGAATATTTATCTTTTCCCACTTAAACAATGAAGGTGAAACTACGGTAAATCATTTGATTACTGATTCGATCTATATAAAATCATTCTTATACAGTTAAAAACAATGAGACACATACATTTGTAATCTGTAAGATAAAATCAAACAGACCTATAAAAATCCAATTGCACGTGTTGGTTAAATCTATTCATATCGTTTCGCTTATATGGTCATCTGAGGTCAAGTCAGTAGTTAATTAGATGGCGTATGGACTAACATATTCACGGAACGAACCTACATATTATCTATTGCATGCTCGGTATACTGTTTATTTTAGATTTTTGGTAGTTTGGATAAATGTTTTACATTGTTATAAATCAAATATAAGAATTTGAGTCAAATCGTTGACCATGAATTTGACTGCTAGTGCCCCTTTAACATGATATTTTACCTTTATACTTGTTGCTTCTTTGTCAAATGATTCACTGGATTTTCCTTTGGAAGTCATTCCTGACTGGTACAACTCCTCCAATGTCTGCAAATTCTCTTCAGTTTTCTGTGTATAAATACAAATCACTATTAACATTGAGATATGTCTAAAATGTTACAACTGAACTAAGAAAACATGGATAACTCATCATGTGGGGGTTTATACACTAAATGTTTATAAAATGAAATATATTTACTGCATGGTGTTAGAAAATAGTTGGATGAGACGTCTGTCATGATACCAAATGCAACAATTGTTATCATCGTACAGCGAATATAGGTACTAACCAAGCGGGTGTGAGCGATTTTGTTCTTACACGGTAACGAAAAGTATTTGCTTTGTTCACATAATATCAATGTGTACTTCTATCTAAACACAATTGCTGTTATAAGAAATGATTTGGTCGTTGGTTGATGATTAGAGATGTCTCAATATGTTTCCCAAAACATGAGGGATTACGAAAAGCATTAAAAAGGACGTTAAATCCGCTGCCACGCTCTTTGAACGTTAAGAACCCTTGCAACAACTCTCTGAGGGGTCCGTAGGTGGCCTGTTGCAAGGCAAAATTTCTGTCCCTATCCAATATAACCTCCTTTTCAGGTGGTAGTCAAAATTTCCCCGACCCAGATGGCCTTTATTGTATCAGCCTATCTATTGTATTTATTGTGAACTTGTTCTCGTCGTGAATATGCATGAAATATTTGCCACTGGACGTTAAGCAACATTCAAACAATCCAATCAAAATATTTTTTTTTATTTTTAGTTCAGCCTTTGTAAAAAAACCTAAATTTGAACTATTTTTTTATAAAATGGCCTTTCTTCCACTTTTCTGGATCTCTTTTTCTTCTTTTTTATGAATGAAGTTCAATATGTGGTCAACACTTACACCAATCATCTTAGATAACAAATGCAATTTATTTTGGTCTTTGGTCAGGTTTGTCTTCATGTATTGTTTTGTTGGCATACAAAAGTCTGGGACTTTTAAACATGTGGGTAGTTCATTTTTTCCACAAGGTATTTTGCTTTATGAAAAGGCAAATAATGATGTTCTGATTACTTGGTAATATCTGTTACGGGTTGAATTTCAAATCTATTCAATGATGACCCCCTCCATGCATCATTAGGTCTGTAACTAGTGTACCCATAATGCTCTATCCATAAATTGTCCGTAGTGTTTGCCTCAGTAAAGAGGTAGGAGGGGTCCTGATCCCGAAACCCCGGGGTTCAAAAACACGAAATCTCAAGGTCCCGACTAAAAAATCCCGAAATTCGAAAAAAAAACCGGATCCCGAAATCCCGAGCTTAAAACACCCGATCCCGAAGTCCCGATAAAGGTCATAATAAAGTACAATATGTGAAAGAAAAAAAACTAACCTTCTTTTGCTGTTTGTTGGTGTTCTTCCTTCGCCTTGCTGGTATACGTAGGGTTGGTATTTTGTCAGATTGTCTGTTGAATGAGGACCTAGAGGATGGAGTTGGTGATCTATTGTCTTCTGAAATCTCTTTGTCAAGTTTTTTTGCTATCCAGTCCATCTCTGTCCCACTGGTTAAAACAACTGCCGTAGCAACTTGCTTCTTTGACCCATACTGTACCTCGTACAATCCTAAGTCGATTGTCTAAAATTAAAGAGTCATACATTCAATTGTTTTATTTAATAAAGGCAACAGTAGTATACCACTGTTCAAAACTCATAAATCCATGGACAAAAAAAACAACATCGGGGTAATAAACTAAAACCGAGGGAAACGCATTAAATTTAAAAGAACAACCACACAACACTAAAATGTAACACACACAGAAACGGACTATGCATCAGACAAAATCCCACGAGAATAACAAATATATCATCAATACCAAATACATGAATTTGGGATTAAACAGTGTCTATTTCTTAAATCCAAATCAATCAATTCTCCAATGTTTTTGTTCCTCAAGGGTGACTGGGGAATAGAAATATGGTCACTTGGTCTTCTCCCGACCGGCAGTAAAACGCTTGCCGAAGTGGGGCGTCCGTTTGGCTGTGCGGTATGTATCAAGTTCGAAGTCACGTCCAGTCAGAAGGGGGACGTTAAATCCGATGCCTCGTGTAAAGAGAATGCCACGTTCTTTGCACATTAAGAACCCTTGCAACAACTATTTGAGGGGTCCGTAGGTGGCCTGTTGCCAGGCCAAATTTCTGTCCCTATCCAATATACCCTCTTTTTCCGGTGGCAGTCCAAATTTCTCCGACCATCATCCCAGATGGCCTCTTTTGTATCAACCTACCTAATGTATTTATTGTGATCTTGTTCTCGTCCTGAATATGCATGAGATATTTGCCACTGGACGTTAAACAACCAACAATTAATCAATCAATTCAATGTTTTTGTTGCATGATGAACATTTTAGTTTCAAATTTTACTATATTATACAGGAATTATAATTCAAAAAATATTTCACGAGTTAATAAATCAAATATAACAAAACAAAGTATATTGATTGATTAAATATTTCTTAGTGATGTCCTGACATGGGTTTGTTTGAATTTGTTTGTTAGCTTTTTTGGTCATGAATGTCTCTAATATTTACTTATCTGTGCATTTGAATTGTATTCAGATAGCGCAGATCAAATTTATTCGTTCATTGTGTAATCATACGTTTTTTGATTGAGTTAAGTCTGCCAATTGATATTTTATCGTGCGTTTTTCTATGTTGTGGTGTTATGCTATTGATTCAGAAAAAGGGAGAAGGTTTGGATCCATTTAAACGTTTAATCCCGCTGCAAATGTTTGCCCCTGTCCTAAGTTAGGAATCTGATGTACAGTAGTTATCGTTTGTTTATGTAATATAAACGTGTTTCTCGTTTTGTTTATATATATTAGACCGTTTGAATAGTTTTAAACTAGTAATTTTGGAGCCCTTTATAGCTGGTTGTTCGGTGTTGTTTTGGTCTCTAGCAATATTATTAGGGGGTGTTCATATTTAAGCGTTCTCCTGTACCCCCTCTCCCGTGTGTGCAGTGGGCCTACAGGCATCACCAGCCGGTGAATAACGACATGAAGTAAAAGTTAATGCTTTAACCCAATCTACGTATACCTCAGCAAAAGTTATTCCTCTTTGTATACACCAAAAGCTTTCATTTCTACAATAGGCAAACCGCGGTTTTTACGAGTCTATAATAGTTATCAAAGGTACCAGGATTATAATTTAGTACGCCAGACGCGCGTTTCGTCTACATAAGACTCATCAGTGACGCTCATATCGAATTAGTATAATATTGATCGCATTAACAAGGATATTACCTCCTTGTCTGTAAATAACTATGAACTGTACAATGTTATGTATGAGAGATGAAATATCTTGCAGGCTTGGACATTTTGAGCAAAGAAAGTTCACAAGCTCATCTATTTGGTTTTCGGAGTCACTAGACTCAACTGAGGGTTCCAAGAAAGGTATAAGGTAATTTTATATTTTGGTCAAAATTAGCCATTAAATAGTAGATATTTATCAAAGTAACTATGATAATAATTGTGTGCGCCAGACGCGCAATAGACATTGTAATCGAATATGAATATCTTTAATTTATCGTATTGATATTTCGTCTTTCTTCAAATAATTTCAACAACCAAAAAAAATACTTCATTAAGAAATTCATTATTCTAGAAAAAAAAACTAAGTAATAAAAACTTCATTTATGTTATTGTGTTTTGTCCACACCATACCTTAATATTAAATTCTTCAAACTACTCTTCTAATCTGTCCATGAGTGATTTTCGTCACTTTGATTATATATGTTGAACCAATTTAAACCAACTTCTACTTAGTAATCGTTATCGTGCCAAGTCCTTTAAACAGTTCATTTTATTAGTTCATTGACTGACAGTGTTTCTAAAACGATGTTTGTATATTGGTCTTAAATTTTCGCAAGGTTTTTTCTTCAATTTAAGCATCAATACGGTATGTATCACAAGCACAAACTTGAGAGATCTGCATGGTTTAATTCTAAAGTGCACATTCGAACAGTGAATTCTTTTGACGGCATTATATTTTGTTTTAAATTTTCCAAGGATTCTGTCGACGGTATGAAGATGAGTACTCTTCTTTTACCAACAGCTGTGGCCTGACATGTTCCTTTTGAAATTCTGTTGGGTTTATGGTTATCAGGAACCACAGGATGTTGCTTTTTTAAACTCTTGTAAGCTTGTTCGTTGATACTTTGCCCTCTATATTTTTAACTGTTAAAAAATCAATTATTCAAGTATGATGATTATAAATTATCTGACTTTCTGTTTATCGTTATACTACTGGTCTTCCCGAGGTCAGGTTTACGCTTGACGATAGTGAGCTAGAGAGAAATTTGAAGACGTAAAAATAATAATATCTCTTCAAGCTCCAATAAGAGCTGACAAGAAGTCCTTAAAAAAAAGGTTGATGGAAAAAGAAGACTACAGAAGTAAAACTAATTTCAAAATATCAAAAACGTTCTTAAATTTACAGGCAAATGACCAATTTCAGGTAACAGGATTTCATCAAACTCTAATCGAAAATACTTAAAGGCTTCAAAAACTTTTGCAGTTTTAGAACACAACCAGAATTATCTGTAGTTGGTGTACGCTCCAAACCAGCGAGGCCTTTAAACTCAACAGATATGCACTCAGCTGTTAGCAGATCTGAGATGGTACAAAACCTTAATTTTTTCTCTAAGTGTCTTCCTCAAAGTTTTTTTTACAAATCTCCTAATTTTATTAAAAACCTCTGAACATGGGGCATCCATAAAACCGGATACTTCAAAATTTTAACCACTTTTCTCTTAGATGGTCGAAGTTTTTGATATATTTGGCACAACTTTTTGGAATTTTGGATCCTCAATGCTCTTCAACTTTGTACTTGCTTGGCTTTATAAATATTTTGATATGAGCGTCACTGATAAGTCATATGAACAAAGCGATAAAACGTATATGGAGCCTAGGGTCTATACAAAAACCATTTCAGCGACCGAAATAAGAAAAAAGTACATCGATACATGTACCGACAGCCGCAGAATCGCGAGAAGATAAATAAACATCATTTCAAAAAGTTTAAACAGTGTGACAGTATCTTTGAAACGGACCAAGACACACACAGGTACAGTACCGTTACCAGAGGCACAAGAGAAGATCGTGGAAATCTACAAAGAAATTAAAACAAAGTGGTATAATTTGCACCAAGAGGCAAAAAAGCCAACACAGAGAATGCCCATGACCACCAGAGAACTGGCGGTAGTCCACCACTAAAACCTTTAACAGAGACACAAGACAAGGGCGTGGAAATCGACAAAGATTATCCCAGATTTACTGGGTTGCAGGGGGTGGAGTCACCAATTGATTCCAGTCAGATTGAAGATTTCAGTCTTACAACAGCAGGTACAATAGGTTTAGTTTTTTTGGCTTACATGTTATGTACTTCATGTCATCAATAGATATTAGAAGGGACGTTCTGATCCCGGGCTTAAAACATGAAATTCAGAGGTCCCGAATTTAAAAAAATATAAATCCCGACATCCCGAAAGCACCAATCCCGAGAAAGGTCCTTCCTCTTTTTTTTTTTAATAAAAATGATACAAACATTTAGACAAAACAGACAAACAGTAAAACAAATTAAAACATACCATCTAGTATATTTTTACATGCTATATCGGTCTATATATATGTTACTTTAGTGTATGTGAATATTAAATTTTAAGCCAACTGGCATGGTTATAACGCTTGCCGAAGTGGGGCGTCCGTTTGGCTGTGCGGTATCAAGTTCGCAGTCACGTCCGGTCAGAAGGGGGACGTTAAATCCGATGCCTCGTGTAAAGAGAGAGCCACGCTTTTTGCACGTTAAGAACCCTTGCAACAACTCTATGAGGGGTCCGTAGGTGGCCTGTTGTAAGGCAACATTTCTGTCTCTTTCCAATATACCCTCATTTTCCAGTGGCAGTCCAAATTTCCCCGACCATCATCCCAGATGGCCTCTACCGTATCAACCTGCTTATTGTATTTATTGTGAACTTGTTCTCGTCCTGAATATGCATGAAATATTTGCCACTGGACGTAAGGCAACCAACCACCAATCAATCTATTGTACCATCCTACCTATTGTATTTATTGTGAACTTGTTCTCGTCCTGAATATGCATGAAATATTTGACACTGGACGTAAAGCAACCAACAATCGATCAATCAATCATGGTTATATAAGATATATCAATTTAGATATTAATATAAAATTTTACCTACTTATTTTATTGAATATTTTATTAGTTTTAACTTCTGAATGAAAAATAAATATCATACATTACAGGTTCATGATATCCACAAAAAATCTGTTATCTCCTTTCATAGAATCGCCTTCACTATTTTACAAGTTCCCTTATTTCAACAGGAACTTGATAGAGGTGCAACACAATTAAATATGCTCATTTCAACATGTAACTAATATATTTTATAGGCACCTGCGTCTTATTGTATTTATATTTCCATGAAGATTGTTTTGGCCATGTACTTTCAGTCATGGTTCGTTGACTTTTTGAATTTCTGCATCTTGCATGTTAAAGTTTTGCTGTTTATATGTTTCCAACATTTGCATAATCAAAATTACCAAAAAGCGAGACATATCTCTATGATTACAGTTTATTTATAGAATGTTGCAATAGTTGGAGTATTTGGGACTAATTAAGGGGGTTGTAGGGCTTGAAAAACAGGGACAGAAGACCTACATTTTTCTTCTCGAAAAATCAGTAAAAAAGTCTAAAATTTGGACCATTATAGGCATCAACATTTCACTATGTTTGAATCTGGAATTTGTTTGGTATTAGACATTATCCAATTGTACACTAGATATAAATGGCATATATATTTACCATCACATTATGATAGTAGAATTTACCATACACACCGATATGAAAAAAAATATTACAAAGACTGGGTCCCTTCCTAACATTGCTATATACATAATTTGTCCATATAAGAGTCTACTGTAGATTAAACAATGAATATTAATCATTATGAATAACTACAGGTAACCCTCTAACAATGAAACAATAGATAGTATTGGAAATACCTTGATGAACGTGTCCTCCCCATACAGCTTCATTTAATATTGTACATCTGTTTGTACAAATTCATGTGTCTGCTAGGTAGGCTGCTGGTCTGGTGATGGACAAATATGTCCGCTTGACAGGCTACAGGTGATGGCACCAAGAGGGTTAAGGAAAGGGCACACCCTGAATTACATGTAACTTACCACTTCCAACAGGTATCAAGGATTGATACAGGAAAATATTTCTTTTGATGTTTTGAAATCAATGGCTCTATCTCCTTTACGCTTTGTTGTGCGGACTGGATAGGCATACTTCAAAATGTTTGTCTTTCAATAAGTCCCAACAGATTATCTTTTTTTTTTTTAATTAAGTAGCAATTGCCTGCAGGCTGCATCTACATAAAAAATCCGGCGCGATATCAGATTCGCTAATTTATACTTTTACCTGTTGTACACACTTTAAGATATCTTAGGTGGACAACAACATCTTTCTGGCATTCAAGAAAGTGGATAATATGGCCAGAACAGTCTAACCTCCTGAAACTGCAGGAGTATTTTTTTCCCTCCATTTTTTCTTTAAATTTGTATACAAATGCAGGAAATGAATCCACAATATATATATTTTTTTAATTTGTCTTTTCAATAAAAAAAACAAACAGTTTTATCACCACGTTTGTGTGTTTTCCCCAATATTATAATTGATTATCATTGATAGAATATATTAATTGTAAAATTTTGTTGACAAAATAACCTATTCATTAAAAAAATTCCCGCTGGTATTCAGGGGGGAGGGGAGGGGTAATCTAGATACTAGTTTTATGATAAGCTTCAATAAAAGACCCCAAGGGTGACTGGGGTTTAGAAATATGGTCACTTGGTCTTCTCCCGACCGGCAGTAAAACGCTTGCCGAAGTGGGGCATCCGTTTGGCTGTGCGGGATGTATCAAGTTCGCAGTCACGTGCCTCGTGTAAGGAGATTGCCACGCTCTTTGCACGTTAAGAACCCTTGCAACAACTCTTTGAGGGTTCCGTAGGTGGCCTGTTGCAAGGCAAAATTTCTGTCTCTATCCAATATACCCTCATTTTCCAGTGGCAGTCCAAATTTCCCCGACCATCATCCTTTATTATAACAACCTACCTATTGTATTTATTGTTAACTTGTTCTCGTCCTGAATATGCATGAAATATTTGCCACTTGACGTTAAGCAACCAACAATCAATCAATCAATAAAAGAAATAGGCACTAATATCGTAGATTTTAATAATTGTTTTAGCTTAAGGTGGTATGGGAGTCTAAAATAAAAATTTGTAAGGGTTCCGCGGAACCCAGTGTCTCGCCTACTATTGCTCTAAATCACAGGCTCAACAAAAATGAGGAAAAAAATAAATAAAAATATTCCTCTTGATATTATCTTTTGATTGTAAGAAGCTTCTGTCCAAGTTTGGTAAAAATCAAGGATAGTTAATGAATCTAATAAATGTTTTGAAAACTTTAACTGCAGACTGTATGCAATGTTAACTGGAAGAAAGTCCAAATTTACTTCTGGATACTATCTTATGATCATAAATAAGCTACTGTCCAAGTTAGGTACAAACCCAGGATAGTTTAAGAAAGTAAACTTTAACCACAGAGTGAATGTAATGTTTCCCCGCAGAAAAACTAAGTCCATTTAAAAGTAAATACGGAAAAAATGGATTTATTTTTTCACAAAATTTACTTCTGGATACTATCTTATGATCATAAGCAAGCTTCTGTCCAAGTTTTGTACAAACCAAGGATAGTTTAAGAAAGTTATTAAAATTCTAAAAACTTTAACCACAGAGTGAATGTAATGTTTCCCTGCAGAAAAAGAAAAAACTAAGTCCATTTATAAGTAAAATACGGAAAAAATAGAATTTTATTTTTACAAAATTTACTTCTGGATACTATCTTATGATCATAAACAAGCTTCTGTCCAAGTTTGGTACAAACCAAGGATAGTTTAAGAAAGTTATTAAAATTCTAAAAACTTTAACACAGAGTGAATGTAATGTTTCCCCGCAGAAAAAACTAAGTCCATTTATAAGTAAAATACGGAAAAAATGGAATTTTATTTTTTCAAAATTTACTTCTGGATACTATCTTATGATCATAAACAAGCTTCGGTCCAAGTTTGGTAGATATCCAGTATAGTTTAAGAAAGTTATTAAAATTTCAAAAACTTTAACCACAGAGTGAATATTTGTGGACGCCGCCGACGACGACGGAAAGTAGGATCGCTTAGTCTCGCTTTTTCGACTAAAGTCGAAGGCTCGACAAAAATGATAGAATTTGTACATGCTAAGCCAGAATGTAGTATCTATTGATACATGTTCAAAAATATTATAAAAATGTTAGGTCACCGCGCATTTTTCTGAAGCTAGAGGTTGTGACAAGATGACAGATTTTGTATGGATTATACCGGAAAAAACTTTTGTAAATAGAAACTAAACAAAATGATTAAATTTGAAAATTTAGCTTTCAGACAATGCTTTGAGAATATCAAAAGAAAAGAAAGGGTCACTGTACGTTTTTTCCGGCGGCTAAAAGACTAAATAGGAAAATTCCATGTATAGTCCTTCCGAAATTGCACTATTTTAGAGTTATCTCCTCTTAAAATGCCAATTTGAAAGTCCAAAAAAAACAACCAGAAATAATCAACACTTGTAACAATATCAATATTTATAAGTTATGTTCTTATAAATGGTTCTTTTAAATAATTAAATATCTGCATTCCCGCATCAAATTTTGTTAATTTGATAGAAAATACGGCCCTTAGATTCTCTGTGTTTTACAATCCAAGATGGCGAAGACACTCATACCACCTCAAGAGTATGCATTACTCATTTATCTCAATATTGAAACAATGTTTTACGTTTTAAATAAATGTGAAACAAAAAAGACACAATTCTAAAAAATTGCACAATTGATTTATTGATTTTTGGTTGCTTGAGGCCGCATAAGCACAACAAGGTTATATCGCGGCGAGAGCTAATTAAAATGTATTATTTTTACAATTCAAAGTAAATTCTTAAAATTAGACAAAAGGTCCTTGAATAAAACAAAATTTTAGATTAAAGCAAATGGATTATTTACAAACAAAAATAAACAGTAAGATAACGTCATAAAAATTAAAATCGTTTTAAATATAATAACATTTTTATGCCCCACCTACGATAGTAGAGGGGCATTATGTTTTCTGGTCTGTGGCTCCGTTCGTTCGTTCATTCGTTCGTCCATCTGTGCGTCCGTTCAGGTTAAAGTTTTTGGTCGAGGTAGTTTTTGTTGAAAAAATAAATAAACTTGAAACTTAGTACATATGTTCCCTATAGTATAATCTTTATAATTTGAATGCCAAATTAGATTATTACCCAATTTCACGGTCCATGGAACATGCAAAAGGATAGTGCGAGTTGGGCATCCGTGTACTTTGGACACATTCTTGTTATATTTTATAATATATTCCAAAATCTTTAAGAATGAAACAAGATTTGTAAATGAAACATTATTAAATAAATCATACATATTATTGATATTGAAATGTTTCCTTCGACTATCAGCAAAGGCAAATACAAATAATTAAAACATGTTAAATAGTATACTTGCAGTTACAAGGTATACATTGAAGTTCTACTTCATTTATAAAAGAATTTCGTGTGTTATTCCAGAATGACCAATACCACTACTTCAAATAACACACTGATCTTTTCTGCACATAAATTATTAAAAGGTTTACCTAACTTCGGTTTAATTTCATGTAATTTATAATCATCTTTTAACTCCATTAATTTTTCAATATATTAAAAACATATTCTCTAATATTAGATTAAAAATCGGTATATGGGAGATCACAGTTAGATAAAGGGTCACTCAGGGCATTATTTGCCTCCAGGTCTCGGGTCTAGAACAAATGACCGATTTAAGGTAATATCTAATACAATTATCAACAAAATTGCTAATTCATTATGTTTTCTTACTTTAAAAATCTTTTCATTTGAAACTTTTGGACCAATTCCAATAAAACTTAAGCTGAATGATCCTTAGAGTATCTAGAATATAGTTTATTTTTATTTTCTGGTTTGCCCAAAAAAAAACATGACCACCATGGCTAAAAATAGAAATAAGAGTAGATGATTTTTTTTTTAAGTCAACAATGAAAAATAGTGTAAATTGTCAGTAAGGGGCAATAACTCATTAAGATTAATTAGCAATTTTTGTCATACATATTATAATGGACTTATTCACTTAACTTTTAGTTTGTAGAATACATTTTCTGTTTACAGTTTAACAATTATATGACTGTATAATACTCAATATAAAAACCACCAAAAGGCTGTCTTCTGACAGCAAAACTGAGTTTTACATTGGTTTCTTGCCATTCTTCAATTTTTCAAGGACCATGCATAACTTCAAAAAGATAAATCCTTACTCAGTTTGTTTTTACCATTTTTGATTAACACTGATAAAGTCACAACGCTGTTCCTATAGAATTATAGACTCAATATAAAAAAAAAATCCTACCTACTACGGCTTCCCTATTTAACACACATACTTTGTGGTTCGTCCTAGGCCAAAAATATCATTTTAAACCTTTGAATGTTATATTTTCAGCCATGGGCCATGCTTTTGCCCCCCAAAAAAACAGAAAATAAAACAATACACTGTATACTAGATACCTTGATTATCATTCAGCGTGAGTTAAGTTCAAATTGGATTAGTAGATTATTGATTGATTGTTGGTTGATTTACGCACAAAAAGGCTATATCGCGGCGAAAGCTAATTCAATTTTTTTTACAATTTAAAGCATATTTTTAAAATAAGACAAAAAGTCCTTCAATATACTTATTTAAAATTCTAGACTAAAGCAAATTGATTATTTACAAATAAAAATCAACAGTACGACAACGTGATAAAACATAAAAACGACTTAAATATAATAACATTTTTATATTCTATAATAAATTCCAATTTCTTTTAAAAATGCAACAATATTTGTAAATGGAACATTATTAAATAAATCATACATATTATTGACATTGAAATGCTTTTACGGATATCAGCAAAGTCAATACAATTAATTAAAGCATGTTTAATAGTATACTTGCAGTTGCAAGGTACACATTGTGGTTCATCTTTATTTTGTAAAAGATACTCGGGTGTTATTCTAGTATGACCAATACGACATCTAGTAATAACACACTGATCTTTTTACACATAAAATTATTAAAAGATCAGTAATTTAGGAAGATCTATAAAATTAGTTTACATTGAATGAAAGATAAATGCCAAATGATTGCACGAGCTCACATTTTAGAAATGGTGAGCTTAACAATTTTTTTTTTTTAATCAAAACATGCAACATGCAAAAAGGACAAATTTATCACAAGAAGAAGTACATGTATCTTACCACATGTTGTTTAAGTACCAATCCATCAATCTTTAGATTCCATATTTTATGGAATGGTGGAACTGTTTTTATGTTGTCTTCAACAACTACTCTAATAATAAGCAAAATAAACTTGAACAGTTCCCGATCCTGTAAATAAAAAAAAGAATTTTGTAAACATATACTTATCCTGAAATCAGTTCTCGTAACAATAAAAACCTTTTTTTTTTGGCTTTATTTAACTTAACAAAAATCTTTCTTCTCAATGACTTCATCCTCAAATTTTACAAAATAAAAGATCTTACAAATCTTTTGTGCAATTAAAGATTCTTCGCGAAATTTTTCAAAAAATTGAACCCCCCGAAACTTTGAATCCTTTCTTTAAGCAATTACCCCCATCCTCAATCCCAGCCTTTTCTTTGAAGTATGAAACTTTGTAGTAAAATTTCAGAGAAATCCATACTCTTATGCCTCGTTCACACACACATTTAATTCGAATCGAGTTCACACTCTTCTATTTTGATTCGAATTAGTCAATTCGCATTATAAATACTTTTTTGTTAATATGAGTTTAAAGTTAACGTCGTTTGGACAGTAAAGCGAATTTGACGCGCATTACAATTAGAATATAGTGGTTTATATAAACCTACAAGAAGGGATAATAAGGCCACTTATTTGTACAGTATTTTATTTGAAATTTAGCAAGATGTACTGTGAGAAATTGCTCATTATTCGATACTTCCTCTGTTCAAAAAGAAAGTTATCGTTTGCCCAAATCCTAAAACACCATATGGTGTGCTTAAAAATAAATTTCCTCAAAGTATCAAGTGACTGTGGCGGATACCAATTCTGGTATCATAATATTGTGTAACAAATTTGCATAATCAATGGCTTCAAACTTAATGATTCTAAAAGATTTCTAATAGAATCATTCAAAAGTGGCAATTTTCTAAGTACAATTTTAACTCATTATTAAAGAAGTTATGATGGTTTTTAGAAGATCTGAAGAAGTTTTAATGTTATGCAACAACATAAGTGGCTTTAACTCTTGTTCTTCTTATACCTTCTCCTTAAATAAAATACTCACACTCAGGTCTGAAAGAGTAATTTGTGAATAATTGTAGAAAAGAAAAACAACAGTGCATTATTGCTATTTATATAATTATGATCATGATAATGAAAATGTCTGAAAACAATACTATTGACATTGTAAATTGACAAAATTTCAGAAAACTTCCTTATTTTAAAACCTACCTTTAGTTTTTTTTCCAGTTTAATGTCATCAATTGTTCCACTTCATCTTTATTGAAAGTATAATAAAAAATAAACTTGCAACATCCAAAAATTGATTAAAAAAATGAGAAAATTTGGTACCTTCATATGGTTGTAACAAAAAAAAGAAGTGCAACACCATTAATATTTTTTTTAAGTTATAAATAAAAAAAGAACCTTAGTGAGCGCCCTCACATAGCCCCCCTGCCCCCAATGTTACAGGACAAATGTCAGAAATAGAAATTGAATCTTAATTTCCTGTCAACATACAGATCCACATAGTATGTCCTTATTATCTACAGAGTTTCATGAAATTCTGTTGAGTGCTTTCAGAGGAGTTGCGATGACAAACTGTTGCATTAGTATATTGAGGCAAATAAGTTCAAAGGGGCGTAACTTCTAGAAAAAAAATTGAATCATAATTTCCCTTTGATATGCACATCTACATAGTATGTCCTTATTATCTACAAAGTTTCATTAAACTCTGTATGTGGTTTCAGAGAGTTGCGATGACAAGAACAGAAATGAAGTACCGCTTGTGAAACAACAATAGCAGTTCGTAAAATTAAAGTGTTATGGTGTTTATTTATAAAAAGAAATAACTTTTATTTAAGTAACTTACCATTAGTTCCGCTGTAGCATTAGCTATTACAGCTAATGTCCTCATATGGGATGGCCTCTGTTGTCTTTGAGATCTAGGTCTATGTAAATTTGGTAATACCTCATTCTGAAACAAGTATCAAATGGTAGGCCTTCATTGGGTTTAATATGCAATTCTGAAAGATCTAGATGAAGGTTTTGGGTATGATTAGAGAACAAAATCATTATCATTACAAATATCTAAATGATCTAAAAAAAAAAAAATAACAATAACATTGTATGACAAAATAGCAAATAATTAAAATCAGTCAACTTAAAAAAATAAACACAGATTTAAACATAGCACTTTGATGGACAAAAATACCTCCTTCAGTCAAGATACAGGGTTATGGTGGCTTGTCTATATAGAACAAGAAGGAATGAACTGTCTCCTGTGCAAAAACCATCATAATTTAAATCCAAAGAACACAGATATTTTTTGTATGAAACCAGGTCTACGATTCAGAAAAGAAGCTATACAGGACCATTCTAAATCCAAGGTTCACAAAGCTGCAGAACTTGAAGAAAACATACAGAGAGTCTCCCCATTTCAAAAAGAGGTAAATAACAGGAAAGAATATGCATCAGAAGTACTTTTAATTGCATTTACCTCATTGTATTGGTTGGCCAAATAAGAGGTGGCAAATAGCAAATTTAAATCACTGATTAACTTGCTAGAAGTAGCTGGAGTGTCATATATGAAACACTTTAACCATAGCAGTACTGGGTCAATCCGTGAAATGTTCTTGAGTATAGGAGATGTTATAACAGAAGACTTAGTACAAGAAGTAAATATGGCTGATAGTTTTGGGCTGATGATAGATGAAGTAACTGATATTTCTTTGATTGAACAGTTATTTTGCTTTATACAGTATGTTGATAGAGCTGGGTGCCCAACAATTCATTTTCTTTTTACAGCTGACCTTTTGAAGGAATCAGATTCGGCAGATGCTGCAACAATTGTAAAAGTAATAAAAGAAAAGTTACTGAATCTAGGGATTGACATAAGTAAGCTCAGAAGCCTAGCAAGAGATGGGGCTTCTGTGATGACTGGAAAAAAGAATTGTGTGGCTGCACTGTTGAGAAAAGAACACCCAGGAATTATAAATATTTATTGTATCTGTCATAAACTAGCACTCGCATGTGCAGACACAAAGACAGAACTAAAAGATATTGATCTGGCACAGCTGACTCTGATACAATTATGGAAGTATTTTCAAAACTCTCCGAAAAGAACTGCAGTTTACTTGAAAGTACAAGAAGGTACAAAAAATCTCAAGCTGAATGAAAGTTCCAGAAAAATGGTTGCAAAGAGACTGAAAAAGGCATGTACAACTCGCTGGCTTTCTTTTCAAACTGTTTTTGACAATTATGCTGCAGTTCTGCAAACCCTAAGTCAGTTAAGTGAGAAAGACACTGCAGCCTATGGATTGTTAAAGAGGATGAAGAAAACAAGATTTCTTGGAACACTTTACATCTTAAAATGCATACTTCCACCCTTATCAAAATTATCAAAGATTTTTCAAACAGGCAATATTGATTTTAGTAGTATTGGGCCCAGTATTCAGTATACAATTGACACAATTGAAGAAATTTCAAATTCAAAACAACCTTTGGAAGAAATGAAAAAAAGATTTACAAGATGGAAAGTTATATATGGTAACAAAGGAATTTAAAGTCAGTGATACTGATTATCAGCAACTGGAAACACTATTGACCAAGTATGTCACAGCCCTAAGGGAAAACATAAATTACAGATTTGAGGATGCTCTCTCTGTCCTGAAAACATTTGATATTTTCAACCCTGTTTCTTTGCCAGAGAGAACTGATGCAGAATTCAGATATTATGGTGTAACATCATTAGACAGCTTAATGGATTCGTTCTATCCTAACATCGAAAAAGACGAGAAAAATGAAAAAGTTACTGAATGGAATAAGATCAAGTACAATATGCTAGAATGGAAAAAAGATGATAATAGATAATAGTGATTCTTCAGATTTGAGCAAAACACAGATGATGTAAAAAATGAGGTTAACAAGAAAGACTGACTTCTGCAATTTTTTCCCTCATATTATTGAGCTTGCTGATATTTGTCAATCAATGCCAGTTTCAAATGCCTGGCCTGAAAGGGGTGCAAGCACAATTAAAAGAATTAAAACTAGACTCAGAAGTTCTCTCAAACAAGACATGATAATGACATTAATGAATGTATCAATCAACGGTCCCAGCACAGGAGATAGTCAGCCAGTAACAGAGAAAGCAGTTAAACGTTGGAGAAGTGAGAAAGACAGAAGAAAACTTCCAAAACGGAAACCCAACAATAGGACAAATGAAAGTGAAGGAGCACAAGAAAATGTAATTGAAATTCAAACAGTTGAAGCAGAGTGTCAAACTGATGTTACAGGAGACAATCAGCAAGAACTTATAAGGGAAGAAGAGAGAGCTGCATGTAAACAGATAAAAACATGTAAATCTGACTCCACACTCGTATTTTATCAGGGAACATGTTTTTATTCGTTATTCCTGTCCGCATACAATATACCTTAAGATTTGAGAGCTTTTTGGCTGTGCAGTGATATATAACTTTTGGACTGTTTTAGATGTTTAAATGCTCTTTTCTAATTGGAATTTTAAAATATTCAGTCAATACTGTCTTGGATATTTCCGGTTTAGCACAACTTATTAAATTAGCCTGAATTTTGTATGTTTTTGTTTATATTGATATAAAAGTTATTTAGTGAATTTATAGTATATATATATATGTAAAAAAAAAAAAAAAATATTGACACCTTGTGTTTGTGGCATAACATCTTGGTCACAGGTTCATTGTTTTCTGTTTAGTATTAAATTTATATTAAGATCCATTTTGTTACATCTTGTGATCAATTTTATTTGGCAATCGCCAATGGCAGTCAGCAGGGTTAAAGAACATCAGTTGTTCGATTTGTTAGTCAAATGCGTTTTGTTTAAATATACTTTTTCACTTTTTTGGTCTTTTGGAAAATGTAGTTTGTGCAATATTTAGACCCTTCTACAACGGAATTTGTTTTACATGCACACGTATAAAAATTGCGGTATTTATCCAACGCTATCATTGGTTTGAACGTAGTTTTCAATTAAGACTCGTATGTATATATATATATTTAAAATTAAATACACAAAAATAGTTTTGAAAGCAGCATTATCTAGCGCTTTCATCCATCTTGGGACTTTTCAAGACTATGAACGTCGTTATGGGGAACACATTAGTATTATGACGTAACGTCATTGTTCGTAAAATATTAGTAGTATATTTAGTAGGAGTTCGTGTTGTTTATTCTTTAGTTTTCTATGTTGTGTCATGTGTACTATTGTTTTTCTGTTTCGTCTGTTTTTCATTTTTAGCCATGGCGTTGTCAGTTTGTTTTATATTTACGAGTTCGACTGTCATTTTGGTATCTTTCGTCCCTCTTTTTTAAAGAAAACATTCTTGAAAACAATAAATTGGAAAATTACCAAACAGAAAATAAAGCATCTAGGAACTCCATGTTAACAATGATCATGAGCATCCGTGATCGACTTGATCACCTGAAACACAACAGATCAAGCGCCAAAACTCCAATGGTAATCATTGAAGAGCCAGAACCCAAACTATCACACGAACAGACCAGCTCTTAAACATCAAGTCCTCCAAACAACACAAAAGATTGAGCGATTCAATACTCCGGCGTATTATACCGTGAAAACTTACACCTATGGGAGAAACAATACAACGCTTTATTCGAGGCAATGACATGTGAAGATTTCATAGAAAACAAAGAAATGAAAATGAACCCCGAGAATGTGCTGATCAATGTCGGAACAAGAGATCTTCAAAATAATTATGTCATGTAAATACTGTTCTTACAATATGCAAATCATATAATTGTTTTCAGTAAATTCATGACTGTCAGTGATAGAAATTGTCATTTGTTTCAAATCATACAAGATTGTTACATACCTTTACAAGCATACACAATGCAAATTATTCCTAAATATTACATTTTGATTTGACAATTTGAAGTTAAATGCACACGGATTTGAATAAAATTGCTGAAGCATTTGTATGTCCCATATGGACATTATATAAATAAAAATAAGGTTGAGTCCCCCATTAGCAGTAAGATTTTTTCCAACCAAAAAATGTCTGCCCCGCCTTTATTCCTAGGAAAAAATATTTCGCCCTGTCCTAGTTCGCACAGCAACAAGATTGCCCGCTGAACAGATTCAGAACACGGATTTGAGATAAAAATTCGAACACAAGAAGGAGTCCTGTCATGAAATTTTTTGGAAAGTCAGGACATTCAGGTAAATTTCAGGAAAATATGCACAGAAACAATGCAACTTGAGAAATCAAAATGAAAATTTGGAAATTCCTCAGTTTGCACAGAATTTGGTACTATGGATTTCAGAAACAGTATGTCAAAATTTCAGTTCATTTTTCTAATTATCTTTAAAGATATTTGCATCTGAATTTAAATTCCAAAGAAATTAAGATAAGTGGGGCGTTTCTTTTGTTGGTTAGTATATTTCATTTTTTCATCAAGAATCATGAGCTCTAGGAATTAGATCACAAGATATATTGTGACTAGCAAAAGATTTTTTGAATAGGAAGTTCATGATATTTATTTCTTCATAAGGTGCGGATGGACTAGAATTGATTTAGTCGATTCTATCCACAGAACACTTTAATCTTAAATATAAATAAGTAAAAAAAAACATAATACTACTATACATATAAAAAAAAATCAGTGACGCTATTTGGAAGTGTTCTACAATCCTGACGGGTTTGGTCAGTACTTACGCTAAGTTTTAAAACAGTTCTACGATTAGAATTGATTTAGTCAGTTTTGCTGACAATTCTATGACGGAAACTGATTTTGGACTTTTCTACCTAGAACTAATCCTGGCAGTTCTACATAGGAAGTCGATGAAAATCGAGTTAACCACAAAATCAGAAGTAAAACTGTTTTTAAAATGTTGATGGTAAATATTTAAAAAAAAATATCGTCAGTGTTATATGTCCATTTTGACAATTCTATTAAATTGTATACTTTTTTTGTACAATAAACTATGAAATCAAAATGAGTCTAAGAATAGTATGTCCAAAGTGCTATCTTTGTTTCTATTACAGGAAGATAATTGGTACATTTGTAATATCCAAGCACTAATAGATGACAGACTATTGACAATATGCGGAGCTTTTGGCATAAACTATTACCGAACTAGACAGAGCATCTGATGAAAGTTATACTGCTCTATTCGTGGGAAATGTGTATAATCGCATTATTGATGTACTTAATATTATTCAGAAACCCCATCTACCATGTTAAAACATGATATTTCACTGTTTTCGGACTATCCACACAGCTAAGTGATTGATGTATCTACGTCTCGTTTTAAATGATCTCTTTTTGACAGTCAGACAAAGATAATACTAGCCAAATTAGTAGGCAAATACTTAGCATGCTTACTCATGTATGTGCATATAACAATCGTAAAATAAGATATAATAAAACGTATTGCTCTTTCGGGAAAAACTGACGATGGAGGTTTCCAACTCTACAGACGAATTACAAAAAAAGATCATGAACATTTGCAAAGGAATTATAGCAGGAAAACATGGCAGCAAAAAAAAATTTAGAAAGTAAACACGGTGTGCGGTATACAGAACTTTTACGACTTCTATATTTCTATGCAATATCATTATTTGTTGTTGATCCGATTCACGATCTATTCCAAGGGACCGCAAAATATAATATTAAAAACTGTATGGAAGGACAAACTCAAGACATGGTCGTTAATTAATAGGCAGCTACTCTCAAAATGAAGACAAAGTGATCATTTTCTAGGCATTTAATTAAGAAGGAACAGAAACGTTTCAAATGCACAAAGATTATGACAAATTTCATTTCTTTTTGCATTGTAACATTAACATATCATTGCGTTCTAATCTTTTTGCTTATCTAAAAGACTATACCATTATTTAAACATATTGATCCATTTAATAAACTTAAACACATTCTAAGCCCCATCCCTGAACTTGTTTAACATATTGGAGTCTTCATTAAGCAGTCTTTAGAAGTGAGGGAGTCGGAGAGTTGAAGTTTGTAGAGGAAGAACATCATCTATAAAGCGGGAAGTAGAGTTAAAGGATATTACCAAATTCTTATTATTGTTCCTTAGAAGTCCCTAGAAGAAGTGACAATCCTTAACGTATTTGCCATAATCGTGTGAATATACCCTACATAAAAATTATATTTTGTACGTCACATAGATTAAATTATAAATTTGTCGTTCATGGTATAAAGAGGTGCAATTATACACTTTCTTTTTTTATATATAATCCAACTTCTGTTTAGATAATATCACTTCTGTCATTCTTTGACCATCATCCCATCAGATGGCCTCTTTTGTATCAACCTATCTATTGTATTTATTGTGAACTTGTTCTCGTCCTGAATATGCTTTTTCTAAAAAAAAAAGTAATAGAAGCCATCGGAGAATGCATTGTGAAATTATACGATGTATGCGCTTCGTGTAATTCACATATTCCAGATGCTAAAAATACCCAGATATTCACTTAAATACAGTACAGGATTAATTTTGTATGGTCGCAATATTTAGTAGGTTGCATTTCTGTAAATATTAAAAATCTATTCACCAAGTGTGTGCCTGATATTAGATTTATAATTTCGGAATTTTTCCAGAAATGCAAAAAGAAGTTATTAGTCATGAAATCTAGCACCAATAGACCAGTCATTACGGTGCAAGCTTATATTGAGTTCTCCAACGTTTCCAGAATGAGTTTGCAAGTTGTTGAACGCATCTCCATTGAGATTTTAACAAATCTTTATCGCAAAAGTCCTCTATTGAAAAAGATTTCACAGTATGTTCACTTTTCAATGTGAGTAAAGGGGTAAGCGGGAATGAATTGTCAGGATCCATATCTATCGGTACCAGGGGTCTTGCGTTCATAATAGATGTTACTTCGGCCATATATTAATAATTTTCAACAATTTACTGACAATTTTGACTACTTTTTGGATAATTTTATATGATGTTACCTTAAATCAGTATTTGATCATGATAATATTTTCGCATGTATTGACAATTGTATTAGATGTAATCTTGAACCAACCACTGCTTTTTTAAAACATGGCAACAATTTACATAAATTTTACCACTTTTGGCATATTCAGATGTTACCTTTATTGATTAATTGTCCTCATTCAAGTGAAAAATTTATCTTTTTGGATAATCTTATATGATGTTACTTGAAATCGGTCATTTCATCATGATCATTTTCTCGTATATATTGACAATTGTATCAGAAGTAAACGTAAACCAACCACTGCTAAATTTAAAGATTGAAACATTTTCAGTAAATTTGACCCCTTTTTGGATATTCATTCAGGTTTGACCTATACTAATAATTTTCCACGATTAACTGACAATTTTGACTACTTTTCGGATAATGGTATATGATTTTACCTAAAATCGGTCATTTGACCATGATATTCAAATGTTTTGAAATTTATTGACACGTTTTAATCAGAGGCAGCTGGAGCCTTCATCAGAGTGTGGGATGTTCTTGCCTTGTTGGTGACCCTCTGCTGTTTTCATGTCTGAAGTCGGATTGTCGAATCGTTGACGAATTTCTCAGTTCCATAATCAAATATAAACATGTACTTAAAAGTATTGCCACTTGTATTATAATTCACTATTACATCGCACTACCATCCACTAATTCTTGAAAACTTGGTAACTAAATATCTTTTTTTCCAGAAACACACAGTCTACATCCAACTACAGAAAGAAGAGGGAGAGCTTAAAAGTAAATTAAATCAAAGTAACTTAACATTCGTACAGTTCTGACCCTAAATGTGGTGGACAGCACTATACTCTAAATATCTTCTTACCAGAAGTTTGATTTAAAACCCGACAGGGTGTATATATTAT
This sequence comes from Mytilus trossulus, assembly GCF_036588685.1. Lineage (NCBI taxonomy): Eukaryota > Metazoa > Mollusca > Bivalvia > Mytilida > Mytilidae > Mytilus > Mytilus trossulus. Next base: position 38,558,730 of record NC_086377.1, read on the forward strand.
ACATTTGAATTTTAAAATGTTAGGTTCGAGCAAACAACGATATGTTTCTTCTCAAAATAGCAGGAAAGATTAAGACAAATAAAAAAAAAACAAAGAACACCTAGCTCATTTGTCTTTCTTCTAGAAATTGTTGTTGTTTTTGTTCATGATTTAACAGTTCTAATAAAATAAATGCAACAGTATTCTAATAAATTAAAGAAGTTTCTATTGCCGTAAGTTTGAGAGCGCGGGATTTCAAAGTTAAGCGACCAGATGTGTGCAGCCCAAATACACCAATCCCAACCACAAAATGTTGGAATGTCTTTTTTTTTTTACCAAACCCGACGACAATTACGATATAATCAACATCAATAAAAATATTATTATTTTAAGATACATTTGAAGTGTGGAAGAAGCTATTGTTTCTTACAGGAGACCAAGAGACTATTTGCTAAACAACAAAGGAACATAATATAGTACTAGAACTCAACCGCAAAATCGCAGGCATTTATAAATAATAAACTGTTGTAGGATGGTGTTTTGTAAAAGATCTGGTGTCTGGAGAATTTTAGAATAGGTAGAAAAAGCCCTCTCCCTTTTATTCCAGTCTTTAATTCGTTTAGTTTCTTTTAAATTCCATCATTTTCGCATTTCGATTTTAAACATAATTATTATTCAGTAAGCTACAATGCATTTTTTGGGTAAAAGTCAAATTAAATTAAAAAAAAACATCGCTTCAAACATAAAAAAAAACCTGCTAATAGACCATTATTATTCTTATAAAATATGCTTGGAGACTAGTCCTTTATTTGAGCTTTATTAATATGGCAATGGCATGCAACAGACAACATTATGTTAAAGTAATTTTTTTGGTTTGATGTGTTTTCAATTGATTTTGGGTTAGTGAAAATCAATTTTACTAAGATGGCAAGCTTAATTATTGAAACTGATAATAGCAAAAGTATCAAATTATTTGCACCCTAGAATTTTCTACCTAGCGAAAGCAAAACTACGTATGATGACCAAACACACTTGATATAGACTCCATCTCTTGCATTAAACAATTGGGGTCCATAGGTGACCCGTTGTATATCATAATTTCGGCCCCTATCCAATATACTAGTACCCTCATTTTAGAGTGACCGTTAAAAATTCTCACACCTTCAACCCAAAATGGTCTCTTTTCTATTGTACTTAGTGTAACAGAACGTTCATTAAATTTAGCCAGCGGACTTTTAACAATCATCCCAGATCTGTTTCACTGGGTACACCATCACTATTCTGGCCATATTCCTGTGCATCTTCGTTCACCTCATATTTTTTCCATCTCATCCGTGTCCACAAAAAAAACGCAATAAACTGTCTGGCTTTTGTGATTTTTTTTCAAATTCGTGTCAACTATAAAATGTATGTCTTTCAAGATTTCAAATTCTAAAATCGGTATTTCGACTTAAAGATTGGGGTTGGACGTAGGTGACTTTTATTAGTGCGTACATGAACATGAAACCAGTCCAAGAAGATGCAAAGACAGGTCGACCACTATTAATTTTCATTAAATTTTGTTCACAAGGTCAACCTGTTAATAGTGTAGTGAATTGTGCACAAGTACTGATCAGCTGATGTCCTCAATCTTTTATCCCGAAGGTTGACTTGGGAATTGAAGTACGGGAACTCAAGTCCTTTCCAATTTATATTCGAATAAGTGTACCCCATAAAGAGACAAGTTGACTTACAAGGACTGTTTCGTACAATGTCACTCATACCGCATCTTTTACCCATTAAGTAAAGATATTCATTGTTTTCACAAATGAGAATATGCATAGCATCCTCAAAAAATTTGCAAATGGAGTTATTCATGTTAAATGATATTTGTAAGAACAAACTCCATATTAAAATAGATGGTCGCACTACTAAGCACAAGGTCACAAAAATACTAAGAACTAGAAAACTGCAGCTACATTACAAGTGTTTAAAATAATTATATATTGGTTTCTTTCGTGACATCATTCTGCCAAGAACGGGAATCAACGGCGGATTTCCGTATTGTTCATACGAAAAGATGGAACTCTCCGAAGCATATATAGGGACACCAATTTGAGAGAGTTTAGCTCTGTTTTACTCGTTTCATTTCCTTGATGTGCCTTTTCATTTTAATTGTAGAAGTGTATTTGCGATGTTAACATTCAACTTGTTATAAAAAAACTATCTAACGATTTTATCATTTTTAATAATCATTGCATATTGGTAAGGTACCAGAAACATCCTCGACACTGGCATCGTATAATCTTATTTTCTATTGTTTTATATCCATTCTGAAATTTAAAAGTATCACATTTAGCACTATGTATCATTAAATGCATCACATCTTCTACAGCTCGTACAACACAAATTTGATGAAAAAGTAATAAAAAAGCATGTTTTATTTTACCTTGCATTTAAAGATTGATTGATTGTTGGTTGCTTAACGTCCAGTGGCAAATATTTCATGCATATTCAGGACGAGAACAAGTTCACAATAAATACAATAGGTAGGTTGATACAATAGAGGCCATCTGGGATGCTGGTCGGAGAAATTTGGACTGCCACCGGAAAAAAGGAGGGTATATTGGGTATATTTTAAATTAATACACTATGACCGAATAAATTTGATCTGCGATACCTGAATGCACATACACGTGAAGACCCCAACAAGATCCTCGTTCGCAGATCAAATTTATTCGGTCATAATGTATTTATTTACGTTCTTTGATTGAGTTAATTGATATTTTATTGTGTTTTTCTATGTTGGGACTGTAAAGGGTGACTGAGTAATAGAAATATGATCACTAGGTCTTCTCCTGACCGGTAGTTAAACGAATAAATCACAAAAATCGTCTTGAAACTACTGGGCAATAGTTTAACTGAACTTAGCCACAATCATCATTGGGGTTTTTAGTTTAAAAATTATGTCCGGTATACCAACCAAGATGGACACCACGGCAAAACATAGAACATAGGGGTACTATGCAGTTTTTAGCTTATAACTCATTTTTTTCGTAAATCTTAGTAATCTTTTAGAAAAATCTTCTCCTGAAACTACTCGGACAAAAAAAAAACTTGGCCTCGCTCATCATTGGGGTATTTTGTTTTAAAATTGTGTCCGGTGACCGGGCATACCAACCAACCAAGATGGCCGCCACAGCTAAAAATAGAACATGGGGTAAAATGCAGTTTTTGTCTTATAACTAAAAACCAAAGCATTTAGAGCAAATCTGACATAGGGTTTGCAGTAGTAAGACGAATGAATTCAAGTTCGTCTTCTTTCTTTTCCACGTTCCTTTATGGTGCTTGATGTTCTCAGTAATACATAGTTGGGAACCTTTCTTCCTAAGGATCGGTTTCATTATTGCGTCATATTCTCGGAATCTACCTTTTATAACTTTTTGTATTTGCCGTATCAAATTTCCCGGTTCCAGCCTACTTCGGTCTTAAAGAACGTTTTCTTAATTGTTAAAAACCATTTTTATATGGTGGCATTATAATCTATGGACATTCCTTCTACTGCCACATGTTGACACCACTCGACATTGGGATTATTAGAATATTACTGTTGACTACAGTCATTGCGGATGGAATGCAATACTAGTATACATTTTTCTGCCTAGTTTTGTCCTCATTTTTTTTAACTTGGAAAAAGGTGAATGGTAACGACGATCTAATAGTTTCCGCATTCAAAAGCTGCGTGCAAACGCTACCTTCTATATCGAGTTTATCGATGTCATTCAGCTAGTTTGCCGTTTCTTTATGAATATCACGGTCTTTTATTAATTGACGTATTATTGTTAGAGATTGAGTTACTTTTCTATGGAGTATGGTGAAGCAAGTACTGTTTTGTTTTTTGCTTTTGTAAGTATCTAACACTAACCTCAGTGTTGTGGAATTTTCAATAAAGCATAACAGAAAAGTTTGAATTTTGAAAGATCAACATTTGCAATTGTATCACTTAATCACTTGATGATATGACTGCAACAAAAACGTAAAATGCAAATGTCATTTCTTTCTACTTGTGAGTCAACTTTTTCAGTAATTGATATGTCATCTTGATATATTTTATACGTCATAAGCAATAACAATAAACGAAAAACGTGTCATTCTGATGGAATACCATTTTCAAGGAAGGCAAATCATTTACACATGTCATATGAAACCAGAACTAGAAGTGTGCCCAATCAGAAATCTTCATGTCTAGCTCAAACAATATCATAACTACCTATATACGCTGCTTAAGGTTTGTCTTTTATGAATCCGTTCAACCTGGTGCTTTATGATGAAAACTAGTGGACAACACACTATTATTTTCTCAATTGCATTGAAATTGTTGACCTTCAATTCCAGTTGCACTGGAATACTTAATTGAAAAGGCAAGGATTTGCCAAAACCTGTTGGAAGTACGGCGAAACAGTCTTTCGCTTTTATGCACTTCAGAATTTCTAATTGCTCAGCTTTTAATTCCTCAACGTCAAACTTGGGTAGAACTTTAGCGATTGCTCCTTCTATTTCACTGAACGTCGCCATTTTGTTTGTTTAACTGAACATCAGAAATAAATCGATCGCTGAATTGATATAAAGGATTTTCATTGGTTGAGTAAAGGTTATAACCTTATTAAAATTTTTAACTCTAAAGTGAACTTGAATGGGATGTTGTTAGATCTTTCACGCAGCAACCAAGCTTTAGAAATGATCGAGTGAGAGATTCAATTTTAATTAGATTGTGAAATCCTTGTAATCCACTCAAACGAAGTTTTAACCTCAGACTTATAGCAACAGAAAATGATTAAGTTCTCTTGCATAATGCCCCGAATATTCAGAGAAAAAGTAAAACAAAATCTAACAAGTAATCCTGTGTTAGGATGCTAACACAAAAGTCACCAAAACGGCCCCAAATCATTGTTCTACGGTATCCATGATGCCGCATAACCTGTGTGTAAAGTTTCATTAAATTTAAAGAATTTTTATATTTTATTCATTTTTGCCGTTTCCATGGTTACGGCGGCCATTTTGAAAATTTTAAAGTCAAAAGTAATGTCTAAATATGGTAGGCAACATTTGTTTTAAGTTTTATCAATTTTTAAGCATTTTGAAAATTTTTGACATTTTTGCTGTTTCCATGGCAACGGCGGCCATTTTGAAAATTTTAAACTCAAAATTCAAGTTAACATAAGGCATGCACCATTTGTTATAAGTTTCATTAAATTTGAAGCATTTTGAAGTTTTTCTTATTTTTGCTGTTTCCATGGTAACGGCGGCCATTTTGAATATTCCAAAGTCCAAACCCCACTGTAATTTGTTCCCTCCATAATTATATACAATCATATACCATTTAATGTCTCTAGAATAAATTTAACATTGATGTTCTTGAATGTTCTACGAAAATTCACCCCCCTAAAATTATGCCATGGAGACCCCCTACTGAAATAAAATTAGTGCCAAGTTGAGGCAGACATGTGTCTCTAAATATTCATAAGAGAATATATAATTCCATCTACTCTATATACAGTAGAAATTTTAGGAAATGTAAAAAAAAATTGACCCCACCCATTTTTGAGCCCCCCTAATTATGCCAAGATGACACCCTGGTATCATGGACATTGGGTTCTGCAAACCCCATGATGCAGACCCATACCCAGAAAAAATATAAAATTTCCATCCTCCACTGCTTCCAAGAAAATGGTAGGACCGTTTAAGGGGTTAGAAAAAGAAAAATAAGAATAATAATAATAAGAAACCGAACAAAAACATAAAGTCCCCAAAACTTTGTTTTGGTGACTTAACAAGAAATAAAAAATAAGCATTTTAAATTTTCTGAATTTAATTTGAGATATAGAGATATGGTGAAGGGATGCTAATCCTGAAATCACTTGCTTGCTGATTTCCCAAATTTAAAGACATTTTAATCACTGGATCCGAAAAGAATCTATTCAAATACTCTTGAGATTAAAAATCACCCAAATAAAATAGTTCGTATGAAGGCCCTACTACAATGTACCCCCTCCTCTTATGTAAAAATAGAATTTGGATAAACAAAACTTGCTGAAATTTGAATTCATCTCTACTCCAAACTATTTTATCCTACATTGAAGTTATCTTTTGATGTCCCTTAATGTAACTTCTGGTCAATTGCAATAATTGCAAAATGTGTACTTGACTGCTTTATTTAATGTAAATACTTGTTTTTGAAGATGCCACACTTGCTGATGAAATGTGAACCTATAAAACACATTTATTCATGATTATACATTAAAATTTGAAGAAACTTGTTATTAATGGTAATGGAGTTCCAAGACAAAAGTTATTAGAATGATATGGAACTGATTTATATTAAAATATAATGATGTATTCTCCACATACTAATATTTGCAAAATGTAAAATTAATTTAAATACAAACTTACTCTTGCTATTTCACCTCTTACATATATCCTTTGGTTGACACAGTTGCTATAGTGTTGATGGCTACAACAGGGGGACTATTGAAGTGACCTATAGCTTCCTGAAAGCTGTCTAGATGAAATGGTGTTGAATAGAAGCACTAAATAAAAACAATGCCTCCCATAAGATGAAATGTAAATATTTTTTCTTTTACGTAAGTATTTATTTTAACAAATATGTGCAGGAAAGCATTGTTATTATCTTGATGTTTTTTTTTTCGAATTGTATAAATACACATTTGCCACTTATTTCAATGCAGGAAAAGGATTTCCTCCTTAAATGTTTCAGCGACATTTTATGTTTTATTTTATTTCTTGATGAAGGTAAAGGAACGCCTGTTATTCAAACCTAAAAAAATCTACTGTTTTGGACAAGCTCAATTGTTCGTTTCCTGAAAAAAATCATGAAAGCTTAGATTTATTCTTATATTATGTAAATAAGTTTTATTTTAAGAAACATGTTCTTTTATCTAATTGTATATACACACATTTGACACTAATGTAAGTTATTTTTATCCAGGAGAAGGATTTTTATGCTTTATTTCATTTAATTTCTTCATGAAGGTAAAGAAATGTCGTTATCTTAATATTTTATTCATATACTAACCAGGGCATGAGAAGGCAATGACATCTTCTCGTCATGTACTCTAAATTTCTGTAGCAACTTGAAGTCCCCCAAGTTGGTGCTAAACTTGTATTGCAATTCATCTTAAAAATTACCTTTCTTCTCAACTGATTTCTGTCAGTGTACCTCCCTGATACCATGGCATCATTGGTGTTACCATCATTCCTTAAGTTTCTATTTACCTCATTCTAAACATAGACAATAAAAAAAGTATTACTATAAAACAAATTAAAATCAAACACATTGTTCTTTACAGATGGCCTCTATCGTATCAATCTTTTATAGAATTCAGTTCTTCAAAGTTCTTGTCACAATATTAACATGTGTGTTATACGGTAAACCATCAACATTGTAATAAAACGTCATAAAACATAATTTATCAATGTTCATAAGAAAATACACAACTAGTCTACAAATGTCGTTGGTTTGGACTGGTCAATCTTTAGTTTTGCGCTTTTAACTGTTTGGATGCTATCAATGGTGTGATGCTTATTATATACTATAGATTTAATTTGGAGTGACATGCGTAACAAGTCATCTTGCTTTGCATTTCAACAATAGGATGTCCATTTAACATCTCTTTTTAAAAGTGAAGTTCTTCCTGGTATTTTTAGTTTGTCCGGTGTCATACTAAGCAATTTCAATATTGGACCTTTTTCTCAACATTTTAATACTTTGGTAGACTCATGTGTCCTGAAAATAACCAAAATAAATAACCTCGTCTATCAAAAAATGTACTTGCCACTTAAGTTAACTATGCTCATTGATGTCTGATACTCTTAGCAACAGTGACTTTAAATCACTGACCCTCTGTCCCTAGGCGGCATATATTGCCTAAGCCGTATTTGGCACAATTTTTTTGGAATTTTGGATCATCAATGCTCTTCAACTTCGTACTTCTTTTACGCGTCTAGCATACTTGGATATAATTCTAGTACCTTTAATAACTATATAAGTTCTATGATGATTTTATTCGTATCACAATGCCATGTGAACATGTTAAGATAGTTAAGTGTGTCATTGGTAATGACATCACATATCCTTATTTATACATTGAGGATCACAAACTGAAATGAACATCAGTGCATTATCATATTAGAAGATAAATATCCTCCACTTGTTTGTAAGGTATGTGCTCTAAGAAATTGCAATGTTACCTCTGTTTCTGATATTCTCGCTCTTTTCAATGCAACAACATTGTCATGATTAGTGCTATAGATGATTTTTTTTAGAAATTTGGTGTGAAACCATCTTTACCTGGGCTTTTAAATTATTTACTGCTAGTGTTAATTCATCTTTTTTTGGCTAGTAATTTTGAGAAATCAATATAGGATTTCTTTGGTCTATGGAAAAAGTAATGAGGTATTTACCTTTGTTTTTGGTTTAATTACAATTCCATAATTATTTCTCTCCGCCATGTATATCTTATACACCCTGTCTGGCTTTTAGTCAAACTCCTGGTAAGATGATATTTGGATTATATTACTTTCCACCACATTCAGGACCATCACTGTATATAATGTAAATTTTCTTTGTTTAACTTTACTTCTGAGTTCACGCTCTTCTTTCAGTTGAAGAATGTAAACTGTATTTCTGAAAACATATTTAGTTACCGAGTTTTCGAGAATAAGTGGATGGCAGTGCAATGTAACAGTGAATTATACTACAAACCCAATATTTTTTAGCTACATGTTTATAATTGAGAATGGAACTGAGGAAAATATTCCGACTTGAGACCAGAAAACAGCAGAGTGCCAAAAGCATTGAAGAAAAATCCCACACTCTGAGGAAGGCTTCAGCTGCCTCTTAATAAAATTTTTTTTACTTTACTAGTTTAGGAGACTTGGGGGGTACAAGATTTTCCGAAAAAAAAAACTTTAATTGTTCTTTACAAATTTTATTATAACCTTAAGTATTTGTTACTTTATCATATGATAGTTTTAAACGTCATTAATGTTTCATTTGTTACTGTTCTGCATGCACTATCTGCTACCGATGCAGTGTGCTCTAAAGAAATAGTTAAATTAGCTAATTATCTCCAGTTCAAAAGCAGTTGATTGAGAGTATATCTATTTCCTTTAACTGTAAATTGAAAAAAGTTTTGTCTTCAGGAATTTTTTTCAAAACAACTTTTTGATTATTTAATTTGACCTTTTACGGTGTCAACTTTTTGTGTCATACTTAGATTTTCCAAAGCCCTTTCCATGTCTTTCTCTAAAACCCACTGCCCTCCATGGGTGTCAATATTTTTTTTTATTTTTATGATTTCATCAATTATGCGTTGCTGTTTTGAAATAGCTTCATCTTTCTTTTTCTTTAAAATTTCTATATGTTTTTGATCTTTATAATGTTGAAGCATTTTTGGTGCATTTTCTCTTGCCATCATCTTAAACACTGCATTATTTGTATTCTGCTTCCAATTATCAAGCCAATTCAATGTTTTCTTGTTTGAGAAAAGTATGATGCCTTCCAAAGCGATTGTATTTGCATTCGGGTTTTCACGCCTATCCTATCTAGATTTGGAGAATCCCTTTCTGAAACTATGTTGGTTCGGGAACAAGAAATTGAGTTGTCTTTTGATTTTCAAAACTTAAGGAACTGTCAACACTAAATTTCCCACCTTGCAGATAGTCTACTAGTTGACGGCTTACTATTAATATAAAATTTGTGCATATTATTCGTATTGCCTTAGCTGTTAAAATATTAAAATTGTGCAACTTGAACAGAAAATGGTCGGTTAAATATTTTCATCCTGTTTGGTAAATTCAGGTAATAAAATTGTTCAATTTAATAATTCAGAGGAATCCCTTGAAAATGTATTTATAAAAAGTTACTAAAAGTAAGCCACATATTATTAAAGTCGAGGATATGGTTTGCACATTTAATTTGTTTCCATAGAGGACTGTACTCTACAAACTGGGAAAAAATCGTATCCCTCAACATTAAAAGGGGTGTTATATCCCAAATGTGTTTCTGTCAATAGTATAATATCATTATGAATGATCTGTTTTAGAAATGAGGGGTCATGTAATTTATTGTAGGATTTAGAAATTAAGCCCCCAACATTCCAAACACACTAAGATACATTAGATAATAGAATACTCTTGTGCTTATTCATTACTTCAATTAAATGTTTAAGAAATAGTGTTGTTAAAGTGTGTACCGATTGATTGTTGGTTGCTAAACGTCCAGTGGCAAATATGTCATGCATATTCAGGACGAGAACAAGTTCACAATAATTACAATAGGTAGGTTGATACAATAGAGGCCATCTGTCTGGAATGATGGTCGGGGAAATTTGAACTGCCACTGGATGAGAGTATATTGGATAGGGACATACATTTGTTGTTGTTGTTGCAAGGGTTCTTAACGTGCAAAGAGCGTGGTCCTCTCTTTACACGAGGCATCGGATTTAACGTCCCCCTTCTGACCGGACGTGACTGCGAACTTGATACATCCCGCAAAGCCAAACGGACGCCCCACTTCGGCAAGCGTTTTACTGCCGGTCGGGATAAGACCAAGTGACCATATTTCTACACCCCAGTCACCCTTGGAGGGAAAGTGTGTACTGTAATATTCAAGTAATTTGGGAGTAAAAAATAAAATAAACCTTGTGTAATTCACAAGATGTTATATGAAATATAAACACGCACAATAAATTAAAAAAATTCCCAAACACAGATATGTTAAGTTCAAAACTAAATTCAAATAAAGTTATACAATACAATATTAATATAATTTTTTTAATACATTTGGCAGAAATTAATGCAAATAGGTCGCTTTGCCTTTAAATGTTAATATCCCCTGCGTTGATAACCACGATTGCCTCGAAACTGATGATTGTTCCCTCTTCCGCCTCTATATCTCCGGCCTCGGCCTCTGTTGTACATATACTGATGTGAGTCATCATCTGGCACAAAATCATTTGTATTGTCACGTTGGACTTTATGCGGTGTATAATTGTAATGGTTAACATTGCGTTTCATGGGAGTTCTCGGAGGGAGGCCAAGAATTCGGTCTATTGTGCTCTAATGTTCGTTCGTCCGGCGGTCACACTTTGGTTAAGTTCTTGGTTTAAGTCCATATCTCAGGTACTACAAGACGTAGTGTATTGATATTTTAACAACACGTTTGTCGGGTAGTACAACACTACCCATTATGAAGTTTTTGGTTTAATAAACATAAAAAATTTTAAAAAAAAGTGTAATGTAATGTACATACGGTGACCTATAGTTGTTCATGTCTGTCATGTTGGTCATTTGTGGAAAGTTGACTCATTGGCAATACTACCACATCTTCTATATATTGCAATGTATACAAAACAGTACATAAATCAATTACTTGTGTTTATTATTAAGACACGAGTTTAGCTCTGTACTAAAAAATTACATAAATTGATTAAAATATATCTATCTCCATTTGTCAATTACCACAGAAAATTTTATTTATTATTAAGCCAACAAAAGTTCTTAGACATAATAATATCTCTGTCAATGTTATATTGAGGACATTCACACCGAATGCATTCCGGTGTATTCTGAATTTTTAGCAAGCGAAATAAACTCTTCTGCGTAAGCTTCTCTAGAACAGTCTCCAAATCGTTGCAGGGATCCTGATGTATCCCTTTGTCGGTGCCTCCAATGGAATCATTATCATGTAGTGCATCCTGTAATTTGTAAATCTTAGTTGAAATTGCAATACATTATTTAAACTATACAAGAAAGTTAGAAAAAAGTTTCAATTCTGAGAAATAAATTATTCACTCTGATAAAGGTAAAGGGAGAAATTGGCTTATAAATTGTTATAATCCTGGTACCTTTGATAACTACTTAAAAATTCAACCTGTCCATGGCACCAAAAACAAGCATACATAAAATGATGTATAAATTGGGTGGTTTACAATGTGGAATGGTTTGTAATGATAGTGTCATATATGTCATTGTATGGAGATAATATCAATATAATTGTCCTCAAATTCAGAGATGTCATATTTAAAAAATATAAAGTTATTCAATAAATTTGGTGTCCTGTAATATTATGAAGTAACATAAATCTTCGAAGATCCAAAGTTAAAAAAGGGTCTTCTTGTAGATATATTACTTAATTGACTTGTGATTATACCCCTGGGGAGACCATCATAATAAACATTCTTCTTGGGTGTGTGCCTACGGGTGAAAATACTTAGCATATACTCTGAAACTGCTTGGCAAAATTCAATCATTATTGGGGTATCTAGTTTAAAGAATGTGTCCAATGACCTTCCCAACCATCCGAGATGGCCGCCATGGCTAAAAAAGAACATGGGGGGAATGCAGTTTTTGGCTTATAACTCAAAAACCAAAGCAATTAGAGTTAATCTCACATGGGATAAAATTATTTATCAGGTCCAGATATATCTGCCCTGAAATTTACAGATGAATCCGACAACTTGTTGTTGTGTTGCTGCCCCTGAATGAGTAATTTAAAGGAAATTTTGCTGTTTTTGGTCATTATCTTGAATGTTATTATAAATAGAGATAAACTGTAAACAGCAATAATGTTCAACCAAGTAAGATCTACAAATAAGTCAACTTGACCGAAATTAAAAACAACAATTTCGGCAATATCTTCATCAGAAAAGCTCATGTATTCATCTGTATTACATTTGAGTAATCCGAACTCTAAGGAATTTGGGAAATCAAATTGGATGTCATATTTTGAACCGCATTGAAAACAATGACAAATGTATTCTAGGAAGTCTTTCTTGTATATTTTTGAAATCCAGGTTTCAAAATAATTTCCCATGATCATTATTTTATCCTTTTCCGATGTTTGCTATGCATTTGCACTTTGCCTTACTTATTTTAATGCAAAAGCTTTAACCTCGTCTTCTCCGTGGTTTTGGTATATGGTCACAAATCTGCAATAATATTTTTTACAGGACATTTTAGAAATCTGAAGTAATATCAAACAAAAGTGCACACGCTGAAATGTCTCGCCTTCTTTACTTATTGATATTATGTTGATATTCCTCAATATAAAGCTTTATTACAACTGTCACATAAATTTAACATTGACCAAGACAACTAAACATTGATATTTTTATTAGGAAAAACATTTCACTTTAACCTACAAATGTTTATAAATTAGTCTTTTTGAGGCCAGTTATAGCTGATAATGCAATAGGGGCCAGAGTTCGCTAAAAGTGGTGGTCCTCAGGATTTTACCACCACAATTTTGCATAGGAGTGACACGATTTAAAGTGAGGACCAGCAGATTTTCTTCAAAGACCACCAGGGAAAAAAGATTTTGCGAACTCTGATGGGTTTTGTGCATTGTTGGAGACTCTTCAACGACATATAGTTGTTAATTTACGTGTCATTTATAGGATTATTGTCATTGACAATCATACCATATTGTAAGTGCATAAAATATTTGTAGTTTTTTACATAAAGTTCTTCTGATAGTTGTTATAGTTTCTTTCCTTGATGCACCAAAGGAATCATCAAACGATTTGTTCTTCCTGCTCATTCTAGAAAAGAAACTTGTTATTTGCTGTACCGAAAGAATTTCTATATAAGGAAATCTTCCATTTCCATCTTCTTTTCTCTCAATCACCATTTCCTCTGATACCAAAAAAGGATTTCTCTTTCTTCCAGTTTTTAGACCTTTATTTAACATTTCAGTAATATATTCTTGTTTCACATAATTTGTTCTTCCTTTCTTCCTTCAATGCCTAGTTAAGTTCTAAAGACTTGTCAGCAGCAGATTTATATTGTTTTTGCTCTCCAATCTAATCAAATATTGTTTATATGACCGGAACACTCTTTTTTTTTGTACTAGTCACTTTTGATCTTGATCCGTACTTGTGCTCCGCACATGGAATTAAGTCTTTTACCTTACAAAGTACAGTAATTAAAGATTATTTAAATATATACTTGGTATTGCAAAAACATGTGTTTCCAGGGGAGGGCGTGGAAGACTTCGACTTTTTGATTTATGCTTGGTTTTTGAGTCTCTGTTTGAGTTTTGCTTTTTAAAGTTTCTTATGTTTCTGATAAAGAAAAAATTATTTGAAGATGTAACAAGTGAAACTGAAAATAATGTAGTTGTCAAATCTGGTTCACAATGCACTAGACATACTCTTAGATATGAGGAGGTTATGCCTATACGCCAAATAATTAGAGAGAAAGAATATCTGATGGGGAACAATCATCTTATAGGCCACTTTAGTGTTAATGGTCGTGTAAAGTTGAATTTCATTTTTTGTACTAGTTATGTCAAATTTATTCTAACCTTCCATTTCAAAAAGGGTCTTAGACCTTTAGCAGTAAGCCTGCTGTCCTCTTCTTTGATTTGATATGTAGCTATCGGGTATTGGCCCAGAGTGATGGTTTATTTTCTGGAGACAAATGAATTTTATTAATTACAAATAGAATAAAAGGTCCATAAATCAAAGCTTGTTTCAAAGCAAACTCCTTCAGGTTACCAGTAGTTTTAAAGCAGACACTTAAAAGATTACTTCAAGCAGATGTCGTACAGTAATTTTTTTTTTTATCTAGAAGTAAATGTAAGAAAAAGTAATGTTTAGTAAGGTTTTGCGAAAGGAAATATAAATGCATGAGCTTTTGTCAATTATATTGAAGATATATTATTATCAAAAGAAACAATATTAATGTATATTAAAGTTTAAATATGAACGACAAGACTTTTTATTGTTAATATCAGCCAGTTATTCATTTCTGTTCTTTACCACATGAAAAAAAAGTATAAAGTGAGGAAAGTACCATTTTTGTAACTTGTCCACTCGAATGTTCACCTCTGGTGCCCCATGTACAACAGTTCCAAAAATCTCCAATGGATCCTAATCAAAAAGTAATATTATATCATGAGCACGAATTTCAGAAAACTTAACATAAAAATTAATTGAATTTTTTCAACAAGGAAGTTCTTGGTTTTTGTCGAGCCTGCAACTTTTGTTGCAGAAAGCTCGACATAGGGATAGTGATCCGTCGGTGGCGGCGTTAGCTAAATTCTTAAAAGCTTTATATTATAGAAGTTAGAAGACCTGGATGCTTCATATTTTGTATATAGATGCCTCATGTTACGAACTTTCCGTCAGTCACATGTCCAATGTCCTTTACCTCATTTTCATGGTTCAGTGACTACTTGAAAAAAAAGTAAAGATTTTTTATAATGTTAAATTCCCTCTTATTATAAGTAATTGGATAACTATATTTGGTATGTGCGTACCTTGCAAGGTCCTCATGCCCATCAGACAGTTTTCACTTGACCTCTACCTCAATTCATGGATCAGTGAACAAGGTTAAGTTTTGGTGGTCAAGTCCATATCTTTGATACTATGAGCAATAGGTCTAGTATATTCGGTGTTTGAAAGGACTGTAATTTGTACATGTCCAACTGGCAGGTGTCATCTGACTTTGACCTCATTTTCATGGTTCAGTGGTTATAATTAATTTTTTATACAAAGATTAAAAAATTCTGCATTCATCTTACAGGATTTTACCGGAAATAAATGCATTTATTCTAAAACCAGTGGTAAGCATGGTACGGGTTAAACTCTTCTAATATATTGTCAATGGTATCAACCTAATATTATAAATGTGCATATTGTGATATTGTCATGACTTGTCCCCATGGACAAAAACTGTAAAGGATCAAGTTTGGACTCGTACATTTTTAAACATTTCTAACCTGAAACTCATCTAAAATACCGTGCAAAGTTTTTATGAATATTAATGTGGTGTTTGATCAGTATGTAGAAATGTTACAGAACATGTCAGAAATTTTTGTTTGAGCAAGAACTAAAACTGTATAAATATCCTCCCGTGGGTGTACTTTTTAATTTCTAATTTTGAATTATAATTTTAGTTTTATAATTTTTTACAGCTTTATAAAATTGTAAAATTATAAATTGGCAATCGTTTCAAACTTGTTTCTGATAAAAGGAATCTGTTTCGTTTACTAGATACAACAAGAAGATGATGATATGTTTATGAGGAACAACGAGCCTGTAGTAGAAAAAACAAGTGGCGAAGCCATGATAGAAATGGAAAATAACGACAGATCTGATTTAAAAGTTAGTATTGTTTTTTTGGAGGGATTTGATTATTCAGAATTATTATGTTCGAGGTTGTCATATTCATTTCGGTTCTAAATTTTCGGATGAGTGATTGTCGTATGATATGTTTGCAAACGAAATAGTCTAAGCAATGTCAGCGTCATGCCAGTTATGAGTTCAATTTAAGACATATTATAAAATGTTTGATTTTTTATCCAGAATTTCACAGTGTAAAATTTTAGCTGACACTTGATTAACGAGTCAGGTTAGCCTTGGTTCTCACATTGCGTTCGCCGTCCGTTTTTTTTAAAGAAAAATCTTCTCCGGACTACTTGGGATGTATGTTTCTTAGCCACAGTTACTTCAAAAAGGAATTACCTGCTCCTCGAAAGGTGATCTTCAAGATAGACTTAATTCTGTAATGCATGGTATTGTAAAACCGCAAGCCCTGATGCTGCCAAATCTAAAAATGGCGTCTCATGATCTCAACATAAAAAAAAATATGAATATCCCTGCTTTAAACCACTCCATGACCTAGCAAATATGATTAAAAAAAATGTAATTACAGAGCTTCCTTATCATAGGAAATATCCAATCATCCAGAAAAAGTTAATAACACTTCTCTCATACCATCAATGATGAAAGAAATGAAATTAGAGGATCAGATGCCAGATTAGCTCTGATCAAGTTGTCACAATTTTATGGATGAAATGAACTCTGGAAAAAAAACATTAAAGAGAACATAATACAAATGGTAAATGCACTGGTGTACATTGTAAATATTTCTTACCTGCCTAGCGAAGGGAGAACACCAAAACTGATACTTAGTCTATATAACCAGACAATGGTATTTGCTTCAACATGTAGAACCATGTTTTGCAGTCAAGTAAAAATGACTGCAAGGAAGTTTTGGGGCCACTTTCAAAGCATAACTATACATCTTGCCGAAGCTTTTAGAAAATCTCTTTGATGTCAGTCCTTACAGAGGAACAAGAGAGATGTTTCGGTGACCTCAAAAGAATATCGAGAAACACCACTAAGAGGCAACCAAGAAATAGTTATTTTGTTGGTAATTGAACCTAACTCCTTTCATATGCAAAACTCATTCGTCAGCAAGCAAGCAAGGCTATAAAAACAGCATCCTAGGTATAGACTTACAGCTCAGTTCTTGAAGGCAAAGCCAACATCAATCCAGTGTCATCTCGAGAGAATTGCTGATTTTATGACTGTTGGCGGAGGCATTTGGTGGTCATTTGAAAATTGTGGCATTGTCTTCCATTATGATCAAAGTGATAGGTCTGAGGGTCCTACTTTGCACCACTTCAGGTTTTTAAACTTAAAAAAAGAGCAGCAAGTCTTAAGAAAATGTCTGGCATGATGTCGTTTGAAAATATAAAAGCAATTGATTGCCCTTACCAAAATTGAAACTATGATGATGATGGTCAATTATCATACATTACAGCACATGAGATTTTAGTTGATGAAGGTATTATTTGTAGTTTTATAAAGTTATTTATTTACTATATAGTATATTTAATGTTTGAAAACTTCAATATCTAAAATAGTCGTTCAAAATTGATTTCTATTTAATAGCTTAACAGTTTATTGTTGTCAAAAGGTGAATGAAAACTAATCCAACTATTTAACAAAAAAGAAAAAATCTTTAACATTGCACATAATCTGGATTTGAATTGATACATATAATTTAATATGTAAATCAAGTAAAATGGTATATAATTTCAGAATAATATATCTGGGATGACTCCAGCATCAAACGGCTCATTGAATATCGCAAGGAGTATTCCTATAAATGTGAGGAGGGGAGAATTACTATAAAGGCAGTATGGGAAATTATTGCCATAAAGTTTAATGCCACAAGTGATAAAGAAATTCAAACTGTCACTTGGATGCAATTAAAATCCAACAAAGTTCAAGCAGGTTGAGGATAAGAACAGAAAGAGTGGAGAGGGAACACATAATTTCGAATACATGGAGGAAATGGAAGAAGCTGTTACGGGCAACCCAAACATCCGTCCAGCTAAGATCATTTGCTCCATGGATTTGAGTATTGTCTATCTGTGTATTGTCACCAAGGGTATCCTGTATTTTGTAACCACTGTTGTCCTGTGTGTTTCCTCCAATGTTGTCCATCTGTGTGTTCCCTCCAATGTTGTCCATCTGTGTGTTCTCACCAGGGATGTCCATCTTTGTGTTGTCACCAAGGGTGTCCTGTGTGTTGTCACCAGTATTGTCCATCTGTGTGTTGTCACCAGTATTGTCCATCTGTGTATTGTCACCAGTGTTTTCCATCTGTGTGTTGTCACCAGTGTTTTCCATCTGTGTATTGTCACCAGTGTTTTCCATCTGTGTATTGTCACCAGTGT
The DNA here is from genome assembly GCF_036588685.1 of Mytilus trossulus. Lineage (NCBI taxonomy): Eukaryota > Metazoa > Mollusca > Bivalvia > Mytilida > Mytilidae > Mytilus > Mytilus trossulus. The sequence goes on from NC_086377.1 coordinate 38,577,244, forward strand.
TTTCCATCTGTGTATTGTAACCAGTGTTTTCCATCTGGGTGTTGTCACCAGTATTGTCCATCCCTGTATTGGCAGACACTGGAGTAGAGGAATGTTTGATGGTGTGGATTTAAACCAAACCGTCATAGAGATAGGCACACCTAAAATGTGTAGCTTCCTATAAGACAATCCTGTATTAATTCAGAATATTATGCGGTACCGTAAGATTCAATTTAGGCGTAAATATGTATCAAAGGTACCAGGATTTTAATTTAGTATTAGAAATCTAATTTGTTCATGGACTTGCAAAATTACATTACCTTTTTTCTTCCTCGTTTAAATCCGAGTCCATTCAGTAACAGTTGTGCAACGTTTGATCTTTATGAGAAGGAGATATCAGCCGACCGAACGAATGGTTTCGTAATGTAGACATCAGTTTCAACGGAATACGACATGATGCTTTTTAAGAACGACCACTATTTGGATTTCCTTCAAGACTTAGTACGGCGTATTCTTGATATAAATGAATATGAAATCAGTGGCAGTTGTAGCAAATATTTGGCAATGGAGATGTGCGACGAGAAATTCGGAAGCAGCAATTCGCGACTATCAAGATCTTCAGTTGTATTGCCTCGTGGTGTGGATGTAAAAAGGGGGGGATGGCATCTTAAACGTCATTAAAAATGACCCAATTAATACACATATATGAAAAATCTCCCAAATATGCCGAAAAATGGCACTTTTCAAATGGTTTTGGTCAAAAATGAAAATGGCCGCATCCGTGTTCATCCTAAACCTGTATATATGTTATGTATAATCATAAAATACAGCTTACATTTCAATATTAAGGATGAACATGAATACGGCCACTTTCTTATTACTCGAAAACCGTATACAATTTTTTTTAAATTATAGAATTGTGAAGGTTTCAGCAATTTAGCATGACTTAATGGTGATAGTACCCGATATATGTGCATTGTATTGTCAAAAAACAACCAATATTTATGTAGCAGGAGCATTCTACTGTCCAATAAATAACTAAAAGTTTACATTTTGACAATTTTGTAATACTACTATATGTTGGAACCAAAAGGTAGTCTTACTGGACCTACTCCTTTGAAAATTAAATATGAACTGAACAACGTACATACAAGGGTAAAGGTTATTGCCCCTGTCGTTGTATGGAGAGCCATACAGAAGATGTATAACGCTGTATGGAGGAAGCATGATAACATATTTTTTTTTATCGAAATAGCATCAATCAAGAGTCCTCCGTTTTTCCATGCATGTGTCTGTCACATATTCTTTATTAGCACACACACACAACTACATGTACCTGAAAACTGCTGATAGGATTTTGTTTTTACTTTTTAGTATGATTGTTTGAGACCAGTCATCACTTTTTCAGATACACACTACACACTTCAGATCTAACCACATGAACTCCAATAGAGCAGAAACTTTGTGTTGCTGGTTTCTTTTCCCTTTACTCTATGATTAATCTGTCTCCTTCCCTATGCTATGTGGTCTGTTTTTCTTTCTTTCATATATTTGTATGTTCATCAGTTCAATTGTTCCAAACAGGTAAGGTTTTCGACTTGTGTTAAAATTGTAAACTCAGTGGGTACCATGGAAACACAAAATATATTTAATACGCGACTATGACATAACTGCGTTCTACTTTTTTTTTTATGTTACTTCATTTTAATTGAACAGTCAAATATACACCAATCTCATGTAAGTTAAAAGTATATGAACAGTGATGTGTTTAATAGCCTGTGTACTCCTTATCATCTGAGATTTCGATATACCAATTTTAAGTACATCGAAAGTTATGTGAAAAAATTGTTAACTAACATTTGCTTTGACGATAAAATTCACTAACATGAATAAGTTATGACCATTTCATTTTTTCATTTACAATACTTAAAAGTTAAATTTCACAAGTATAAGAAAATTTTGTCATTTTTTTCTATACCATTGAACTACCTTAAGGATTTTGGTGTCTGTTGTTTTAGGTTCTTCATCTCTTTCTATTTCAAGGACTTTGCTCTGTTTCTGTATGTGATTCATTCTTATCTACTTTCTATTTCAAAGACTTTGCTGTCTGTTTCAATTGTACGTTCTTCATTATCATCTTTTTTCTATTTCATTGACTTATCTGTCTGCTTTTAATCACTTTCTCATATTCATGGAAAGGAAGATAACTTTGATCACACGATCGTTTCTGTGTGTATTATATTTAAACGTTGTGTCGTTTGTTTTCTCTTAACCATAATCAGTATTATTGGGTGATCCAATTCTTTAACCGTGTTTATAAGTACTTTAATGTGATTTTTACTATCAATTGATCCTTCTCTCTTGTATAATACTTTAAAGATCCAATTGATTATGGGATGTATTCTTTTAGACCCACCCCTGTGCTGTCAGTGAACAGTATAGTGTCTCTTCCCAGATGTACCCCCCTTACCCTTTGGTATATATCCTTTCCTTAATTATCTTTCTTACCGACATATATATATTGGTTTTTACTACAACGACTGTATTATAAATTATAGACTATAGCACAAGGATAGTAATTTCCAGCGGTGTATATAATAAAAATAGGGCTTCCCTATATTTTGTACACAATCAATATTGTTCTTGGCTAACGCAAAACAAGTACATAAATGCAAAATATAATAATAGGGCTTCCCTTTATTATACAACTTAAATATCGGAACAGGAAAGCACAAGATTACAGAATGTAAATGTCAATTTACAATATGAATGTACGACTTTACAGGAACGTTGTTTAACCATCAAACTCTGAACGATGAATGATATAATGTTCATTTTTTTGTCTACATGCTAAATAAAGGTTTGGAAAATTTTTAAATTATGTTTTGGTATATGGATGTGTACAGATTACCAACAAAAAACACTGATTTGATTTCTCTTAGCTTTATCTTTCACAACTTTGTAACCGTTACCGGAATAAATACCACTATAAATAAATATGTTTAAACTAAACCGGAAGCAAAAGACAAAGCTGGTCAAAATTAATTCTTACAAGTAGAAAAGTTGAAAGTAGGCGATTACCATCACCTTTCTTTTACATTTGCAAAGAAATGTATATCGGTCGTATGGCCGAGTGAGACCTTATTTCGGTACTTTACCCCATATGGCTTTGCATAAATAAAATAAACAGCAAAAAAAACTGGCATGCTAGAGTTCTGTTTCAGCAGCTGACGTCATAGCTACTTCAAAATCCAAAATAAAATCGGAAAGGTGCAAACAGATTATTTGTGATTCTTGCATATGTTCTTGTCACATGGGCAAATATGGTCCCACTTGGCAAACATCATGTATAAGTGAAATAAGTTTATATGGACGTGGGACAGACTTGAATGTACTATCTAGATAAAGAAGACTGCATTGGCCGACCCACCGAAGTGCTTGCCTTCTTGTAAAAAAAGTGATTCCCCAATTATTAACAAGAAGACTAAAGAATTTCTGACCATCTTTAGTGTTTTCTTAGGGACCATCAATCAACCCATCACACGTGTATTTCATAAACAATTTTTTTTTTTACTAATTATCTTCAGAAAAAAAGAACCACTCATGATGTAGAATCAGTATGTGGTGAACAATAGTCCCAAATATCAGGTGCTTCATTGTTGCTACATATAACAGGTATTATATTAAATAGAAATTACTGCTTACAACCTGAACCATAAGTTCTATAGGAAGAGCATAACAATCCTCTACAAAGTTGGCACCAAGGTATATATATACCTTTGTCATGTATGTTGTTTCACACATTTGTCAGTAACACAATGTATATTGAACTGATCCGAAATTGTCAGAATATTAAAAACATTGGCATCACAAACTGACTTTTCTAAAAATGACTGGCAAAGTGCTAGTTAATCGTCAATCAAGAAGTATGTAGATGCATGACAAATATCAGTAACATTTGTGTAAGTTATATCGATAGGAAATATATATAGAAAACCAATGATGGTATGCATCTTGCAGTATCAAAGCACAATAAATACGTTATTATTAAATTTTATCTCGTCACACCATTAAACTGACTAAATCCAATCTATCAAAATTGGATATGTATAACGAAATGGAAGGTATGCTACTCGGTCAACGCAGAACGTCGAATAACTGGTTATAAAAATATCTTTTATTTATAATAAGAATCTGCACGAGAATCACGATCCTACCCTCGTACAAATGGGTAGGATACATGCATTGCGACATGCAATAGCCAATCAAATCATACAATACCAAACCAGATATACAACCATATGCTCATAAACACGTGTTGAACATAAACAAACACAGACATGTGCTTCCGATACTATTAATAAATATATATGTATATTTACCTATCTTGTTATGTTGAGTGTTGTTGAAGGCTTAACTGAACAAGGAGAAAAACTTTACCTTTAGGCCTTTATTCCTAAATTCTTCAAAAGTTACAACTGTTTATCAGATGATAATCCATAATACAAATTTGATCTTATGAATGACTGTACTTGTAATTTTAATGTTAACAATGTATTTTCTTTGATAATTTATTTCAAAATCATAATTTTGCAATTGTTTGGAAAACTTAATAAAAAGCATCAGTATTATATAATGTTATTAGTTTGGTTTTTTTGGTAGACTTCCTTAGCAGATCCACTCCAATTTTTTTCTACATTGGTGTTCCCTTGGCTTCATCTCCTTTGATCTGGGCTTTTTACATATTTTACAGGAGGAAATTCTTAATCGATGATCCACCACTCTCCTGTTTTTGTCCCCATCAAAGTTGAAACACATGTTAATTAGCGAGAGAAAAAAAATCTACATGCATATAAACTTATTTTGGTAAACAGGATGGCCGTTGTAAGACCCACAGTAATCCCTCTTTGTCATAAAGCTACATGTAACCTATGTAATGATATTGAGACTAAGCAACCATTTCAAGGTTTATTTATGTGATTCAGAGTTAAGTGTTACTTCCATTTTCACTCAACTCGTATGGATTATGGTCAGTGGATCAGATGAAGCCTCATCTGTTGTTCGCTGATTGATTGATTGTTGGTTGCTTTACGCCGCATTAGCACAAAAAGGCTATATCGCGGCGAGAGCTAATTCGAATATTTTTTCAATTTAAAGCATATTTTAAAATAAGACAAAAAGTCCTTCAATATACTAAAATTATTGACTAAAGCAAATTGAGTATATACAAATAAAAAACAACAGTAAAATAACGTGATAAAAATTAAAATCGATTTAAATATAATAACATTTTTATATTTTATAATAAATTCCAATTTCTTTTAAAAAAGCAACAATATTTGTAAATGGAACATCATTAAATAAATCATACATATTATTGACATTGAAATGCTTCTTACTAATATCAGCAAAGTCAATACAATTAATTAAAACATGTTTAATAGTATACTTGCAGTTGCAAGGAACACATTGTGGTTCATCTTCATTTTTTAAAAGATACTCGTGTGTTATTCTAGTATGACCAATACGACATCTAGTAATAACACACTGATCTTTTCTGCACATAATATTATCAAAAGGTTTGCCTAAACTAGGTTTAATTTCATGCAATTTATTATCATCTTTTTTACTCCATTTATTTTTCAATATATTAAAAACATATTCTCTAATATTAGATTTAAAATCAGTATATGGTATATCACAGTTAGATAGAGGGTCACCCAGGGCATTCTTTGCCTCAAGGTCTACAGCTGTGTTTCCAAGGATTCCAACATGACTCGGAACCCATAAAAATATTATTTCTTTCAGAAGAATTTTTAAATTCCTCATTACATATAAAATTTTCAGGATTGTTGGGTTTTTAATTTTAGTATTTCGTATAGCTTGTAAACATGAAAGTGAATCCGAACATATAATAAATTTGGATTTATCTGAAGAAGCAATAAATTTCAAAGCCAAAACTATTGCTTCTGCTTCAGCAGTAAATATGGATGCATCAGATGGTAAACGGAGGGTTGCAGCTCTGTCCCTGAAGACAGCAGCAGATGCAACTCTATCACCATCTTTTGATCCATCAGTATATACAGTTGAAAAATCTAGATAATCGGCTTTAATTTCAGCATAGTGTTGCTGAATTAAAAGAGGATTTGTTTTATTTTTATTGTGTTCGCTGTGAAAATTTACATGGTGGCATTTGGCTGTATTTGCTCTTAAGTCATGGTGTTGTCCCCGTTAACATTCACATAGACATGCATGTTGTAAAATGAACAGGTCAGTTAATATACAATAAATATATATACATGAATTGTAAACTGAATTATATGAAATGATTTAAAGAAAAACACGATGGACTGTGAGCTAGCTATTGCTTACGTATGTATGTTATACACATCATAAAAAATTTTCGAAGAAAGAGAAGTTCAAAGATTTCAAACCAGGTAAAATTTTCACAAAGATTTATATAAGAGATACTAGTAGATGGAATCTGATTTTTTTAAAGGCTTAACTCAGTTCATTAGCAAAATACTTAGACATAGATTTATCACAAGTTTTTAATATGAAATCCAACTTGAAAAGATTTATTTTAAACAAACTTGAATTAAAGTATTATAAGTTGTGGTATTCATCTTTAAACGATGACAGTAAAAATATGTTATTTGGAAATAAACTTAGAACATATAGAATTTTTAAGAGAAATATATATTTTGAACCTTATTTGGCTACAGGTAATAGGAATCTGAGAATTCAGATGACAAAATTCAGAATTAGTTATTATGATTTAGAAATTGAGAGAAGTATGTACAGGGGACTTCAGGAAATTGATAGAATCTGAAATCTTTGTAAAAAAGAAGTGGAAGATGAACTCAATATTTTACTTAAGTACAGGTCTTCCTAAGAATCAAGCAAATGGTGACATAATTAAATTTTAATATTTAGTAAGAAATGTGGTTTTCATATCTATTTAAGTGTAAAATTATGATTTATCAGTAAAACAAAATCTGCAAATAAATCGTTGCCATGGTAACGGTGTTTAAACCAAAAATCCAATAAATTGCTGTTTTTCGTCACTTTTTAAACATAAAAAAATCAATTTATATCTCAAATATTAATCTGATTTGGGATATAGTATCATTTAACAACTTACAAGAATGAAATTCAAGTAAATAGATGATATCTAAAGATTTGCCTTTATATCTATTTGGTGATTTAAATATCTGTTGATTTTCAAAAAGCCATTTGGCTATATTTTCATGAAATTCACCGAACTCCAAAGTCTTAAAAAAAAATTGATGGAGCCAGTAAATCTACAAACCTTTGAATATAATACAGTTCATATATTGGTTTGTAAGAAAAAATAACAAAAACCGTGTGACTTTTATCATAAAGTAATTTATTTTGAAGATAAAAAATCGATATTTCAGAAAAAATCAAAATTACAATTCCTCTGAAGAGGTTAACTGTGAATTGTTTTCATTACACTATACATCATGTACAATCAAATATGAAAATAGTAGTGTTCAGACAATGCTAAGAAGGTTAGTATATATCATTATTCCCACTTTTAATAACATTTAAGAATGTTGCTGATACATTTTGGTTGGATTTTCGGAAACCCTTTGGTTATATCGATCACTAAACCAGATTTTTTTTTACATTAATTTAAAAATTTCTCAGTTAAATTTATGTATCTGAATAAAGCATTTACCAAATTACACAACTCTAGTTAGTTTTCCATCCTCTATGGAAAGACTGAAATTATCAATACAATGGCAATGAAAATCCAGATAAATCTAATTTCCCAACAAATTTTTATGTCTTTACTTGGAAATGAGCACACTAATAATATACTTATATATATTTGTGTTGAAGTAAATCATTTTAATTTCTTATAAGTCAATTCCTTAAATGGTCTCAAATTCATGAATTTATATTCATTTCTATACATTGTAATTACTAGCTTTACTGGGGAAAAAGTTGTCTTCAGAATGCTTTTTTGGTGTAGAAATGAAACTTTTCCAGTATTCAATTGTTTCATTTGGACAACAAAAACTACTTTTGCAATAATTCACAGAAAGCTTATTCAATATACATATTTTTTGTAACAAATCATCAAATTTTGCAAAACCTGTTCTATGGCTTCAAAGAAGTTGCTCTATTAAACTGTATGTGGAATATCTTTTTTTACTTTTAAAGAGCTATATATCTTCAAAGAATTTCATGGGATCAAAATGTTCAGATAATATGCACAGCTGTGTCCTAACTAACTACTAAGTTTCATGAAATTCTCCTCAGTTGTTTCAGGAGTTGAGCAGAGTTTCAGGATTTGAGCTGACAAGTTGTTTCAGTGGAAGATTTATGGAATTTTCAAAACGCTTAAACCCCGAACAAAATTCAGGGGTTTGAAATTACCCTATTATTTGCACATATCTTTATTGTGTTCTTATTACTGTCAAAGTTTCATGAAATTCTGTTACATAGTTTCAGAGGGGATTTATTTTTTTATTTTATCTTTATTGAGAACTATGCATAATTGGCATGAACAAAAGACAACTATAAAATCTTCTCCAAAACTTCATTCAAAGGGGATAATGAATGATTTTTAAACCCTATTCATGTTTTTGTTCAGTATAACCCCCTCCCCCCCTATTAACTCAAAACAAAAGTCCATACAACTTATATAAAAATACATTAAAATAAGAAATGGGTCAATGTGTTTGAAGAATGTTTTGGCGAACTTCATTTTCCTCAATGGATGACAAAACAGCAGCCAAATCTTCATCATTCAAATTGTCCTGTTCTTTTCTTGAAAGCTGATTCTGTTTGGATAAAAAAAAAGCCAGTCTACAAAAGTATGAGGCCACCTGTGATGTAAGGAGGTATTCTTCTGGTTGAAACATTTTTCTTCCTTCCTCATCCCGACTATTTCTAATCAACAAGGCTGCTTCAGATGGACTAAATTTTTTCCCTGTAGTTTGTCCAATGGTGAAAAGATGTAGAAGATAATCTTTCACAGCTTTTGAGTGCCAAATAACTTTTTTTCCTTTTCAAAGAACCCATCCACAATCTACTTGGTGTTCATTTATCTCATTTAATGATTCTTGGACTTTTTCAAAATTTCTCAGTCTGATATCAACATCTTTACAAACATCTGCCATTTTAATTTGATGTCATCATACGTTTATTTTCTTTCCAATTTGTAAATATGACGACCAAACTCTATATGATTAATATAATTAATGCAAAATAAATAAAATATTGGGAGTAAAAAAGGTGAGGTCAAAAACATCTTGAGTATATAGGAAAAGTTGTGATACATAAGAGAATTTCTGCCAAGACCTTCAAAACTGAATTCTTTTTGCAAGTAACATAATCATAATGAAGCTTACATATATATGTCACAATGTTTTGCTTAATATTCCAGTTAGATTCTTTAAGAAAAACAAAATGTAATGCTCTGTGGAGCACAGCTGTAATACTAAACCATGAATAAGTATAGGCACTATATTATAGTTTAAAATACTAATACACCCTGGTAAATCTGACACAGCACAAGTTTTTGACATACCAACAGCCAGTATATATAACTTAAAAATTAAATTCATTTTTTATGTATTACAGTTTTGATATATATAATAAGCTGATAATCAGAAAAATACAAATAAAGACCGAATGCGTTAATGCAATCAAGATGTCCCTGCTCCCCATTAGCATTCCATCTAATGTACTCCAACTTGACCAGCATTTAGTGGTTTTTACCCCAATCATTTAAACAAATGTGTGCTGTTACCTATTCAGAAATAAACATATTTTAATAGAACGACAATTATATCTGTTTATGATAGGATATATTAATCAAACAATTTGAAAGTCTTTAATTTTCATAATGAACAAAAAAATTCAAAACAAGATAATGCAATTAAATATTTCTGGTAAGGAAAATTTTTCAGGGTAAACAAGAAATTTATTTCAGACCTAAAAAATTTCAAATAGACATGTTTCTAGGGTTATTATAAACAAATTTATCCTCCACAGGTGTAATTAAAGTTGTGTTTATCAAAATCAATATAAAGGGGCTTGATGACTTATATATAACTGCCTAAAATGGTAAGACAATAATGTAATGAAAGATATAATACCTCTGACATAGGAATAGAATTTTCATTGCCAATACCATAGGCTTTCCAAATTATAACTTTCTCTGCCATGAACTCCAAGTTCGTTATATGTTGGACCCCTTTCCATTGATGGCTAAAAATCTGCTGTTTTTCTGTATTTATTTCAGCAACTCCTACTCTGCACCCTACTACCCATTTTCCACTTTAAATCGCATCTCTCATATCCACAGGGTTTTGTATGTTTCCACCTGATGCGACATACATCCTCATCTTTCGTCGCATATGCGCGATTTTGCTGTCACAATACGATTTCCCAGACTGTGCCTCACTATTATCATATCTTCGGATGAAAATATCTGAAAATAATGACAAGATCAAATATATTAAACTATAATTTAGTTTTAAGGAGTGTGGTACAAGGAATTATTTGGTCTAATAATTTTGTTTATCACTGAAATTGTTATCCCCTTGTTTGTCTGTGCTGTAGCAATAATGTATACTTTGAACTAAAAATTGTATGAATGCTTAGTACTATTTAAGGCTTATCCATTGATGAAGTTTTGTTGATGCAATATAAATAGTTTCTAAAGAATGTCAGAACATAAATGCAAAACTTAACAAGAGCAGCTCAGGCATAATGTGTATCTAAAGTCATAATGACCCAATTATTGGATAACTGCTTAGTTAACAGAGACGGGTAGCAGGGGTCCTGATCCCGAAATCCGGGGCTCAAAAACATGAAATCCAGAGGGTCGAAAAATAGAATTAGTAGACTGGTTCCATGATCATACTATGTATTTATAAATGATTAACTGCACAAACCTGTCCGTTCACTGATCCCATAAATAGCCTGCCATAGGAGTCCGGTGTGGTAACATCCAGCGTTAACTGATCAGAAAAATACTTCAGTGATAATTGGCATTCTGACCCTGACATTCACCAAAACATTTTCTAAAATTGATGCTACAGCAAACCAGTCTTGTTTCACTAAATTGAACAGGTGGGCAAAAGTCTCATGCTGAAAAAGAAACAACACTAAATTAACCTATAGGTCAGTAGAATACTATTAAAATGAGAAAGGCAAAGTGAACTTATTTACCTTGATGTTGACCTACAATCCCTGATGCATCTATACACTAGGTTATGGGATCCTACCATGTAAAGTTACTGAGATACAAACATAAATATAAGTCAATTAAGTGGCAAATGTAGGTCACATTGATCAATGTTGCATGGAAACTGACCTTTTATTTCTGATGCATCTGTATATTTCCCATGTAAAGTTGCTTGGATATGATTTTTAGACTAAATTTACAAAAAAACTAATTGTTGATGGACAACATGAAAAATAAAAGAGCCCCTTGATTCACAATTGAGGGCATGAATGTTGCCAAATTGAAAACTGTTGTCAGCACATTAACTTTCTTTGCTTTAGTTTACAGTCAATCAAGGATAAACTACCTTTAGTTTCCCATTGGTGTCCTTGAAAATGCACACTGAAATGTGCCAGCTTAACCCCTTCTGTTCATAGAAGTCGGACTGCTTTTCTCTGTGTAGTGATGGTAAGAATTTCATGGCCCAATCCATCACTACTAACATCTGGTTTGGATCCAAATTTTCCAGAAGATTCATTCTGCCTGCAAGTAATAAAACTGAAATGAGTGTTCTAGAATAAAAATCACATCTCTTAAAAATATTATATTGGTCTGTTCAGCACATTTTTACAACTTGCATTATAAACAAATTCTAGTGTCCAAGGAATGAACCTTGTTAGTCATTCAATTATAAAATCTGAGCTAATAAAACAAGAATTCTCAAACATTCAAGTATCATTTCTGCCTGTTTTTAAACCCCCTCCAAATAAATGTATATATAACAAGAAAACAACTAAATCAAACAAAGTAAAAATGTAACTCTGAGATTTGTAAGTTCCAAGTCTTTCTTTGGTTCTTTTAAACATATATATACAAATATGGAATATACAGTGTATTCATAAACATTCAGTTTATAATGACTAATTTGATCTTGTTATAACTTTTCATAATTATGCCCCTTTCAATTCATTAAAAGTGAAATTTGCATTGATATCTAAATATTATGTACCTTCATCTAAGTTAATTGTTCTTAAAACATGGCTTTTCCAATCAGTTACTTTACTTTCTGCTATCTCCATTTCTTTCAGCAGATCACATTTCTGTTCTTGATCATACACTGGAAAAGAACATAAATTTCATAAAGTTGTGAACAGCAACTGCAGTATGACAAAAAATTGTAAGCAAGTCTTTTATGCAGAAATATAAAGTCAGCAAAATTAATATTGATAACAGATATCGATGAAAAGATGTCCCATGATATGACATAATATCTATACCAAGTATGTTCATTTTTGCACTTAAAAAAAATATCTTTACAATGAATTGTTTTTAAGTCAAAAAAAAAAAACTGGCTAGTTTTTTTTCAATTTTGGACCAATCAAAGAACCTAAGTGAGCACGCTCACATACCTACCCCACGTCCCCACATTGTCATTGGAGAAATAAAAGAGGGGGAATAGGACCTTTATCGGGACTCCGGGATCGTTTGTTTTTAAGCTCGGGATTTCTGGATTGACCCTTTCGAGATCCGAGAATTCTTGTTTTCGAATTTCGGGACGTCGGGATTTACTTTTTTAAAATTGGGGACCTCTAGATTTCGTGTTTTTAAACCCGGGATTTCGGGATCAGGACCCCTCCTATCCCCCCTCATAAAATATGTGTAAGAAAATGAAATTGCATCATAATTTCTTGTCAATATGCACATCTGCATAGTATGTCCTTATTATCTGCAAAGTTTCATAAAATTATGTTGTGTTGTTTCAGAGGAGTTGAGATGACAAACTGTTGCAGTAGTACATTAAAGCAAATAAGTTTATGAAGTTCAAAGGGACGTAACTCCTAGAAAAAAAAATGCATCATAATTTCCTGTCAATATGCACATCTACATAGTATGTCCTTATTATCTGAAAAGGTTTCTTGAAATTCTGTTGTGTGATTTGAGAGGAGTTGCGATAACAAACTGTTGCAGTAGTACATAAAGGTAAATAAGATCAAAGAGGCGTAACTCCTAGAAAAAACATTGAATCGCAATTTCCCGTCGATATGCACAACTACATAGTACCGTATAGCGGGTTATTTTCGCGGGGTGTAAATTTTCGCTTATTTTCGCGGATAGAACAAAATCGTCAAAGTAAATTCCGCCAATTTAAAAGTGTGCATGCACAGGTAATGTTAAAAATGTTGAATCCGCCAAAATAATAACCGCCAAAATATTTCGTATACCTTATTCAATGAAAATCGCGAAATGTTACACCCGCGAAAATAACCCGCTATACGGTATGTCCTTGTTATCTAAAAGGGTTTCGTGAAATTCTTTTGTGTGGTTTGAGAGGAGTTGTGATGACAAACTGTTGCAGTAGTACATTAAAGTAAATTAGTTCAAAGAGGCATAACTCCTAGAAAAAAAATTGAATCGCAATTTCCCGTCGATATGCACAACTACATAGTATGTCCTTATTATCTGAAAACATTTCGTGAAATTCTGTTTTGTGGTTTGAGAGGAGTTACGATGACAAGAAACAGGACTGACGGACGGACTGGCGGACGGACGGGTCAAAAACATTATACCCTCCGCAACCCGTTGCGTGGGGTATAATAACATTTATACTGGAATGGCCCATTAAGCTTGTAAAAAAATATCAATACTTGATTGGTTAAATTGTTTTTGTCCGTTATATCATTTTCTTTTCGGCTATGATGTAAGTAACTTTTTATTACGTAAAAAAAAAACAGTAATAAGAATTTACAGTATTTTGTTTTCAGTCTTTTGAAATAACACGAATACACATGATACATGTGAAGCATGCTTTCCAATATTCAACTGGTTAAACCCACTACAATTTGCACCTTAATCATTTAGTGTTCACTGTGTGATATAGGATATTGCTGAAAAAAAACACATTTTACAGTAACTTTTTCATGGATTTTTTTTTAATGTGTACATACCGTTTGAGTTAGAAATCTTCTCTTTCGGTAATTTAATAAGATCAGGAAACAGCTCACATCTGTCACACTTGATATTGTGTATGTGTTGGCATGGATTTTGTAAGAGTGCATCACTAGGGTCACTAAGTGCCAAGTTAATACAGTTGTCAGCACACTCATCATTTTGTTTTATATGTAATTTATAATCTGTTTTCATGTAAAGTTTAGAGCATTTGATTTGCAGCAAAATTTTGTCAGTTTCGTCTTTAGTCAACACAGATTTACTGGCAATATTCTTTACTAGCTCTGTTAGATCATCACAAGCTCAAGAACCATCTGCAGCAGTATTATCTAAACCTCGAAGGTTTGTTTTTGTGGCTGATGAACAGGAAGAAAGAATTTTGTAGAGTGTAGAAGAACTCAATGGAACAAATTCATTCTCTGTACAGTAAGAAATGTACATCTTTACCAAATTTGAGCTGCATGTTGATCGTACCACTTCTGGAATCATTATTTTATCACCATTCTCTAATTTAATTTCACGGGTTCCAAATGATGACAGTTGAATGAACTGTGGGTCAAAGAAAAAACTTAAGGCATGTTCCAGCTTTTCTGGTTCCATTCTTGAACGATAGAACTTTTCTGCCTTTTCGTTCATGGTACTACCTGGTCCATGTAAAGAAGCATATTGCCTAGCCTGGTCAGTCTTATATACTGTTAATCCAGGTATCATATTTTGAAGTTCTCTTTTGGTATATTTTTCAGCAATCATTGATAATAGTTGATATTTTACTGTATTATTGTTTGTATCATTGAACAAAGTGAGTATGAGTTTTGTAAGTTCTGAGTCTTTCTCTGGTTCATTCAAATTCATAATACCCTCTGAGAAAATCAATTTCTTTAAATCTGAAGATTGACCTGGTGCAATAAAATTAACGGTAACAATTTTCCTGCACCAGATGCACATTTCGGCAATACATGTCTCTTCAGTGATGCTCGTGGCCAAAATATTCAAAATCCAAAGCTTATATAAATGATGAAGAGCTATAATCCAAAAGGTCCAAAAAGTATAGCCAAACCCGTGATAGGAATCAGAGCTTTGCATGACGGAGATACATTCCTTAATTTCTAATATTTCGTAACAGAAAATTTTAATAACACAAAAAATCCGTATTTTCATGCCAGTACCTAAGTACTGGCTACTGGGCTGGTGATACCCTAGGGGACTAATAGTCCACCAGCAGAGGCATCGACCCAGTGGTAGTAATAAAATTAACGGTAACAATTTTCTTGCACCAGATGCGCATTTCGACAATACATGTCTCTCCAGTGATGCTCGTGGCCAAAATATTTAAAATCCAAAACTTATATAAATGATGAAGAGCTATAATCCAAAAGGTCCAAAATTATAGCCAATCCCGTGATAGGAATCAGAGTTTTGTATGAGGGAGATACATTCCTTAATGTATAATAATTTCTAATATTTCGTAACAGAAAATTTTAATAACACAAAAAATCCGTATTTTCATGCCAGTTCCGAAGTACTGGCTACTGGGCTGGTGATACCCTCGGGGACTAATAGTCCACCAGCAGAGGCATCGACCCAGTGGTAGTAATACAATTAACGGTAACAATTTTCTTGCACCAGATGCGCATTTCGACAATACATGTCTCTTCAGTGATGCTCGTGGCCAAAATATTTAAAATCCAAAACTTATATAAATGATGAAGAGCTATAATCCAAAAGGTCCAAAAAGTATAGCCAAACCCGTGATAGGAATCAGAGCTTTGCATGAGGGAGATGCATTCCTTAATTTATAAAAATTTCTAATATTTCGTAACAGAAAATTTTAATAACACAAAACATCCGTATTTTCATGCCAGTACCGAAGTACTGGCTGCTGGGCTGGTGATACCCTCGGGGACTAATAGTCCACCAGCAGAGGCATCGACCCAGTGGTAGTGATAAAAATAACGATAACAGTGCAATTAAATCTAACAACACATCAATTGATTCTGTTGCTTTCCTCTTGATATATCGGAGTGTACTCTCCTTAACATCATCTAAAGGTTTTGACAGCTGAAATTGTAGTGGACTAATATATCCTCTTCCAATAGTACTCAGAGCTTGATTAATTTCATGAATATTAGTTTCAAAAATATTGTAGACTTTGGTATATTAGTTTCAAAAATATTGTAGACTTTGGTATATTAGTTTCAAAAATATTGTAGACTTTGGTATATATACATGTATATTTGTAATAAATGATATATAAAGCAGAAATAAATGAAGGATCTTTTTTTGTATAAAGTAACACTTTTGGTCAGATGAACTTAAATGTATAAATGAGGTCATGATCAAATAACTGAAACCAATCCAATAGTCATGTACATCTTTAAATCTCTCCATACATGTATACCAAATAATTTAAACTTTTTGCTAACAGCATTAAGAGATTTAAACATAATCACAATAAATCAACATTACCAGTGAAGTACATGTTTATAGCAACCACTGACTTCTAAATATCCCTCAATTTGCTGACCAAACTCAAATCAATGTGCTGGTAATATGAACAACTATGAGGGGGGAAAAATATCGTCAGATATTTCACAACTTATTAATTCTCTAGTAGAAATAATTAATATTGCTTACAGCTCTGTTGAAAGAAGAACTCCCAGACAAATTTTAAGGTTGTATAATCAAACTTTCCTGTTCGCTGTATTGTCTAAATCCATCATAGGAATTCCAGTAAAGATGACACAAAGAAAATTTTACGGCAGTCATTTCCATAGCTTGGTTGTGCATCAGCCGGAGATTTATAGAATTATCAATACGAAATCTATCCTTGCCGAGCAGGAAGAACGAACTTTTGGATCACTAAGGCGTCTCGCGGAAGGTACAACTAATCGAAAACCTGGTTGGATTGTTGACAACACCATTTTAAGATTTAACTGTCAGCAAACTGACAACCGTATCTGCTCCTTCTCAAAACTGAACTCTGTGATAAGCCAACAACCAAAATTACTTTCAAAGCGGGAAAACACCATCTTTCCTAAAGAGATTTTTAGAATCAAGTCGTCTCTTTTCCAGTCACACCTTGAGCGCATTGCTGATTATTTGATTCCAGGATATAAGATTATGGTGGCACTACAATGGCACTGAATTAGTCTTTCACGACTCTGTGGATGAGCCTGAAGTCCGAAAGCAAGGTCCTGATACTGCAAACTTCAGATCAACATCTTTGAAGAAAGAAAGAGCTATCATTGATGACATTTGGCAAACCAGTGTGGACAAGGCTGCATCATCTGAACTTGTCCTTCCATTATTGCATGTCAAAACAAGGGAAGATGGAAAATTGATCTATTAATGATCAAATCTGAAGTCAGGTATGTTATACAATATATATAGTATATATATACATGTATGTTGTAATTTGAATGAAAAGAATGATACATATATATATGCATGTCAATCTGACTTTAGGGACTTCCCTACTCAGTTTCAAAAGAATTAGCTCTTCAAAACACTAGTATTTATTGATAGGTGATCATTAGTAAAGGAATCAAAAGAGCAAGAAAATATCTATGTGCTTGTTTTCGAGATATTAGCCATGGAAATTTTGGTGGGAGTTTTTACAAAACAAATTTTGAAGATCACTAAGGCGTCTCGCGGAAGGTACAACTAATCGAAAACCTGGTTGGATTGTTGACAACACCATTTTAAGATTTAACTGTCAGCAAACTGACAACCGTATCTGCTCCTTCTCAAAACTGAACTCTGTGATAAGCCAACAATCAAAATTACTTTCAAAGCGGGAAAACACCATCTTTCCTAAAGAGATTTTTGGAATCAAGTCGTCTCTTTTCCAGTCACACCTTGAGCGCATTGCTGATTATTTGATTCCAGGATATAACATATGGTGGCACTACAATGGCCTTGAATTAGTCTTTCACGACTCTGTGGATGAGCCTGAAGTCCGAATGCAAGGTCCTGATACTGCAAACTTCAGATCAACATCTTTGAAGAAAGAACGAGCTATCATTGATGACATTTGGCAAACCAGTGTGGACAAGGCTGCATCATCTGAACTTGTCCTTCCATTATTGCATGTCAAAACAAGGGAAGATGGAAAATTGATCTACAAATGATCAAATCTGAAGTCAGGTATGTTATACAATATATATATAGTATATATATACATGTATGTTGTAATTTGAATGAAAAGAATGATACATATATATATGCATGTCAATCTGACTTTAGGAACTTCCCTACTCAGTTTCAAAAGAATTAGCTCTTCAAAACACTAGTATTTATTGATAGGTGATCATTAGTAAAGGAATCAAAAGAGCAAGAAAATATCTATGTGCTTGTTTTCGAGATGTTAGCCATGGAAATTTTGGTGGGAGTTTTAACAAACAAAATTTTGAAAATGGAGGCAAATAAATTTCTTAAAATACAATACTAGATCAAGAAAATGAAACCAATATGTAAAACATTCATGCTTTTGTTTTTCAATGTTTACCGATGTTGTTTTTTTTTTTAAATACATTTGAATTTTTTTTTTCAGTCATGAAACATGCAACCAGTCCTACAAATAGCATCAGTGATCAGGATGAAACAAATGATAATCTTGAGGAAACAACTGAGAAAGAGACAAATCAAGGTAAACTCATATTGAGCATTGGTATTAACAATTAAGGAACTTCTAACGAAAAAAAAATAATTTTAGGTAACTTGAAAAGACAAGAATTATAAATAACTTATACTATTTTTTTAATTATGCACACCATAAAACATTAATTTATGAGGTTCTCATTCATACTGAATTTATACTATATACGTTTATTAAAATTAACAATTTTTCATGCATTATCAGGACGAGAACAAGTTCTTAATAAATAAAATAGGTAGGTTGATACAAGAGGCCATCTGGGATGATGGTCGGAGAAATTTGGGCTGTCACCGGAAAATAAGGGT
The DNA here is from genome assembly GCF_036588685.1 of Mytilus trossulus. Taxonomy (NCBI): domain Eukaryota; kingdom Metazoa; phylum Mollusca; class Bivalvia; order Mytilida; family Mytilidae; genus Mytilus; species Mytilus trossulus. Next base: position 38,596,340 of record NC_086377.1, read on the forward strand.
ATATTGGATAGGGAAAGAAATATTCCTTGCAACAGGCAACATACGGACCCCTCAAAGAGTTGTTGCAAGGGTTCTTAACGTGCAAAGAGCGTGGCACTCTCTTTACACGAGGCATCGGATTTTACGTCCCCCTTCTGACCGGACGTGACTGCGAACTTGATACATCTCGCACAGCCAAACGGACGCCCCACTTCGGCAAGCGTTTTCCTGCCGGTCGGGAGAAGACCAAGTGACCATATTCCTATACCCCAGTCACCCTTGGGGATACCTGTCTTTGTGATTGAAGCCAATGATATTCTTGTGTACCTTCGTACAATGTTCCGATTCGGGCTTCTTATCCTAGGAAATGACAGGTTCAGAGTTTTAAGTTCTGATTTTCTCCATTCCCTTTCTACCAGTAGTTTGCTCAAAATCAAAAGGAACAAAATGGTAAGCTGTGAATATTGAACCTCTTCTTGAATCATGATCTTATCACTTGTTCGAAATTTAACTACCAGTAAAGAAAATAAAATTTCGGTAATGCAAGTAAGGTGGATCTCTATGTTCCTCTGTAGAAGTGGTCGAAACCGTATAGAGGCAAATAGATTAACATAATTTACGACACATTAAAACAAATGTCTTAAAGATTAGCATTCCTGTCAAATTACCAGCAAAGCATGTTCCTGGTACCTCATACATTATGTTTATCTCGTCTTTAATATTTTATGGTGTACATTATTTACTAATATCTATATAATATGGTATATTTAAGGTTTCATTTAATGTAATTATCCTAAAAAAAGGTTAAATGAAATGAAAAATGTAAATTTTCAACTAAGTTGTGTTTGGTTCACGTTTATATCTTGTACAACTGTCAGTACATCTAATAAAATGATCTTGATCAAATGATCGATTTATAGCAACATCAAACACAATCATCTAAAAAATTGTCAATTTTACAGTAAAATGTAAAAAATTATCTATACACTAATTGCAGGTTTGTTGTACATTCTGTGCAATTATCCTTAGAACGTGGTCGATTAGAAGTTACATCTAATATAAGTATCCTTGAAATTTACAGTTAAATTTGAAAAATTATCAATACACTTATGGCAGGTTTTGTGCACATTCTGTACCAATATCTATAGAATATGGTCGATTCCTAAAATTATCAAAATGTTGTCAAATTGACAATCAAATCTAGAAAAAGAAATTATTAAACCAATGGCAGGTATGTTGTTATTGTCCATAGTTATCATTAGAACATGGGAGATTCAAGGTAACATCTAATATAATAGTCCTTAAATTATTTGAAAAATATAAATTCTCAACAAAGGCTGTGGTTTGTTTAAGTTTATTTTTAATACAATTGTAAAATTTTTTACCAAAATTATCTTGATCAAATAACCGATAAAAGGTAACATCAAACACAATAATAAAAAAAAAATATAAAATTTACAGTCAACTGTGAAACAGTATAAATACACCTATGGCAGGTTAAGTGTACATTCCGTACCAATATCTAAAGAATATGGTCGATTTCTAAAACTTTTAAAAGGTTGTCAAATTGACAGTGAAATGTAGAAAAAATATTATTAAACCAATAGCAGGTGTGTTCATATTGTCAATACAGTTATCTTTAGAATATGACGAATTTTAGGTTACATCTAATACAAATATCCTAAAAATGGTTGAATCAACTGAAAAATGTATTTTATTAACAAAGCTGCGGTTGGTTTAAGTTAATCTTTAATACAATTGTAAAATAATTACGAAAATTATTTTTAACAAATGACCTATTAAAGGTAACATCAAACACAATTATCCAAAAATGAGCAATGCGAAAAATATCAAAACTGAAATGACAGGTTTAGTGTATAGAATATGCCACGTCCAGTGGCAAATATTTCATCAATATTAAGGACGAGAACAAGTTCCCAAGAATACAATAGGTAGTCTTGTCACAATAGAGGCCATCTGGTATGATGTTCGGGGATATTTGAACTGCCACTGGAAAATGAGGGTATATTGGAAAGAGGAAAGAAATTTTGTCTGGCAACAGGCCTCCTATAGACCCTTCAAAGAGATGTCACAAGAACTCTTAACGTTCAAAAAGTGGGCACACTCTTTACACGAGGCCACGGATTAAAAAGTAAAATCACAAAAATACTCTTGATTCAGAAATGGCCAAAGCATTTAAAGATATTCCAAGTGCACAACCTCCAACTATAACTGTAATACCCTTTAACTTTGACATGGATAGCTGGGACAATGAAGGTGAAACACTTATTGTTAGCGGTGTGGAAAAAAATCATAAAATAGGCATCACATATCAACCCTATTTAGAGACTTATTGATTGATTGTTGGTTGCGTAACGTCAAGTGGCAAATATGTCATGCATATTCTGGACGAGAATAAGTTCACAATAAATACAATAGAGGCCATATGGGGTGATTGTCGGGGAAATTTGGGTTGCCACTAGAAAATGAGGGTATATTGAACAGGGACGGAAGTTTTGCCTTGCAACAGGCCACCTACGGACCCCTCGGAGAGTTGTCCCAAGGGTTCTTAACGTGCAAAGAGCGTGGCACTCTCTTTACACGAGGCATCGGATTTAACGTCCCCCTTCTGACAGGACGTATCTGCGAACTTGATACATCCCGCACAGCCAAACGGACGCCCCACTTCGGCAAGCGTTTTACTGCCGGTCGGGAGAAGACCAAGTGACCATATTTATATACCCTAGTCAACCTTGGGGGCGACTGCCACTGGAAAATGAGGATATATTGGATAGAGACGGACATTTTGCCTTGCAACAGGCCACCTACGGACCCCTCAAAGAGTTGTTGCAAGGGTTTTTAACGTGCAAAGAGCGTGCAGTTGCAAGGAACACATTGTGGTTCATCTTCATTTTTTAAGATATTCGTGTGTTAACTGGGGTTCACAGCGTCAAATCCTTTCCATAGTCGCCAGGTGTCTTACAGCGAATTGCATGCTTTGATATCAGATTTTGGTGGACGTTTCGTCCCCGAGGGAGTCACCAGCCCAGTAGTCAGCACCTCGGTTTTGAAATGAATATCAATTATGTGGTCATTTTTATAAATTAACTGGTTACAAAACTTAGAATTTTTCGAAAAACTTAGGATTTTCTTATCCCAGGAATAGATAACCTTAGCTGTATTTGGCATAACTATTTGGAATTTTGGATTCTCAATGCTCTTCAACTTCGTACTTGTTTGGCTTTAAAAATATTTTGATATGAGCGTCACTGATGAGTCTTATTCAGACGAAAAGCGCGTCTGGCGTACTAAATTATAATTCTGGTACCTTTGATAACTATCATTTCGTTACAATTATGGTGCAGCAAGGAAACATGCCTTATCTGTAGGATCTGGTCAAAAAGTTTCAGTAACTGAAATAACACAAGAAGGTATCACAACTGAACAGATAAATTATTTTTTTATACTTTATAATAAGTTCAGCTATTATTACAGACATAACCTTTGGTGAATCGAATCTTAAGCTTTCTAATGGATAAGTCATTCGTGTTCCTATTCACATCTTTGGCAGTGCACCCCAAGATGCTGAGACATCAAATGCACTTCTTTGTGCTAATACATTATAATTACTGGTTTTTAGAGTGTCAGAGCTGTTCATGAATGGAAAAAACATATTCTTCGCTCTGTAAATCTGGATATGGCTCGATATGGCTCGTAAATCTGTCCTAGAAAATCTGAAAGACGAAATTTGAGTCGAACGTGATTAGGCCATGAAGTTCATGCCAATGCAGTACAGAGAATCGCAATCTAATTGGTTCGATAAAAGGGGAATCAATTGGCATGTTAGTGTTGCAACTTTCAAATAAAGTCAGACATTGGCAAGGCATACTGTTACTCACATCTTTGACAGTGCACCCCAAGATGCTGATACATCAAATGCTGTTCTTGGGAACAATTTAGAGATTTTTCATCAAGTTGATTCTTGCCTGACAAATGCCTTCATTCTTTCTGATAATGCTGGACGTTTTTCATGGAGCAGCATCTGTATGTGCCATTTCTTTCATCCATTTATCAATGTAAAAGAATGGGTTTTGCAGACCCTCACCTCAAGGTGGAAAGTCCATCTGTGACAGAAAACATGTCCATGTCAAATCATACATCAGAAGATACGCCAATGAGGGCAATGATGTAAGTACAGCAGTGGATTTAAAAAATGCATTAATAAAATAAAACATGGAGAACGTGTCCGTGGTTGTTGTACTTCAGCCTCCTTAATCTGACAGCGAAAAGAAAGAACCTTCTGTTTTTAAACTGCCAAATATCACAACTGTTTATAACTTTTCGTTCAAAAATGGTGGAATGCAAGTTTGGAATAGGACAACGCTGTCATATTCCTACTGTTGATACGGCAACTACCAAAACTAACCATTATTAAAACTTGTCTAAATCAATAGACAGAAACAGAAGTTAGACAAACAGGAATCATAGAAGCTGAAGTCCCTCTTCAGGAACCTTACCTATAACACAAGAAAATGAAATTGAAGTTGAATCTTTAGTTTGGCTCATAGGTTTACCATTTACTACTGAGAGTGTATACCCTTTTATAAATTATTAGCTTCCCTATACTTAAAGATTGTGAAAATACAAAGTTAATCTTGTCCAAGATAAGTTGAATACTTACAACTGTTTCTTGCAGTAGGATGTGTTGGTACATAATCTGACATGATGCTAGTGCTGCATTGGAGATACGATTCGATCATATTTGTCCCCGCAGGTAAAGTTAGAATATATATCACAACCTCATTCTAGGAAAGTATGTGGTAGAGGTGTTATCTGGGTCACCCATGTGTACCATTTTGTGGACTGGTTTCATAGATTCAGCTCGGCTGTTAATTCAATATTCAACTTCTTCGGTACTGTTGACCTTGGCAGAGTTGTAACAAAATCATCATGCTCATCCTTAATACTTTCAGTGTCAGTATCTACTTTAGCATACGGATTAACGTGTTGAAGAAATTTATCGAGAATATTAGCTTGCGGAAGTGATTTCTTTAATTCATTGAACTCTGAACCTTGACTAGCTTTATCGATAACATATAGCTTGGCTTTGATAGCCTCTAGTTCACGTATTGTTAGTATTCTTTCCAATTCTAATTTCGCCTTTGCCTCGATTTTAATGTACTTTAATTTTGCCTTCAAGTCTGCGGCTTGCGAAGCAGTTTGTTACCGTTGTGATGCACTTGATCTTTGTGAATGAGATAAATGACTAAATATTGACCTACATGTATATGAACCTCTTGTTTCTACATTGTCTATCAATTTCCTGAACATGAGTCGTTATCCTATCATGAGATCTGCGTGATAGTTTTCACAAGTTTCGTATCGCTTAAATATCTCAGCGACACTAATTAATTCCGAATGACCATGTGACCCGCTTTCATTTTCAATAAGATTGATTAATTGTTTATAAACACTTTTTAAATGCTTCATGTTTTCAACTAATATTTTTCGATGTTCGCGAATGATATTTGTGTCTTACTAGTTATCAAAAGTACCAGGATTATAATTTTATACGCCAGACGCGCGTTTCGTCTACATAAGACTCATCAGTGACGCTCAGATCAAAATAGTTAAAAAGCCAAACAAATACAAAGTTAAAGAGCATTGAGGACCCAAAATTCCAAAATGTTGTGCCAAATACGACTAAGGTAATCTACTCCTGGGGTAAGAAAATCCTTAGTTTTTCGAATAATTCAAAGTATTGTAAACAGAAAATTTATAAAAATGACCATATAATTGATATTCATGTCAACACCGAAGTGCTGACTACTGGGCTGGTGATACCCTCGGGGACGAAACTTTGTCAACATGTTGTTGCAATCTGTAATTGTTCATTAAATGGATTCTTCAAATCTGTGTTGCAATCTTTACACGTGAGAAATGTCAATGATAAAGAGTTCTTACTGTAGCTGTGGGCGTCGCAAAGAAAATACACTGGAAGTCCTGATACTTTATTCATGTCGCAATTGTCAAATTAACATACAGTGCATTGCATACATTCGCCCCCAGTTGTCTAACATTATACAAAATTCATGGTATACGTTGTTACGCAGGTTTACGTAAGAACTGAAAGTAGATAAAAGAAAACATCAATAATTTTCAATGCAAAACCCCTGTTGCATATCAAATATAAACAAATCGCAGCATAACCTTAAACAATATTATAATGTCTATGCGAATATATCAATTATGTATATTGAAAGACATTTATTACATTATTAACGTACAAATAACCTCTTTGGATAGCATCGTGCTTCATTCACGGGAATCTGGTATATCGGGGAAAGAAACAACAATTTACTTAAAAAAGAGGGACAAAAGATACCAAAGGGACAGTCAAACTCATAAATCTAAAACAAGCTGACAACGCCATGGCTAAAAATGAAATAGACAAACAATAGTTCACATGACACAACATAGAAAACAAAAGAATAAACAACACGAACTACTTAGTTTATAATCGTAATATGTAGTAATAAGCCATCTCCACAAAGAAGATCATCTGTGCAGGCGTCTCCTGATAGAAGTCTACCATTGCAACAATCTTTGTGCATAGGTTCTTCTGTGCCACAACAACCATCTGTGAGTACAGATTCTGTAACATTAGCTAGTACAGCTACCCAACAAAGACAATCAAAAGAACTTGAAGCCAAACGTATTAGATTAAAGTGTTTAGAAACTGAGATTGAGATTCGGAAGCAAACAGCAGAGTTAGAGGCACTGTTAGAGTTGAAAAGTGCTCAAAGTGACTATCTGTTAAGTTCAGATGATCATGATCAGACTTTAGTTAAACAAATAGATTTTGATGAACGATTTCGTAGTGACACAAAGACAGATTCTAATAACAACAACCATGTAACTTTTTCATCTAGTACTCCACATGGCAAGCCTAGCCAAAAGTTCACAAGTGATAATTATGAACAACCAAGTCATATTGAACCAGTGTCAATACTTAATGCATCTGCTTCAGCATTTAAACCAAAAACAATAGATGATTCAACCTTACAATCTGCCACTGGACTAAGTCGTTTTTTGATTAAGAAAGATCTCATCTTAAATCGCCTATCGAAATTTGACGATAATCCCATGCTATATTTTTCATGGAAAATTAAGTTTTAGGGCATCATGCTAGAATTAGACACTTCTTCTACAGAAGAACTCGAGTTCAAAGATAAGAATAAAGCAGGTTACAAAACACCCCTTGTACTCACTTACCATCCATTGTTCAGAAGCATTGGAAAATCATAGAAAATGATTCAAATCTAAAAAAAAAAAAGTATTGTCATCACCACCAGTCATGGCCTTCAGAAGACCCAAAAAACATCCGTGACAAATTATTGACATCTGTATTAGCAAAGCAGCCTTCTCCATCTCCCGGTTGCTACAAGCAATGTGGTCGAAGGAATTGTTTGTGTTGTAAAGCTGCCAATAAAAGCAGTTCTTTCATCAGCTCCGTTACTACACAATGTTATACCATCTACTCAAATCCAACTGTAAAACGGAGAACTTAATTCATATATTAACATGTGACACTTGTGGCATTCAGTATGTCGGAGAAACAATGGACACATTTAAAATTCGGCTTAATAACCATCGTTCATCGTACAAAACCAACAAAAACTGTCCTCTCACAAGACATCTTCGTTCAACGAAACATCCTTTTGATAATGTTACTTTCCAACTCATAAGCGAGAAGGAGAAGGAGAAGAGAAAAAAATTTGAATCCACCAACTGCTCACTTTAGAACCTAAAGGTGTTAACGAAAAAGACGAGAAAAGAAACAGGAAAGAATGAATAAAGCATCGTCCTTTTTATCCCGTAATGTTAGCCAATGGACGTTGCTAATAACTTCAACTACCAATTATGTATTTTCAAGGCAGCTAAATCCGAGTGCAACACATACATAGAGCTGCAAAAATGTTCTTATTTTCAAGGCAACAAAATTGTAGTGCAACATAAACATTGCGCTGCAAAAGTTTCTTATCATCTACATCCAATTTCACCTGGATATTTGCACGCTTGTTAAAAAAAAGAGGGAAGAAAGACACCAAAGGGACAGTCAAACTCGTAAATCTAAAACAAACTGACAAACGCCATGGCTAAAAATGAAAAAGACAAACAAAAAAAACAATAAGCTACTTGGTCTAGCGAAATTTTGCGTATATTTTCTTTTCTTTGTCTAATATGTTCTGCTTTTTATTTGTATTGTAGTCCTGTAATATTTTGTTTTCACTTCAATGTTATATTTAACTGTGCCATTAAAGTGCGAGGTTTGGCATGCCTTAAAACTAGGTTCAACCCACCACTTTGATTCCCCTTTAAAAGTGTCCCGTACCAAGTCAGGAAGATGGCCATTGTTATAATATTGTTCGTTTCTATGTGTGTGTTGCATTTTAACGTTGAGTTGTTTCTGTTTTCTCTTATTTTTTAGATAAGACGTGGCACGGTACTTGTCTATCCCATATTCATGTATTTGGTTTTGATTGATTGATGGTTGCTTAACGTCCAGTGGCAAATATTTCATGCATATTCAGGACGAGAACAAGTTCACAATAAATACAAAAGGTAGGTAGATACGATAGAGGCCATCTGGGATAATGGTCGGGCAAATTTTAACTGCCACTGGAAAATGAGAGTATCTTGAATAGGGACAGAAATTTTGCCTTGCAACAGGCCACCTACGGACCCCTCAAAGGAGTTGTTGCAAGGGTTCTTAACGTGCAAAGAGCGTGGCGCTCTCTTTACACGAGGCATCGGTTTTAACGTTCCCTTCTGACCGGACGTGACTGCGAACTTGAAACATCCCGCACAGCCAAACGGACGCCCCACTTCGGCAAGCGTTTTACTGCCGGTCGGGAGAAGACCAAGTGACCATATTTCTATACCCCAGTCACCCTTGGGGGCTATTTGGTTTTGATGTTATATTTGTTATTCTCGTGGTGTATTGTCTGTTGCTTGGTCCGTTTCTGTGTGCTGTTGCGTTTCGGTGTTGTGTCGTTGTTCTCCTCTTATACTTAATGCGTTTCCCTCGGTTTAGGTTTGTTGCCCCGATTTTGTTTTTTGTCCATGGATTTATGAGTTTTGGACAGCGGTATACTACTGTTGCCTTTATTCATCATTGTGTAAATATTTCAAACATTCCTTGTTACATACTAATTAGTGTGTTAACATGACATTGATCCATAAATTTACTTGTGTAAGTAAATTACGCTTTGTATAGATTAATCCACATTCCCATATATTTGTATGTCATGTGCTACTTAATTCTTTTCCGTCCACAGTGCAAAACCATCAACGACAAAATTATTTTCAATCTACCTGTGTCACGTGGGATATATTTATTAGGATACCCAGGCATAACTTAGTACAGGCATCGCACATGGTCTTTATGTTGTAACTTCAATATGAATCGGACTACTAAACTTTCATTTGGTTTATCTTTTTTGTTCAAGAGAACACTTTAAACATATCAAATTATATTTTTAAAGCACTAGCGGTTAAGTTACCGGTCCGAAGTTTGAAAAAACATTAAAAAAACATTGACGTTCTCAGTTTGTTTTAGATTTACGAGTTTGACTGTCCCTTTGGTGTCTTTCGTCCCTCTTTTCGTAATCAATAATGGGGTTGGTGTGCAGTAAATATGTGTGTTGTCCTTTAATTATAACACAGTGATAACACCTTTTCGGCAACTTCATGGATTGACAGTTTCGCGTGCTTGAAAAGTGTCCATCAGGGAGTAGGAAGGTTCATCCTAAAACAATTCATTGACTTGCCATCATCAGTAGCCTTCTGTTGGTCCTGTGTAATGAGGCTCGTGTCTTCATTAAAGATATGTCCATGTTATTATTGACGAGTTGAGGAGTAATACCCCAATAATACATGAAGTCACGCGTCAGTGTACAGTGTGTGCTTATTACAATACTAAACTAATAATCCTTTGAGGTGGAGGCTAACATCCATTTGTACGGTGTGGCTGGTGTTGATGATGGTTGTTCTGTTATAGTAAACCCCTTAATTAACATCAAAACTTTTAACATGTACAGTTAGTCTTAGTCAAATGTTGTCATTGATAGGAAACGTGCTTTTCAGTGTAGTATCACTGAAAACTCAAAGCCCCTTGAGTGAGGGTGCATAGTTATAACCCCCCTTCCAAATTGGGCCATAAATATGAGGGGGTTATAAAATATTGGGGTCAAAGTCTTTTTCTTTTTAAATAAGAGGGTTATTAAATATTGGGGTGAAAGTCTTTCTTTTTAAATAAGAGGTGTTATAAATATTTTGAGGTGTCAGTTTAAGCACTTTATATATGTTCACTTTTATATTGTTTATTATTTAAATGTCACAAATTTAATGTTTAAAGTTTATATGGCAATAAATTTTTGAATATTGAATATTTTAAACACTCTAATAATACACTGATGCAATGCGAACCTCCTCAGCCTATTTTGAGTAACTGACACTCCTTATAGATTTACACTTAAAAGCATTAGCTACATAAACAGATGTTCCAACACCTGTGTGAACCCCCTCCTATACACGTTTTATCAGAAACAGGTGCCTAAGCATATGACAAACCCAATCCTTTAAAGGAACGCATTGTTTTTCTTCTTCAAGAAGCACAAGTTAAAACAGATGTCCTAAAACCTTAGCAAACCACTACTAAATGCACCCCCAAACGCATCGGTCTAATCCTTTATGTATGTATATCCAGTTGTTCTCTGAAAAAACAAATATAAAAATAAAAAGAACAAAACAGACATATATAAAACAAACACTGATCCAACAAAACAGTTATATCATTGTCTATTAATTAAAGACAAAACACGCATATTGAGGAAAAAACACCTATCCAAAAATGATTTTTACCACAAGTTATATATAATTTAGACAGATAACTCCATATTTTCCCCCCATATAAACAATGTAGTTGTGTGTATCTGTATCGTTGATGGTTACAATATCTTTTCCTTTTAATGCTTTTTTTTCTCACTTTTGCACTGTAACAACGTTCTAAGATAATAATCGATTATCAGCCAGGGAGTTGTTTTTTTCCAGCGCTTAATCTTAAAGTATCCTACCCCATTAAGGTCATATCTCGTGTTAGTTTCATATGTTTAATAAATATACTACGTGATGACATTAAATCTTGATTTTTGGTTTGTAAAAAAATGAAAAAAATATAATAAAAAAGCAACTTACCTTTTCGTCATTTTGTCATTTTCTTTATCCTCTTTTGATAATTGTCTTTCCACCCCTTTTTTGCTGAACATAAATAAACAATATATACAAAATTGATTGATTGGTTCTTGGCAAATATTTCATGTATATTAGATACAAAATAAATTAACAATAAACACACTAGATAGGTTTTGTAAAAAGGAGGTTCACGGGAGATCAGGGTCGGAGAAATTTAGACTACCACGGGAAATGAGGATATATTGCATAGGGACAGAAATTTAGCCTTGCAACAGGTCACCTACGGATCCCCTGGAAGAGTTGTTGCAAGGTTTCTTAACGTGCAATAAGCGTGACACTTTCTTTACACGAGACATCATATTAATCGGCCATATTCTGACTGGACGTAACTGCTAATTTGTACAACATAGACCGAAATTTCACATAACTAAAACTAACCTAGGTTATTTCTTTTTTTCTTCAGGTGATAATAGTAAACTCTCTTGAAGAGTTCACCTCGTAGAATCTCTTTACACCACTGCAAAATTAAACGTGAAGTTCTGAATATCAACGAATGGTTAATTTTTATGTTTATTCTTGGAATGAAAATGAACTAAAAAAATATTTTTTTCCATAAATGTTAACACATTCCCAGTTTTGTGAAGATATAATGTTGTAGTTTCACATAACAGATAGAAAATGCATTATATACATCCAATATTTATTTTTTCGAGAAAAAATATAGACTATGCAAACGTTTATACCTGCAGTTACTGACATTTTTATCTATTATTCCGAAATAGCATGGGCTTAATCATATTGAAATATCTCCTCCTTTTAAAGTCATATTGGGACATAACAATGATATTTTTGTGAAATAAGTCACGAGTTACAAAAAAATTATGTTGTTGTCGATACATTTATGTCCCAAATTCTTAATTTTCGTTTATTTAGGTACAATATTCCTACAAGAATACAAGAAGAGATGAAGAAACTTACGATATTGATTCTTCTTTAAAGACCGTCCCAAAATGAATGGGGCTGCTCTCCTCCCCTCTCTTATCTCCCCTACTCCATCGGAAGTCTTGTAAGAATAAATCAGTCTGCGAAGTAAAAAGCGATAAATCATTAATGTTTTCTTGTACTTAAACTAAAACGTGTTATAGGTAATTGAAAAGATATCAAACTTCCATTATTCAAATTAATTATTTAAATTTGTGTATGCTTGTAAAGGTATGTAACAATTTTGTATGATTTAAAACAAATGATATTTCTATCACTGACAGTCATGGATTTACTGAAAACATTTCTATGATTTGCATTTTGTAAGAACAGTGTTTACATGACATATTAGTTTGAAGATCTCTTGCTCCGATATTGATCAGCATATTCTCGGGGTTCATTTTCATTCCATTGTTTTCTATGAAATCTTCACAAATCATTGCCTCGAATAAAGTGTTGTATTGTTTCTCCCATATATAGGTGTAAATTGTCTTGGTATAATGCGCCGGAGTATTGAATCGCTCAATATCAGACAATCTGTTTTGTTGATTGGAGAAATTGATGTCTAAGAGCTGGTCTGTTCGTGTGATAGTTTGGGTTCTGGCTCTTCAATGACTTAATTCGACTTTCTTAGATTTAATGACAGGTGTATTAGCTGTAGCCTTGAAAAAAAACCCAGAGCTTTCATGAAAATGTAACATTTTGTTCAGCAAATTTGATCTCTATTGTGATAATTGTATTTGATGTTACATAAAATCGGTCATTTGTTCCATTTATCCCAGTTAATGATCTTACATGAACTGACATTTGTATGATTTTTAAACATGCGCACCTTTGTTAAAAACCCAAACCAAAAAAAACTACGGAACAAATCATTGTAACAAATTATAAACAAATCATATGATTTCTTTATGACTTGAAAGTGATAAAATTTCACATGCAAATGAGCTAACAAATCACAATAACAATTCACAAACACATTGCTTTTAATTCACTAGGAAATCACAAACAAATTACAAAGGAATCTTAAATATGCAAATGGTCAGAACAACAAATCAGAAACAAATTGCTTTCAAATCATGAGAAAATCACAAATTACACAGAAATCATAAACATGCAAATGAACAGAACAACAAATCAGAAACAAATTGCTTTCAAAACATGAGAAAATCACAAATTGTAAAGAAATTACGAACAATTGGTTTTCAAATCACACACAAATTGTACAGTTTTAGTCATTAAAAAAATTGAAACCCCACATTTTCTTATTTTCAAACAGAATATAATGGTAAAACAGTTTGCCTGCAGTAGGATTTGTCATGCCAAAATTATGAATTATGCATATAAATTGTGAGAAGCAACATCTCTTTATTATGTGATTTTATAATTTTCTATCATTAGCTGCCTTCATGTTTAATTTTGGATATTAATATCACATTAGATCTAAATTGTAAAATATGTAAAAAGCTACTAATATACAGGTTATTTGAGTGACAGTTAGTGCCCCTTTAAGGAATAACAATTTAAATTATAGACTGATCTTTTTGATTGGCTGCTGACATCTTTTCATTCAAGGCTTTTATGAAAACAGAACTGTTGCATTATAAATAAAGCTGAGCATATACTGAAAAAAAGAAAAGAAATTATTATAAAGACTTACTAAAAGAATCAAGAAAACATGTTTAGTAAGGTAAATGTATAACTAGATAAATATTAACATGTTGTGAAGTTGCATGAATATATCGACAATGCGCTGTCAGTGTATGTTGTGCTCTTATTAAATAGAAATTTAAATTCTTTTCTTAATGTGATTTTATCAGGTTTATACTCGTTTTTGACTTTTTGTTATATCTGAAGACCGTTTTTTCTGTTGAATGATGTTGATAACATGTTATGTACTGTTTTATAATGCATGAGCAGTGAGAAGTGGTTTAACATTATGACCCAATGTAATATTTGTTTGAATAAATGACATGTATTTGAATAAATCAATTTAAGTGAGAGAAAAAAAAACTAACTGCTTGTTAAAAAATAATGCATTTATTACTTACACATTAGTGATTAGAACACAGGATGATCAATGAAAGCTAAAGAACCACTTTTAACTTTCAAATCCGAATACTAAAAAAAGCCATCTATTAGGTGCTTGATAACTAACTGCTTGTTAAAAAATAATGCATCTATTACTTACACATTAGTGATTAGAACACAGGATGATCAATGAAAGCTAAAGAACCACTTTTAACTTTCAAATCCGAATACTAAAAAAAGCCATATAGTAGGTGCTTGATAACTGCAGATGGTAATTATGCCCTTTTGCCAACAATTATATAAGATTACACTTCTTATAAAGCATTTACTTGAAAATTGTTTTTAAATATAAAAGATAAGGCATACATGAATGCTATGAGGTAATTTCTTATGCTGAAATAAAATTTTAACTGAATAAAGAAAACAAGAGTGTGTCCCCAGTAAATGGATGCCCCACTTGCAGTATCATTGTTTATGTTCAGTGAACAAAAAACAAACGTACTACAAACGTAGCTTGCTCCTCTGTTTTTTGTGTCAATTTAGCAATGAATTGCAAACCGCCTTTTTCAAACGCACAAGACCTATCTTAAGTTTCTATCACCTAAACCCTATCTAAACGTCCAGATGTTGTGAATTTCATTTCATTCAGCACAAGACGACAAAGCATATTCAGATTCAGGTCCATCATCGGAAAACAAATAAAAGAAATTGGAAGTGGCGAATAACATGTTACTTTGGTCATCAATTGAGAAATACATCATGTGTGATTGTTTGGGTTTTCCTTTTGGATACACTTAAATAAAGGCAACAGTAGTATACCGCTGTTCAAAACTAATAAATCCATGGACAAAAAACAAAATCGGGGCAACAAACCAAAACCGAGGGAAACGCATTAACTAGCATAAGATTTGAACATAACTTACTGGTGGCAGATACTTGACCACAAATTTGTGTGCATGCTGTGTTAACTTCTCCTGATTCATTCTTCCCCTCGTGATATTCAAATAGCGACAGTTGCTTGTCGACAAGAATATTTTAATTGCAAACAGTGGCTATCCGGCTTTATCAACCATTTTTTCTTTGCATCATGACTGATAGTTGTGGGAACATAAAGTTGTGAACATTCAATCATTTAGTTAGTTCTTGTACTAGTATTTGTAATAAGGGTATTTCACACTTCTTTGGCCATCACCATATGTTACTGATAAAAGGTATCTTCTGCAGTTAATTCCAATTTTTAATTCATCCTTTAAAGGTAACTTCTGAAAAAGCAAACCTGAAAAATGCACTAATGTATAAAGTAATATGAAAAGCTTGAAGTTAAATTATGAATTATACCACTCATAGATGGTATCAAATCAATTCCTTAATTTTCAATCTAGTTCATATAATTGAGATTTTTATTTATATATACATTTACATCTATCGTAAATGTAAATGCTGCAGGTTTTCTGATAGAGGCGGTAATCCAACGTCCAAACGAAACAGTCTCTGTCTTATGATTGGCCTATTACGTGCAGGAAGAAAGCTTCTGCCTGCAGTGAATATATTGCTGTCTTCTCTCTGGTTAAAACTTACAATACAACATGAAACATGAAGTCGTTAACTTGACCATTTTCTTTATCAAACGATGCAGGTTCTAACTTGAATCTTTCATTTTGAGTCCAGTAATAAAAAAGATATTAGGATCAGAGCGCCTGCAAAATTCACGAAGAATTTTTCGCCATCCTTGTTTAAACTCTTTTAAGGTGAATGTGTCTTCCAACTGCCTGTGTCATGCTGAAAAACCATTCAGCATCATCTGTGGTGGATGCCCTTAGGTGTTCGGGATAATATAAGTTATTTTGTCTACGGCGTTCTTGGCTTTCGATATTGGCTGTTGTATCAATGAATGTTTCACGTGAGAATCATCTTAAGATTTTCCATTGGTCTGAAAAAATAAATAAAAAATTACTACTACTTTTCCTTGAAACAAATTTGAACAATAAATTTTCAGTAAAGCATGTGCCGATGTATGTATTAAGGATTGACACATTTGAGTGACCTACTGAGGTTAAAAAAATTATAATTTTTTTTTTGTATTTGTTTTGTATAATTTATCTTAAACAATAATGTGTCCCTTGTTCACGGATTCCCCACTCCCACTATAATTTTCTATGTTCACTGGACCGTGATATTTGGGTCACAACTCTAATTTGGCATTAAAATTAGAAAGATCATATTATAAGGAACAAATAAACTAAGTTTCAGGTTGTTTAAACTTCAACTTCACCAAAAACTACCTCGACCTAAAACTTTAACCTGAAGTTGGACAGACGAACGTATTAACGGAATGGATTAATATATTAATGTATAATATTTGAGATAATCATCACTGGTTGATGTTGCAGTTGGTGTCTTTGGTGTCTGTATGAAGCCGAAATCATCAAATGTGGATAAGGATTATTCGTAGTTGATAAAAAAAAATGGTCTTCTGCTTCATCAATGGTTGAGTAGGTAATTCTAAAATGGTTGACAATTTTTGCTCTACATGAAAATGCTGAAAAAGAAATAATACATTATATGGAAATTTACAAAATGTTGAGTCTGTTGTTTCTTGACTAGTACCGCTGCTAACAGAAACCATTCAGATACTGCTGTCAACTTTAGCAACTGATTCACATAATTCTGTGACAAGTGAAATATCTATTTTTGACGGATTGTAGAGTTTATCGTAGACCACGGATTTCCTATATGGAGATATGAAATTGTATCCACAAACAACATCATCAACTTGACTGCCTTCAAGCTTCTCACCTGTATATGCCAGGTCTGAGGCAAAGAAGTCTTCAAGATGTCAGATGGAATTGATTTTAGATTTGAAGCTTTCACGTGTGCTTAAGTGTAAGAAAGACCAGTTATATCGCCACAGTAATATCTGATTTTCCGATAGCACAGGAACTATTGCTGGACTCTAAAACAGTTTTTGAAGTTTATCAATTATATGCATAACATACCAAAAATTAATATTTGATATTAAATATATAACATGTACTTAAAATTGAGAATGGAAATGGGGACTGAATCAGAGAGACAACAACAGAAGGTCACCAACAGGTCTTTAATGCAGCGAGCGAGAAATTTACACGGCCGGAGGTGTTCTTCTGTTTGCCCTAAACAAATGTATATACTAGTTCAGTGATAATGAACGCCATACTTAACTCCAAATTGTACACAAAAAACTTAAATAAATATATACATATTAACTTTATCACCATTTATTTATTAATAATTTCAAATATTTGGTATAAGACAGGTAAAACTAAATGATATATCTTGTGCCTACTGTCATTTATAATGAAAGAAAAATATGCGGACTACATTTTTTATTTACCCCTTTTATTTACAGATTCACTTTATTGCCCTGTGAGCTCATTTGAATACGTAAGTTCCGAATTGTATAGAATGCTAAAACCAGCTTACGATCATTTTTAATGGAAAGAGGATTGACGATAGCCGACTATAATTTCCAACAGTTGAGAGAACTTGCTTTTAAAGCTGCAGAGTTGTAATTACAACACCAGATGACACTGACTCATTTTTTTCAATTTATAAATACAGTTATAGTTAATGGAGAAAACGTAACTTTTCCGACTGTCTTTCAGTGTGACTAATGGGAGTGGACAGAAGCTCTGAAAAATATTCCAATATTTAGTAAGTAGTAAAAAAAGACTACAGTTAGATGTTATATATATAAATCAACTACAGTTAGATGTTATATATAAATTAATTAATTCAGAGTTCTTGTTATATCTCTTATGCTCACTTCAGTTGATAAATTAATTGAGAGTTTACCAGCTTAAGTAATTTAGTAATCATCTATGATCTTTGAAAAGTTTAAACTTCAAATATTGCTTTTTCCTCATTTGATACTGAAATATTATTGTAGGTCAATATACAGTTCATTCTTTATGTAATACTTTCAAATAACAATTTAAATGAAAACCTTTCTCGTCCTCAACATGTTTCAAAACTGTGATGAATAATCTGTTAGAAGGAGTAGCATAAATTTTAGAGGCATTCCAACCGAAACATGGAATAGTACGGGAATTCTAGAGAGGCAAGTTTTACCGTAGGAAAATCTGATAAAAAAGCATGAATTTCGTTGTAAATTTTTGTCAATTGATAAACATTTGAATTATCGTTTGATTTTGAATAAATATCTTTTGTAGTGAGATCACACGTTTTTAGCTAATTTTAAAGTAATATTTTAGGATGTATCTCTAATTTAAGGTCCAAATTGTTTCAAATGTACTAGAATTGGTCGTTCGCGGCTGCACCAATTTAAACCACCACTGAATTTTCCTTTCTGTCTCCGAAATCTTCATTCTGTAAAAATCTTGCTTTACTAGCACTCAAAATTACCGGCGTATAATCAAAAGGAAAACTTGTCTGTGATGGCCCAAGCATATGGATATGCTTGTTAAACTGATTTTGGCTCATTGCCGTCCATTTTATCCACTTCTAGCACTAGCAGGTTTTTGCAAATATGTTTGCCAACTATATCACAAATAACAAATAATATTCATTTAAAAAGCCTTTGGAAGTCCTCCACCATGTCGTGGGCCTTAATCCTTCATAGAGCACTGTCTCCTGTAATAGTTTCTTTGTTCTTTTGCAAGCTGTACATATGCATTATATTTATCAAGCAAATAACTTTTTTCTTCTTTGGTAAGATGTCCACTGTTTGATATTTTAAAGGCTTAGTCCTGACATTTACAGCAAAGATCAGTGCATGGTATTGACACAACAATGTTTAGCAATAACTCACTCCATAACCTTTGGAAATTCTTAAATAACCTATATTTCATTTCCACTGCTAATGTTTCATATAGCTTATGAATATGAATATCAAATGCTGTCTTATCTGGCGTACTAAATTACAATCCTGGTACTTTTGTTAACTATTATCTGAAGGGAAAAGAAAATTACTGTTAGTTTAATCTCTGAGATGTTCAGGGCACATAAACGTTGAAAATATGCCGCACAGCCCTATATTCTGACCTTTGAAAATAATTGTGGTGTACTAGTAAAAGTTGTACAATTTTAGCCGTAAAAGGAGTTTTGAAATTGGCAATTATTTTTATAGTGCATGACATTTACCTCCGACCTCTTATTGTATGTGCGCCACAACACTTTTTTCTCAGGTTGCGATCATGATACATCCCGCATGACCAAAATCGTCAATTGACAGCTTATTGGAGTTATTATCCTATAAAGTCATTTTCTGTAATTTATTGGTAATATTTGTAAACTTTTTCAAAAATCTTCTGATTTTAATTTAACTACTGGGCAAAATTAAACCAAACTTGGCCTTAATCATTATTACGGTATCTAATACTATTTATTATGATGTTAACCTTATTTCACATTAGCCCCCAAGGGTGACTGGGGTATAGAAATATGGTCATTTGGTCTTCTCCCGGCCGGCAGTAAAACGCTTGCCGAAGTGGGGCGTCCGTTTGGCTGTGCGGGATGTATCAAGTTCGCAGTCACGTCCGGTCAGAAGGGGGACGTTAAATCCGATGCCTCGTGTAAAGAGAGTGTCACGCTCTTTGCACGTTAAGAACCCTTGCAACAACTCTTTGAGGGGTCCGTAGGTGGCCTGTTGCAAGGCAAAATTTCTGTCCCTATCCAATATACCCTCTTTTCCAGTGGCAGTCCAATTTTCCCCGACCATCCTAGATGACCTCTATTACAACAACCTACCTATTGTATTTATTGTTAACTTGTTCTCGTCCTGAATATGCATGAAATATTTGCCACTGGACGTTAAGCAACCAACAATCAATCAATCAATTATTTCACATTATTTCCAAACCCACAGTAGATAGAGGTGAGCGACACAGTCTATTTAGAGCCTCAAGTTAGACTTTGACATGAAATTGTTTGAACTTTATGAATCTTTTGAGGTTTTTTTTAAATATATTTTTTGTTCTTTCTTTTTCATGCAATTATACTTTTTGTTTTCAATTCCTGAGTTTAAATTTAATAGCTGTATTTTGGTCTTGTGATTAGCTTTAAAAAGTTAGCCTGCTGGAAGAAAGTGAGGCGGGCATGTAGTGAAATTTGGTGATCATTTTTTTTTTCTAAACCTCCTTAGTTTTATAAGTATTAATATTTCTCATTTCCATGAATGTTTTTTGGCCCTGAAACTTCAATCATGATTCATTGACTTTGAATGTTTTGGATTGCTTATATGTTAAAGTTGACCCTTTTAATTTTAACATTTGCATTAAACTATCCAAATACATAAAGGTGAGACATATCTCTTTATCACAGTTTATTTTTTGATTCAGTAATGTCTGATTAAATTTGAAGTAAAAAACTGAAAACTTTTCAGCGGTAAAATATATTGTATGTTTTTTTGTAGATTTATTATTGGAAGAGATTAGAAAAGATTGTGATGAAAATGGTGTAAACCAAGATGAACTACAGGTATATGAGATTTCAGATAAAAGTATGTGGTAAGAACATAGACATTGAGAGATTGTCTGATGATGTAGAAGATGTTGATGATCAACCTGCAGCTAAAACAAAAAGAGTTCGCTGGCAAAAAAATGAAATTATAGAGATGAAGAATACTTCTCAGAAAACCTCAGGACAAAAACATGCCCATCCAAATAAGAAGTTATGAAAGCAATTAACACAAGTAAAAAGAAGAAAGGAACATTGGCCAATAGATATTGGCACACATATCATAAAAAAAACCTCAAACATGAACAAAAAAAAGTAATATTTTTTGGTGTTGTTGATTAATTGTATATATTAGGTTATAGTCCGTTTCACTGCTATAAATGTGTCGAAAAAAAATCTTTTTCTCGATTTATGTTCTCTATGATTCATTATATCTGTAGTTTTGATACATTTGAAGTCTGAAAATTTCGTTCAAAAATGGCTACAGAAGGGGTCATAAACCTTAAATGAATCTTTCAAATTTATTGAAATTGTTAAGACTAATAATCAGGCCATAGAGAGAAGTTTGAAAAAAGTTAAAAAAAGATTGGGAAAAGGAGGTACAGAAGTGCATTAGGGCACAGCATTTTATACGACCGCAAATTTTGAAAAAATTTTCGTCGTATATTGCTATCACGTTGGCGTCGTCGTCGTCGTCGTCGTCGTCGTCGTCGTCCGAATACTTTTAGTTTTCGCACTCTAACTTTAGTAAAAGTGAATAGAAATCTATGAAATTTTAACACAAGGTTTATGACCATAAAAGGAAGGTTGGTATTGATTTTGGGAGTTTTGGTCCCAATATTTTAGGAATTAGGGGCCAAATAGGGCCCAAATAAGCATTTTCTTGGTTTTCGCACTATAACTTTAGTTTTAGTAAATAGAAATCAATGAAACTTAAACATAATGTTTATGACCACAAAAGGAAGATTGGTATTGATTTTGGGAGTTAAGGTCCCAACAGTTTAGGAATTGGGGGCCAAAAAGGGACCCAAATAAGCATTTTTCTTGGTTTTCGCACCATAACGTTAGTATAAGTAAATAGAAATCTATGAAAGTAAAACACAAGGTTAATGACCATAAAAGGAAAGTCGGTTTTGATTTTGGGAGTTTTGGTCCCAACAGTTAAGGAAAAAGGGGCCCAAAGGGTCCAAAATTAAACTTTGTTTGATTTCATCAAAATTGAATAATTGGGGTTCTTTGATATGCCGAATCTAACTGTGTATGTAGATTCTTCATTTTTGGTCCCGTTTTCAAATTGGCCTACATTAAGGTCCAAAGGGTCCAAAATTAAACTTAGTTTGATTTTAACAAAAATTGAATCCTTGGGGTTCTTTGATATGCTGAATCTAAAAATTAACTTAGATTTTTTATTATTGGCCCAGTTTTTAAGTTGGCCTAAATCGGGGTCCAAAATTAAACGTTTTTGATTTCATCAAAAATTGAATAAATGGGGTTCTTTGATATGCCAAATCTAACTGTGTATGTAGATTCTCCATTTTTGGTCCCGTTTTCAAATTGGCCTACATTAAGGTCCAAAGAGTCCAAAATTAAACTAAGTTTGATTTTAACAAAAATTAAATTCTTGGGCCTCTTTGATATGCTGAATCTAAACATGTACTTAGATTTTTGATTATGGGCCCAGTTTTCAAGTTGGTCCAAATCAGGATCTAAAATTATTATATTAAGTATTGTGGAATAGCAAGTCTTTTCAATTGCACAGTATTGTGCAATGGCAAGAAATATCTAATTTCACAATATTGTGAAATAGCAAATTTTTTTTTAATTAGAGTTATCTTTCTTTGTCCAAAATAGTAAGCAAGAAATATCTTATTGCAAGAATTTTTTTTAATTGGAGTTATCTTTCTTTGTCCAGAATCAACTTAAATCTTTGTTATATACAATATACAATGTATATTCACTTTTTACTACCAAGTGATAAATTTAAATAATCTTTACCATTCAGTGATAAAAAGCAGTTTTTTTACATTTTATTTACAGTTTATTTTATGATGTATTTAAATGAGTAGTTATTGTTGCAAACTCCATTAGAATATTTCAATTGAGATTAGTTTTGGAATAAGGGAAAGGGGGATGTGATTAAAAAATTGGGTTCAATTTTTCTCATTTGAAATTTCATTAATAAAAAGAAAATTTCTTCAAACATTATTTTGAGAGGATTAATATTGAACAGCATAATGAATTGCTCTAAGAGTAAACAAAAATTTTAAGTTCATTAGAACACATTCATTCTGTGTCAGAAACCTATGCTGTGTCAACTATTTAATCACAATCCAAATTTACAGCTGAATCCAGCTTGAATGTTGTGTCCATACTTGCCCCAACCGTTCAGGGTTCAACCTCTGCGGTCGTATAAAGCTACGCCCTGCGAAGCATCTGGTTAATTCTGACATTATTACATTTAGATCGTTAAACATAATGTTTATGGTAGAATTAAACATTAAAAACAACACTGTACTTAATTCAACAACGATAACTAATCTTGAATTTCGTCCAACTTTTGAATATACTTGTAACACCACTGGGTCGATAATACTGGTAATGGACGTTTCGTTCCCGATGATAATTTAAGCCCATTAGTCAGCATTTCGGTGGTGACATGAATATCAATTAAACAGTAATTTTTGAAAAAAAGTACGGTTTACAAATCTTTGAATTTTCGAAAAACTAATTTCAGAAATGGATAACCTAAGCCGTATTTGGCACAACTCAATGCTATTTAACTTTGTACTGTTTTGATCTGAGCGTCACTGATGAGTGTTCTATGGACAAAACGCGCGTCTGCCGTATTCAATTATAATGCTGATCGCTTTCATCATTTTTTAGGCAGCGAAATTCAATGTCAAATGAGCTGCAACAATTTCTTATCTGCACCAGATTTCACTGGAATAAATGGACGCTCAATGAAGCTAGTTTGTCTATCGAAATATTGCGCTTTTTGTATTATCATATACTTAGGCTCAATAACATGATTTTTACCGTAATATATAGCATTAAAATTACGTAAATTCCATATTTTTTTCGAATTGGTGTTCAGCAGGCTGATATATAATATTTAAAACATTCTTTGGAATTACCACATTCCTTTCCGTCAACACTCGGCAATTTGTTTTCAAAATGGCAGATCTAAATAACATGATTTTTTCCGTAAGCGGTGCAGACGATAGTGTTTCAAACGTAAATATTTAATGGTAAAAAGTAAAATAACAAAACTACTGAACTCAGAGGAAAATCAGTTTGGAAAGTCAGAGGAATTCAGTGAGGCTATCATTAAAAAAACACTAGACCGAACACTGCAAGTGACGGCAGTATTTTTTCAAATAAGCTTACAGCAAACAATGACCATGGAGGAAATCCCAGGGATGAACTGGACATGCTTCGTCTTTTTTCTTTATGAAGGTGACAAAATAAGACGGTACCCCATATCAACCCGGAACTGTAAAGACGTTCTCAAGATATCTGACTGATAAATTGAACATTAGCATAATAAAAGACGAAGAATTCAATGATTCTAGAGGGGTTCTCCCGGCAAATATGAAGGAACGTAAAAGCGTGTTCAAGAGAAAACCATGCACTATAGTCCGGATGCAATATTTGTCAATATCTATGAAATCTTGTTTGTATGTTAACCTTACCATGACTATTGTAAAAAAAACATCAACTTTTGATATGATTTATATATCGTGGTCGTAGGGGCCTCCCGAAAATATTGTTTAAAAACCAATAGAAAATACATAAATTAAATGTACTAATAAACATATTATCAAAAAAATAAACATGATACATGTATATATGATCCCTGACTTTACATGCAGTGATTCTAAGACAGTATATTATGTACTTTTATGACCTTCATGTGACCTTGACATTTGACCTGAAGGTCAAATAATACCATTTTTAATAACGTATTTTGGTAATAATTTTGACATTCTTGTACATCTAAATAGGTCATTGGTAGTATATAAGTGTGTATGCATGACCTTAAGATGGTGTTATGTATCATCATAAGCTTCCTTTAACCTTGGAATTTGACCTTAAAGTCATAGTTTATTATTTATTACAGTGATTTCTGGTCAGACCAATATCTTAAGTCCCTTTAAAAAAGGTTTTGAAGAACTAGAACCATAACCTTCATTTCACCTGGATCCATCAGATATAAACATCTTTATAACTCAAAACATTAGCTTTTATTGCTTTACAATGCTCCTCTAGGCTCCAGTATTGCTTATCATAAAAGTTTGTATAAAACCTCCAATATGAAAAGTCAATTTTTCCAAACTTTATAATTTGTTTATAATTGTACCTGAATTTTATGTTAAACACATCGATTGATTGACTAACAATCCTATTCAATAAAGTGCATCTGTGTGGGATTCTAAAACATCTGATAACTGACAGGCTTGCTATATATATATATATAGTGATACAGTAGTTGGACTACTAAGACCACTTGGCCATTAAGACCCCTACAACACTTTGTGTGTTCCATAAGTTGCACTATATCCACTGGTTGAAGGTAAACAGCATTATAATTGCTATATATATATATATTTTCATGCAGATTTTAATGATGTCGGAGTAAAGATCCACATGTATGAATCTTTGACTCAAAATTCTGTGGAAGTAGCACAAGCCATGTCGAATTCAAATATGTAATTTGCTGTGATGACATCGATTAAAAAAAAAAAAACTAAAAGGATAATATTTTAATACAATGAAACATGATATACATGTACAGTATATATGTATCATGGCTAGTGTTTTTTTAGGAAATGTATTAAAATAAAAATCCAAATACTTGTTCCAAAAAACGATTGATCAATGCTGTAGTGATTGAATTAGTTAAATAGATTTCTGGATAAGCACTCTTTTTTATCAGCAAATATATAACCTTAATGGAAACAAACTAAGAACCAACAGAAATGTAAAAATGATTACTATTATCATTATTTATTATGAAGACCAACATTTGACCAAAACTTGATTTTTTTTTCAATTTCAATATTGAATAGGGTAGACACTGTAAATAAAAAAAGATTATTTCCCTCAGTTTAAAGATGAATTTCGCCTTAAAGTGTTAAATTTAAGGCAACCACTTTTTTGTGAGGAAGAAAGAAAGTCCAATCTTTTAGAAAAATGTCTGCTGATAAAAAATTTACATTTTTGTGTACATTGAACTGGTATCCCATAACTTAAGTTGTTGTTTAGAGGGGCTTATTAAAGGATTTAAATCCTGAGAAATAACCTAGCTGACAAGATAAATTAGAATAATGTTAAACTTATTTTTTATTACTTTAATTTTATCACAGGTTTATCAGATATATATTTGTTTTGTTATAATTCCATTGATTTCATAACAATCTCATTAAGAATGTTGTACTTTAATCTAAAATTTGAAAAAGGTATCACCTCCTAAAAAATTTCTAAATATATGATATACTTATATAAATCATATAATAGTTGAATGTTTGTTAATTTCAAACTTTGTATTTTTGTAAAGAATGAGATTTGTATGTCATCAAGAATTTTTTTAAATTTTACATTAATAATTAATTTTAAT
This sequence comes from Mytilus trossulus, assembly GCF_036588685.1. NCBI lineage: Eukaryota > Metazoa > Mollusca > Bivalvia > Mytilida > Mytilidae > Mytilus > Mytilus trossulus. Next base: position 38,622,660 of record NC_086377.1, read on the forward strand.
TGATTTGATTTTAAACTTGAGAGTACAAAATGTCAACCATCAAACAATATTGACTTTTAAGATATTTTTTGCAAAATGACTTTTTTTAGATTGGATTTGTTATCCTCCTCTATGGCTGCTGTAAAGTCATTACTGTCCATTCTTTTTCTCTTCTGTACTTCCCTTGAAAAGAAGCTGGTGATCTGTTGTGCAGTCAAGTATTCATTTCTGCTGAATCTGTATTTTCCAGTGACTGTTTTTTCATTACGCATTTCATCAGCAACTACAACTGGGTCCTCCTTTCTTCCAGTTTGGTTTCCTTTGTCAAATTTTTGAATAAGATATTCTTTCTGATGAACACTGAATTGCACTTGTGATTTCCGAAGTTTCAAAGCCCACCCTTGTTCTAACTCTGATGAAGATGATTCACTTTGAGTGTTGTCAGAAGCAAGTGTGATAGAACCAGCAAAGCTTGCACTTTCTTTAACTTTTTCAGCATACATTGACTTTGCTCTGTCTGACAGAGGTTGCTTTTCCTGTCTGAAGTCACAGAATCCTAGCATAACATGCTGATCTAAGCTAGAATTCCTGCTGAATGTTCGTACACAACCTTCATTTGGACAATAAAATAAATCTTTAATAGCATTTGTCTTTGGCATGTTGATAGAAGGAAGAACAACAATGGAATTTGTCCAGTTAGCAACCGTTTTCATTTCTGTTACTTTAATATTTTCTTTGAAGATTTTAGCCCATGGGAAAACTTTTCCTAAAAAATTAAATTAACTATACAATGTTTTTTTTTATTCACTGGTATAGGTAAATTATTTCATGTTGTAGAGTTATATCCCTTTCAACATTTATGTATTTTCCATTTATACAAGTAAAAACCAAGAATGTGTCTATAGTACATGAATGTCCCACTTGCACTATCATTTTCTATGTTTAGTGGACCGTGAAATTGGAAAGATCATAACATAGGGAACATGTATACTAAGTTTCAAGTTGATTGGACTTCAACTTCATCAAAAACTACCTTGACCAAAAACTTTAACCTGAAATTAGCACTGTCATTTTCTAAGTTCATTGAACGGTGAAATTGGGTAAAAACTCTATTATTTGGCATTAAAATTAGAAAGATCATATCATAGTGCACATGTGTACTAAGTTTCAAGCTGATTGGACTTCAACTTCATCAAAAACTACCTTGACCAAAAACTTTAACCTGAAGCAGGACAGACGGACAAACGGACGGACAGAAGGAAAAACGAACGAACGGACCTTCATTGCTACAGACCAGAAAACATAATGCCCCTCTACTATTTTAGGTGGGGCATAAACAGTCTTATTTTGTTCTACTTGTGAATTTATTTTTGACTTCATTGCTCTAATATAGTGTTGATTGTGTGTCATTAAAAGATGTCTGTACTCTATACTTTTTTGGGGCTTCCTGGTAGCTGGTTGTCTGGTTTTGTAACTAGTCCCCTACCAATGTAGTTGAAGGGGACTTTAGGTTTGCACTCCATCTACCTGTCTGTCCATCTGTCAGTCAGGCAAATCAGTTTTCCATGTTCATGTTTGAAAATATTGATTTGATATTTGGTGTATTGTTTTATTATGACAAGTCACGTGCACATATATCTAGTTTACATTTTTTTAATGATCTGAAGATTTTGTGCCAAATTATGGTCCTTGGACATACAAAATTAATTTAAACATTCAATTTCAACAATTTTTTCGTTAGCTTGAAGATACCGACTTGATATTTGTTATATAGTTTACACCATTGAACAAGTTAGAATTTTGTTTCAATACAACAACTTTTCAACCGGTAGGAGACTATGTATTGCCATGCAATACTCACTGAATACTTGTTTTATCAAATATACACCCCTTCAAGTCATTATTGTCTAGTACAAACATGATTTTCATCTAATCTTGCCTACCTTTTCCAATACCATAGGCTTTCCACACAGTAACACCATCTTTGCTGAATTGAAAGTTGTGATATGATGATATTGCAGGTATTGGTTTGACAGCTGCACTCTTTTCAACATCAATAACTACATCAACCACTTTAACTTTGTATGTGCTTCCAGCAAATTGTTTGAAGTCTTTTGCCTACAAAAAAGTCAATTTGATGATACATGGGATATAATTTTGTCTCTGATAATATAAACATTCATCATTATTTCTCCTTAGTCCAATTGTAACTTTGACCTTTCAATACTACATAATATAGCACTGCAAACTTAGTTTAGTACACATTTCTCAAGGTAGTTCAACAAATTACAAATATTTGTAAGGAATGAGTACACACTTTGCCAAAAATACAATATCAAATATCCAGGATTATGTACATTTTCCTTAAACCATGAAAATACATGAAATAGGTACACACGAAAATAAATGAATCCTAAGTATTAAAAAAAAACTTTGAATACCTGCTTCATTTGCTTGGCACTAAGAACATCATTCCCTTCATTTATATACCGCTTTATTGATGATTTTATGTGTGATGATTTGCGGTCACATGGCCCTTTTCCATCCTGGGTATCACAAAAATCATAGGAAATTAAATTATTTCCTAACTGTTGATGCAGTGTTATAATTGTATTGCTGCTCTTGTAGCAGCCAGCATTATCAGACCATAAATGGAACTTGATAGCTTTAGGATGTAATTCAGCAAGCAAATCTTTGGCTACATCTTCTAACACTGCTGATGTTGTAGCTGAATCCTGTGAAGCAGGTGTATCAAAAATATGCACATATGTTGTACTTGTCAGCTGTTCATCTTCACCTTTCATATAAGCAACACTTATATGCCAATTCAAGCCACGCTTGGCAAACCAATCAGTTTGTCCTTCTCTATACCTCCGTGGCAGAAATTTCATAGCCCAATCAGCAATAATAAGGCACTCGTTATCATCCATGTCCGAAAGAATTTTGGTTCTTGCTCTATTCTGGTTTCGGGATCTGATTAAGTGCATTTTCCACTCCTGGATATCTGATACAGCCTTTTCAACCTATAAAAACAATAGATAACAATAAGATAGTAGCAGGTGTCCCTCATGTATAAATTAATTTTAGTCAATGACCCAAACAAATGTTAACAATAAAGCTGAAATAATCCTCTCTTTTTGTGCAATGCAAATACTACCTAACATGCCTCAATGACAAAATATAATTCCTATATCACTATATAACTTCATCAGTGGAGATGTGGACCTATACAAGAACTGCACCATAATTATTTAAAATTATTCAAATGTAGGTCATCATGGTCATTGTAGTTTAAAGTAATCAACACAGGGGAATTTCACTCACAAAAATTACAACTTAAAGGAGGTAATGCGTAAAGATGACTTGAATTTTTTTTCAAATGAAATTAACATGACATTTTAAAAATAAAGTTAATCTTATAACATCTAAATTTTCAAATTTAATGAAAATCATGAAAAAATACCAATTATTTTTTTGGTGAAGTATTCATGAAGTTCATGTGGAAAATTCCACCTGAGATTCACATAAATCCCGGAGCAAAATTTGTATACTTTATATTTGGTCAGGTGTATACAGATTATGTTATATTTTGCATACTATTTCTGGTAGTAAATTGTGTAGGCATACGTTTTTCAAAATTGTTGTTTCAACATTCTTATTGCAATTTTCTCTTTGAACTATATTATTCTTGGAATACTGACTGAAAATGTAAATTTATTTTTCTATAATTAAAGCAACATGTACCGGTAAACAATGTGTTACTGTATAATACATGTGTTAACATTACTGTAAAATATCAAGTTTCTTTGTACTTTCATATCATACCACAAAGCACAACCATTCAATACATGTACATATGAAATAATGGTTTAACTTAATTTACCTGGAATAAGACAGCTTCCTTATTTTCAAAGACAGCTTCATCTGCTAAGGTCTGGATTTCCTTGAATAAGCTTTCAATAGTGTCACAGTTCAAACATGTTTCAGTGTGTATGTGATTTATACAGTCCCTCCTGAAACAAGATTCTTTGTCACTCAAGGCAAAACCAATGCAGTGATCAGGTACTGGATTTTCTTCTGTTAAATGTACCTATTATGGAAAAAAAAAAAGAAATAGATATAATCAAAAAGACTCACACAGCTTAAATTCAACAGAGTTATATTTAATTACCTCTTGCCAAGAATCATATAAATTTCTTATATTTAGATTTTTGATGAAGGAAAAGCCAGAAATCCTGGCCTGGAATGTATGAAGTGTTATTCTCATTTTTGTCCATTTAAAGCTTCACATTCTAGAACTTGTAAATTACATATACAGGAGTTGTCCTTCTTTGTCTGCAATTTCTGAAGTTAATTCAATAGAGGTAATGAAAATAATTAGATGCTTACCATTTTTTTTACATTTCTAAAAATGAAAACCCACAGAAAAAAGTGGGTCTTAATGTTAAGAAACCATATTGAACTTTAGTCACTTATAGATGATATATTTTGTAAATATATATGTTTTCAATTTATACTTGTTTATACATTTGTATAAAATATATAAATATTTTAATTAAATAAAAAAAATACTCAATTGGGTAAAAAAAATCAGTATGTAAACAAATTAATATAACCCCTTGGCTGTTATGGTTTATTTTTGCCATTTTTATATCTTCGAATAAGGTCCAAGTATGGTTATTATTAATCTGAATGGCAAAACAGAGATAAACAGTTTATCATTCTTTCTTTTCTAGTCTTGATGATCATGAACATTTTATATTTCAAGAAAGGAAACCATGATAGTCTACTTTATATTTCAGAAAAGTTTATTCACACTTTGTGATTGAGTATAGAGGAAATTTCAGGATGTTGAGTAGTACCTTGAAATCTGATTTCATGTATCTTTTTGCCTCAACTAGTTTGGTCTTTAATTCTTTTGTTTTCTCTTGAGTAATTTCTACTTTGTCAAGAATCCCCTCAAGGTCATTAAAAGCCCGGCCTCCTTCAGCGATGAAATAATCTATGCCTTCAACGGACTTCCTGAAAGATGCTGCACATTCATCTAGTATCTTGTACATAGTGCTTGTTCCTACAAAAAAATAAATTCATAAAAAAATAGCACTCAATTAAAAAACAATAATCGATTGATGAATAATAGATGTTTGTGATTATTTTTAAAATAGATATAAACAATAAGCATTGACACCATATTGCATTCAACAATGAGCAAAGTACATAGTCAGCTATAAAAGGCGCAAAAATGACAAAAGTTAAACAATTCGAACAAGAAAATTGAAGGCTAAATCTATGTGTATAAAAGAATAGAGTTCCATTGTCACCGGCATTGCTCTTATCTAATATTTCGAAGGGGCATTACTCTTTTAAAAAAAGTCGATTGTCCTCAAATAAAAATCTTGTCGAATTGCTGATATCAACCTAAAACTTTATAACGGACATACAGACAGACACCTGGACACCTGGTGACATGCATATGGAAGGATGTACAGGAACATTAATATTCTAAGTCACATTTAACTGAATTCAAAATTATTTAAAGTGTTATTTTTCTTACCAAGGGGCACAATGTTTTCTTCCTCACAGTACTGTTTGTACTATCTAATTATACTTGATGGAGCAATGGCTCGGATTACATTTGGAGTTTTTATTATTTCTCCAGTTGAAAGTTTTAAAGTTTTTTCACCGAATGGGAGATCTTTTACAATGTGACTTGATGTAATAAAGTCTATAAAGTTTCCCAAAGTTCCTTCATCAATCTTCTGTCTTTTGGTATCCTTGACTAATATAGGCATCCCACATCCTTCAGATTCTTCATGATGCCGTGACATATAGTACCTATATCTAGTCAAGCCTGGGATGAGCATGGACACTTCATCAAAGCTTTTATCTTTTGATATTATGGATAACAGTTGTTGTCTCAGTGTCCATGTCTCAGCCTTGTTGAAGGAATCTGTTAATGCCATTAATAATGGATCAGCTGCTAACATTTGATTTTTCTGGCCATTTGTTGATGGAAATAATACTTCAGCTAAAATATCACCTTCACCTGGGCATATCGTGGATAGTACCAAATCAACACAGTCCTTAGCTTTTTGGATGTATCTTCTTTTGGATCTTTCACTGCAGTCTGTGAATGATGATTGAAGATACTTAACAGGACTGCAGCCAGCAGTTTGTAGAAAATCATTTAGTTTCTCAAGTTTTCCAATATTTACCACAGAGGCTTATGTTGCCTGACTAGAGAGTTCTTGGCTACTCATGTCTAAATCACTGTTTTGGCTCTACAAAGAAAAACATACATCAGCACATAGAACATTATCTCATTTAAAACAATGTTGCTACACATTATAGTTGTACACAAGGAATGGTGTAGACTATAAATATATATATAACAAAAGTGCAGATGCTGAAATGACTTTTTTGGTAACTTATCATGAATGAATTTATGTTGAAAGTCTGTTATTAAGGCAAACGTATGGCCTTCAACAATGAGCAAAGTCCATACCGTATAGTCAGCTATAAATGACACCTAAAAATTCAAACGAGAAACCTAACCGCCTTAATTTATATAAAAAAAATAAAGAAAAACAAATATGCAACACATAAACAAACAACAACCACTGAATTACAGTCTCCTGACTTGAGACAGGCACATAAGCTAATACATTTAACACATTATCCTAAACTGTTTTACAAGCTTACAAGATACACCTGTATATTACTTACATGTACCCCTGTAGTAATTGATAGATAGTTCAGTTTTCTTTTACGGGTTTGTACTCCTTCTATATTTGCATTTTTCTGAAACAGTAAAACAATAGATTGATAGAAAAACTAGATTTACACAATACCCTCCCCCTTTTTTTTTGCTTGCTGTATGCATGAGTATAGTTCCAAATATTTTGTTTTTAACATACAGTGGTGTTGGCTTAGAACTCAAAATTGTAACACTGTCTTTAAGACACAAATGATGACCCACTTGACCATAGGAAATTATAAATTTAACACTTTTTATGATGAACATCCTACAAACTATTAAAGCTGAACCTACAGATCTGTAGTAGGAGATAGCCAGATTATCTGCACTGATTTTCTAACTTGTGAGAGACATTTCTAATATAAACCTATGATATAAGTTTCATAATATTCATGGAAAAAATGTACACATGAGCATTTTGAAATTTTCCATATATTTAATATTTACAAAGGGAAATAACTGGTTTTTTTTCTAGAACATTCCTCTGAAAGCACAGATATTTCTGCCTTGTCTGAAGACAAAAAAGACAAATAAAATTATAAGATATAAACATATCTTATAATTTTATTGAGCACAGACAGGGTCACAGTGGTTTACTTCTGCTAAAAACCTATTAACGACACCTTCTATCAAGCATGTTATACATGTCAGAAACTTTTTATTTAGCTTACCAGTAGACATTTGTCTTCAGACAAGGCAGAAATATCTGTGCTTTCAGAGGGATGTTCTAGATTACAATCCATAATTTCATCAGCTGTGCATATCTAGAAAGAAAAAAAAAACATAAATAAACCTAATTAGAAATTAACATTATTGGACCAAGGTAATAAATAAATTCTTCAAATAAAATAAAAACCACATTGTAACTTTATATATACAAATGTAATTCTGTATTAGGCAAAATGTTAAGGAATGATTCCTTAATGCTCTTTAATTCATACCTTTTTGAGCCTTTTTAATATTTTTTGATTTAAGGTCATTGATAAATCTTTTGTAGATCTACTATATATATATATATACAGATTGAATTAAAAATTGGGAATGGACATGAGGGATTTGTCAAAGAGACACCAACCCGATCAAAAAGCAGGCAACGGCCAAGACCACCAATGGGTTATCAGTGCAGAAAAAAACTCCCACACCCAGAGGCGTTCTCCTGCCCCTAAACATAAATGGACTTGTTTGAAATGATAATGGACGTCATACTAAGCTTCGAAATATACACAAGAAATTAAAATAAAAAATCATACAAAACTAACAAAGGCCAGAGGCTCCTTACTTGGGACAGGCACAAAATTGCGATTGGGGTTATACATATCTTTTGAGATTTCAAACCTCCCCCTATACCTATACCTATGCGTGAACAGATCAAATCTTGTAGAAAGTTGTATTGTTTTCTGTAGTGAGGCCAATATTGCCTTGGATGAAGTTTGACCGATTTTATATCCATTTACGCTACACTGAAGTTAAAGATAGAAATAGAACCATTTAAATATGATTAATTGTACTCTAATAGCACTATTAAGTACACGGAAATCGACTAATATATTCAGTAGAAAAACGATAACGAAATAGATAAGGGATTCCGGAAACTATACTGTAGTAATTTTACCCAACATCATAAAATTACAGAAATTGTGAGATAAAGTCTTGATCTTGAATGAAAAAACAGTAACTGACGAGTTATTTGGTTTGTTCTAAAACAAAAAGAGTGCAAAAGTATTTGATAAAAATTTAATAGTAGATCCAAAAAGTTCTGAATTATGAAAAATTTCCTTTACTTGAAAAACATGTTGTAATTTCATAATTTTCAACTAATTTCTGAAATAAATGTCAATTATAAAAAAAAACGCACTGTACAATTTTGTGACGGCCGGGCAAAAATCAAAGTTAAATCATTATTCTTTCATTTAAAAAAGAAATTAGGGGTATCTTAGGTGGGTGCATTAACGTCCTTAACTAGACGTCTTTTTCAAATAATACACTCCACTATAGGCTAAATATAACATTTTAATCCTGGTATCTATGCGTTTATTTCATATCTTACCATTTGTTCTTTAATCTCTTCAGTTTCTTTACCAGTCTTTGTCAATTTCTTTCGGCAGTTTGTGCATATCACTGAAATAATATAATATAAATGAATAAGTCTAGCAAATTACCCTTAAATAACTGAATAATACCTATTACATGTATATATATATATTACAGTGTCAATGTTTCTTCGGAAGCTTCATATTTTTATCTTTTCTTTCATTATCACCCCCACATTTATTGACATAGAATGTTTTTCTCCATTCCAGAGGAAATCTGTCACATGAGACTATTTTCAACAATTTTAACAAGTTTAATTTATTTATATATTGTATATTGTGTATATTAACTTTATTTGAGATTGTTTATATTTTCTCCTTCTGTTTTTGGATAGTCTGATAGTTGTTTACCTTGAGCATTTTTTACAGATCTTAATCAGATTTTTAAATAAATCTTCCATTTCATATTTTGTATTATAGTGAAGGTTTTATTTGTAGACATTTTTTTTTTACAGTATGCACAGAGAGTTTGTAATCACGAACTCTGATCACCGATTTCGGAATGTACCATGCATACCAAGCAAGGATATTTTTTCACATTATGCATTTACTTGCTGAACATAAAGTCAGAATATATTCTTTTAACAATTGAACAGGCCAGATTTATATTTAAAAAAATAAGAACAACAAAAAAAACAGCCTCTCCAGAAAAACAAATGGTCCATGCCTAATGCAGAATACTGTTTTTGTAGCTTTTCTGGAAAATTCAGCAATGAGCATCTGACATGACAGGACACTTTTTAGAAGAAAAAAAACACAAAGCCATCCCCTCAAGATTGTTTTAATACAATTTGGCCTGGAGAACAAAACTGTACAGGTGTCAGTGATATTTTACAAGCATGGATTGTAATGGAAATGTTGCCTAAATTTGATGTCTGTAAACACCTGCCCTCCCCATTCCCATTTCACCCTAGATTTCCCAAGTCATGTAAGTTGGGTACATTCGAGGTGTCCAGTATTGCCAGTCTCAAAATTATATACATGTATATTGTCACTGTACATAGTGACAATAACTTGGTTTATATCAGGTTGATTAGTGTAACCTGTACGAACTGTGACGCCCGTATATGACACGGAAACCAGGCGTAAAAATCATACTTTATCCTGGCGACATTGCAGTGTTTACAAAATGCATGTCCAGGCGGAAACCAGGCGGAAACCAGGCGTAAATTAGGCGTAACTGAGGCGTAAACCAGGCGTAAAATTAGGCGTAATATTTAAATGAGTACGCCTGGTTCACAAAAAAATAGGCGTAATATGCAAATGAGTACGCCTGGTCCATAAATAAACCAGGCGTAATATCTTTACATAATACTACACTTATTTTAGTTCAGTGTATTAACCTTGCTGTGTACTTCTGTGTATTTGATACATACTTCTATGCTGTTGCTTTTATTTCTTATTGTTTGACAAAAAACTTGAAATATTAACCATTGAAGAAGCTTATATAGAAATAAATACTTTTTATGCAGACAATGGCTCAAATAAGTTTAAGTTTAAATAAGAATTATGACAATTAATTTTTCTTGAAATAAAATTATCATTTTAACTAAGCTGTTTTTGAAAATTATTGTCTTTTGAACTAAAATATAAATGACAATAGTGAATACTACAATTTAACTTAAAGTAAAAGATTTTAGTGTTATTATCCAAGGATAAAGGTTTTGGAATTTCAAAAATTCTGATAGAACATATAATACTAAATAACTAATAGTTATACTCACATTATTATTATTTACCATGTATTACTAACTTTCCTTTTATTTCACAATTTTCATTTATTTATTTGATTCAGTATTTCCAATTTCAGAATCTTTCAAAAAGCACAAAACAAGCAAATTATCATGCACTGAATATATGAAGCTGCCATGTGTCCAAATCTTGCAAACTAAAGAGCCTAATTTTGAAAAAAAATCCCATGATCCTTTAAACAAAGCATTATGGGTATTTTTATTTCCGCCTGTAAGAAAATTTACGCCCGTAAGAAAACTTCGTTACGCCTTGCTTATTTCAATTTACGCCAGGTGTACTGCTTTTTTCTACGCCCGTAAGGACTACAAATTTACGTTTCCTGCTCCCTTACGCTTGGATCTAGACACGTAACTACCACTTACGCCTGGTTTACGCCTTATTTCCAGGCGTAATACGCCTTATAATTTCATACGGGAGATGTGTATTCATGTGGATTTTTGTTTAAATGTACTTTAATCATTTTCTGTGCTTTATTTTGTAATTCATTTGATTGTATATAGCTCAAATTTTGGGCACCATGATTGGTTAATTAAATTATCTATCTATCTATCTAGTATGCATGTTTATATTAATAACAATGATTAAAGGTAATTCCTACCTGTTCCAATGGTTAGAACGATACCAGTATTGCTGTTCACTTTCCTCATCATATCCACTGTGACCTTTCTTTCCCCATGGACCTTTCTTCTGATGTCAACATGGGTTGACAAAAAATGTGGAACACTGCAAAGGCTCGATTTGGTTTTCAGGCGATGATCAAAATCATATTGAATTTTATGTGAAATACAAATGTTGAAATTCTCTGTAGGTTTTCCAAGTAGTAAGCCAAAAGTTGAGAGAATGGTATGCGTTTCAGTTTCAGGAAATGAGGTTATAGCAAAAAAATCATTATTACTGCAATTAATATGTGTTAAAAAAGGTTTAAAGTTACAATTATCCATGTTCATGATGTTGTGTCTGCTTGTCTCAAGTTCCCTCCATTACTATTTTCATGACTAATGATAAGAGAAGTGTGCAAAGGGAAGTAACTCATGCAAAAAGATGCTGATTTCACTAATACTGCATCCTTTTTTACAGAAAAGGGACTGCTTACCCCACTAATTTTATTTTTTGCATATCTTCACTTGTATTTAATGTAGGCATATGCGTATAGTTTGAGGTCTTTGGAGGTGGATTAAAAAAAAATCAAGAAAATTTAAATACATCATTTTTATCTTTTTTTCATCTAATTGAAAGCATTTTTTAGATTCCAAATACAATATTTCTGATATGAAGGCAACACACATAGTTCCAAAAGTTTTTGTAACAATTTCTTGCTGACAAAATTATCAAAAATCACCAAATAATGCTAATATTTTGGTTTTTGCCATTACATGCAAAAACACGGAATTTTGTCAAATAATGCCAAATTTAAATGGTTTCCATGGTAACTAGAAGAAAAAAATTGAAGAAAAAAAATTGTTGTTTTCTCTTATTAGTTTAAAAGGAACAAAGTGATTGCATTTTAAATAAAATGTATGTCCATGCGTGGCCATGTATTTTTGGTCCTTACAGAGAATTGGTGTTAATGTTTTATATAATTTTTTTTGTTTGTTGTAATGTTCGAAACTTGATCAATGAAATGAATTGTTGATAATGAAAACTTTGAATTGATGTTTGCTAGTCCAATGTTATATTTTATTTTGATGTATTGAATTATGATAATCAATTCATGGATCTTTTTTATAATTTTTACCAAACTTCCTCAGAACATGTATACTAAGTAAATGTTTTATAATTTTAAATTACAATGAATTTCTAAACTGCCATAAAATGAAGGTTTTTTAAGTGTTTTTCAGATAGCTTGTAATTTAATAATCAAATATACCCATTGTAAAATTTATATATATTTCACAACCACAGACTTTTGAATATATGTTTTATTATATTATAAAGTATAAGGTGTTGAATATCATATTGTGTCCATATACCCTTTCAGGCATATCTCTAATGAGATGTGGACAATTTGTGTGAAAAATGCAATTCCGTTAATAAATATAAAAAAAAGAATATATGGTATGATTACCAATGAGACAATTCTCCACAGGAGACCAAGTAGACAATAGAGAATATGATACAGAAATTAACAACTCTAATATCTTTTATTAAAGTATCTTACAAAAATATGGTTTTTGTTATGTGATTTAGTTATACTTTGACAACATTTCCACAAAAGGGAAGATAACTCAGATATTGAAACTGAAAAGAATCTGTAATGAATATACAAATGTACCTATTTTGTTTTGAAGAAAACAAGGAAGAAAATGAGTCCCATGACCATTACTTTTTTTTTATTATTATTAATGTGTGGTCTTCTCATATATTATACTGAACTTTTGTAGTTTTATTCTTTTTCTTTTTCACACAAAATTGGGTTTTTCATGTTTCTGGCAATTTTTGATTTTTTATTTAGATAAACTACATTTTTGGCACATAATTAAAAAAAATCAATTTTTTCAACCATTTATCTAACTTAAATTTTGAATTGTTGTTATTGAAATGGACAACTGCAATCACCAGTAAACAGTTGGGGTATTTTAAATTATTGTGTTATATATATGTTATTTAGTTTTTAGCTTACCTGGCCCAGAGGGCCAAGTGAGCTTTTCCCATCACTTGGCGTCCGTCGTCGTTGTTAACTTTTACAAAAATCTTCTCCTGAAACTATTGGGCCAAATTAATCCAAACTTGGCCAAAATCATCTTTGGGTTATCTAGTTTAAAAAATGTGTCCGGTGACCTGGCCAACAAATCAAGATTGCCGCCACGGCTAAAAATAGAACATTGGGGTAAAATGCAGGTTTTGGTTTATAACTCAAAACCAAAGCATTTAGAGCAAATCTGACATGGGGTAAATTTGTTTATCAGGTCAACATCTATCTGCCCTGAAATTTGCAGATGAATTGAACAACCCGTTGTTGGGTTGCTGCCCCTAAATCGGTAATTTTAAGGAAATTTTGCTGCTTTTGATTATTATCTTGAATATTATTATGATAGAGATAAACTGTAAACAGCAATAATGTTCAGCAAAGTAAGATTTACAAATAAGTCAACATGACCGAAATGGTCAATTGACCCCCTAAGGAGTTATTGTCCTTTATAGTCAATTTTTAACAATTTTCATAAAATTTGTAAATTTTTATTAACATTTTCCACTGAAACTCCTGGGCCAAGTTCATTATATATAGAGTTAATTGTAAGCAGCAAGACTGTTTAGTAAAGTAAGATGTACAAACACATCACCATCACCAAAACACAATTTTGTCATGAATCCATCTGCTTCCTTTGTTTAATATTCACATAAACCAAGGTGAGCGACACAGGCTCTTTAGAGCCTCTAGTTAAATTGTTTAATAATATGAAAGACAATATGAATAAGAACATGATTCATCTTTTGGTATATATGGATTATCAATATTAACTTGATTCATTGTTTTAAAAAAAAGACTCTTTAAAATTTTTTTTAATTTTTTCTAATTTTAGTAATTTCATCTGTCTCATCTGTATGTAATTATATTTTGTGATTTCCACTTTGAGGCTCTATTTGCTATGTTTATCAATAAAAATGCACATTACTTATTAAAAACACTAAAATATTGACCAAATGACATACCTTTAGTTTGTAATTTGTTATCATAACAGTGAAGGTGTGTTTGAATTAAAAAATAACAGACAGAGACCGATTTATAAGAAAATGTATTCCTTTTTAATGACAAGCCTCTACCCCTTGACATGCAAAATCTGACACCCCGAGCGACACCTCATATTTTGATGAATAATAGTTTTAAAACCAATTAATTTTAACTAAGAAACTGGTGTTTGGTAGAAGTCCATGAGAGGAATACAATTCTATATAAATAATACGAAGGGTAGTTGTGTAAAGTAGTTTTTTTATACCGAAATTTGCATATAAAGCCTCAAAATCTGCAACACAGAAAACTAGGGCAAGGTGTATGAGAAAACTGAGCACCGAAAACGACTGCATCTGCTTCCAGAAAATAGATTACGTTGCGGTTCCTTCCGTGCAATACATTTTATGGTGCTGAGAGTTCTTAAAATAAGAAATTTTGATGCTTGAACTTGCCTTGTTACTCTTTTGTCGCTTAAAAATTGCCACCCCATGTCAAACATAGCCGTCACCCCGCAAGTGGCGTTCTACACGGTGATGTTTTAGATAAGTAAAGTAGAATTTTATTGATTCTCAGCTGATCGAAATTGATCGCCATGTAAACAAAGTCACATGACGGTCTAGAGGTCTAGGAATTCGTCTCCTATGTATTTCTTTGAGATTTTAGTATTTTTGCAAGATCAGTAAACGTGGAAACATGAAATTTAATTAACAATTTCCTATTATAATTATGTATCTAAATGATATGAATGTGTCGCCCTTGTGTTATTTTTGCACTAAGCCTGTTTACAATGTGATTACGCCATTTTTGTTTCAAAGCGCTTTACCCCTTACCATGTTTTGCTTGCCCGATTAAAATTTACTTAATGTACGACGTTCTAACCTATAGTTCCGCTTTTCTTAAAGTCATAGGTAATAAAGCGCCACACCCGGGCAAGCTGTTAACTCTTAAGTAACATCAAATTCATGAAAGTTCAGGCAATTGCCTGGCATAACTTGTCCCACCATTTTTGTTTTCATTGTTTTTGGTTGGCTATTACATGTCACGTGACATATACATTTATTATAAAAGGAGCGCCGCTTTCATAATATGGCGAATAGCTGCCGTGGCGGGTAACTACAAATTCTATAAGTGACAACAGTAATAATTTTCGTAAAGAAATAACAACACAGCAGAGGTATCAATATTTATTGTAATTTTAATACCATTTTGTACTCAGCACATCAACCCACAGAATTTAAATGGAAAATAAGGATAACAACCAGCTGTCAGTTCCTACCTTGTCCAGTTACCCCAGTTTATTAATAATGTAATACTGCAGTTATTCCCCATCACATCGACCTTTCTAACCATATATAATTAACAAGGGACCATATATTAGGATCTTACTAGGATAAACTGTTACTTTCGGCCTGACATAGTTATTTACATGGATGTGCCAATTGTTGGTATTTAGATGTTCTAGTCCCAATTTGGATGTGCCATCACAATATTAAATATAGATTTTACTTACCCTGATTTATCCATGCTTCATTACCAGGCTTAGTCAAGGGTGACTTAGTTAAATAAACAATGTTAGAAGAATATATCTTGTTCCTGTATTTTACCATATTATTATATTTATGTGTTAATAAATATTTAGTCCTGTGGATTATACATTATTGTTAGTGAAATAGAAATCTCCAGTAAATGGTAAATCAACTTACAATTTCCAAATGAGCAAAGAATGGTTTCCTGACTAGGAATGGATCCTTCTGTTCATTAATCATTTTAGTGTTGGTAACTTCATAAAAGTAAGATTATACGTTTTGGGCAGTTGACTTGTGGCTGGGCAGATATTTTCCTGTTACAGGCAGGCACAATTGGTCCATAATGGCTGACCATCCAGACACATATATATACACGTTTAAAATTGGTTAATGCTGCAACCTTTACGGAGACTTACCCAAATGATATAATTATATTGAAGCCTACCCCAGGTTCCTTACAATATTTGTAATATCCCTATTACAGGAAATACAGACAAATTAGATAAATATGGAGTAGTTTTAGGAGGAGAGATTACAAAATGCCAAAAAACATCACATGTTTAGCTCAAACACCACAGGGCTAGATTTGAACATTAAGTCCCAGTCACTTGTGAACTTTAGCATGTGAAGGAAGATCTTCTATCTGTATGTTTTATTGTATTCATACTTAGTCCCTTTAGCAATTTTGTTATCACCAAGCATTCTGAGTGCAAGGACCATAACTCTCAACAAATTTCTAACTTTATCTGTTACTTGTCATGATAAATCAATATACCAAAATTTAATCAGTATCTTCAAGCTGTAAGAACAATTGTGGAAAAACTGATTAGACCAAACCCAAAACTTAAGTCATTTAAACTTTGTACTCATTTTGTTTCTTAAGTTATGCACTGTAATAGCATCAATTCTCAAGTCTTAATATTTTTTTTCATTTCAACTAAGTGCATACTTAATATTGGATTTAAAGGATTTTAAAAAAACTGAATTTATTTTAACATTGTCTTTATGTCAACTTTTTTAGAAAGCATATAAAGCCTTATTTAAAAGCGATTCATTGGAAGAGTGTGGAACTTTGTTTCACATGAAGATAGCAGTAAGGAGGAATGATGTGAAAGGAAATGTAAAATCGAACTACAAAGCCCATGAGGAACTATTTCTGCTGATTGTTAAAGCATTAATTCACCTAGCCTCAGATGAGATAAGGGATTGCAGAGAACAGAACAGAGACATTGTAGTGTCAGTTTGGAATGAGAAACCATTTTAGAACAAAACTAATCCGGCTGCGGTTAAGCGCGTCGTCTGATCAAAAACTTTGACACTCGCGTGCGGTATAGTTTAATTATCTATTATGTCATACTTGGTTGCACTATCGATTTCGGTGAATGATGTTCCGGTTACCGGAAATGTGTTAACCTGTCAAACACGGATCAACCCTACAACAAGTTCCTACCTAGAAAAAAAAAGAAACCCAGGTTGATTTCTATGGAGGAAAAAACATTGCTTGGCACATATCAGTTATAACATCTTCACAGAATTTAGGCGGAACGCCTGCAAATCCTAGTCCTAGTTGATGTTCAAACAGTTATAAAAGGTACCAGGATAATAATTTAAAAATTAATTATTTTTTTTTTAAAAACAAAAAAATAAAATTCTGTTAGGAACTTATCCCCGTCATAAATAAGAAGTACTCAAATACAGTCTATCGAGATGTTGACAATGAGACACCTCTCTTGGTATGTTATGTACGAGGTTGATATAGTCTCACCAACAACTGGAAATACACGAGTGTTTAGTGTTTAGAGAATTAGTTTGGTTTTGACCATTTTCCTGTTTTTCTAATGAGCAAAACTAAATAAGAATGATGTTTAACATAAATTCATAATACTTAACACCCATAAGTCTGTATGTAAAAACACCCATAAGTCTGTATGTAAACGTTTTAAGTGACATAAAAGAAATTGAACTAGGGGCAAAAACAGCATACGTTGGTAATATTAATAGAATCAATTGTGTGAGTGTAAAACGTTTAGACTTAATAAATAATTATTGGAATTTAAAAGCCGACAGTTAAAGACAAAAGTAGTATGCCGCTGTTCGAAATTCATAAATCGATAAATAAAAAAAAGAAATGCATTAAATGTAGGAGAACAAGGACACACCAGAAGCACAACATTAAAATGTTACACATACATAAACGAATTAAACATTTGACAAATTCAATGAGAATAACAAATATAACGTCAAAACTTAGTACATGAATTTGGGATAGGAAAGTACCGTGACACGTCTTATAGCAGTGCGAATGCACACTTAAATATAAGAGGAGAATAACGATAAAACAGAAATATAACATTATAATTTAACACACACAGGACCGAACAATAATGTACAATGGCCATTTTCCTGACTTGGTACAGGACATTTATAAAAAATAAAAATAAATGGGAGAACATTAAGAACAGAGAAACACACGAAAAATAGCTACCAAAAGGTACAAATATAACGTCAAAACTTAGTACATGAATTTGGGATAGGAAAGTACCGCGACACGTCTTATAGCAGTGCGAATGCACACTTAAATATAAGAGGAGAACATTAAGAACAGAGAAACACACGAAAAATAGCTACCAAAAGGTAAAAATATAACGTCAAAACTTAGTACATGAATTTGGGATAGGAAAGTACCGCGACACGTCTTATAGCAGTGCGAATGCACACTTAAATATAAGTGGAGAATAACGATAAAACAGAAATATAACATTATAATTTAACACACACAGGACCGAACAATAATGTACAATGGCCATTTTCCTGACTTGGTACAGGACATTTTTTTAAAAATAAAAATAAATGGGAGAACATTTAGGACAGAGAAACACACGAAAAATAGCTACCAAAAAGGTACAAATATAACGTCAAAACTTAGTACATGAATTTGGGATAGGAAAGTACCGTGACACGTCTTATAGCAATGCGAATGCCCACTTAAATATAAGAGGAGAATAACGATAAAACAGAAATATAACATTATAATTTAACACACACAGGACCGAACAATAATGTACAATGGCCATTTTCCTGACTTGGTACAGGACATTTTTTTAAAAATAAAAATAAATGGGAGAACATTTAGGACAGAGAAACACACGAAAAATAGCTACCAAAAGGTACAAATATAACGTCAAAACTTAGTACATGAATTTGGGATAGGAAAGTACCGTGACACGTCTTATAGCAGTGCGAATGCACACTTAAATATAAGAGGAAAATAACGATAAAACAGAAATATAACATTATAATTTAACACACACAGGACCGAACAATAATGTACAATGGCCATTTTCCTGACTTGGTACAGGACATTTATAAAAAATAAAAATAAATGGGAGAACATTTAGGACAGAGAAACACACGAAAAATAGCTACCAAAAAGGTACAAATATAACGTCAAAACTTAGTACATGAATTTGGGATAGGAAAGTACCGTGACACGTCTTATAGCAATGCGAATGCCCACTTAAATATAAGAGGAGAATAACGATAAAACAGAAATATAACATTATAATTTAACACACACAGGACCGAACAATAATGTACAATGGCCATTTTCCTGACTTGGTACAGGACATTTATAAAAAATAAAAATAAATGGGAGAACATTTATGACAGAGAAACACACGAAAAATAGCTACCAAAAGGTACAAATATAACGTCAAAACTTAGTACATGAATTTGGGATAGGAAAGTACCGCGACACGTCTTATAGCAGTGCGAATGCACACTTAAATATAAGAGGAGAACATTAAGAACAGAGAAACACACGAAAAATAGCTACCAAAAGGTAAAAATATAACGTCAAAACTTAGTACATGAATTTGGGATAGGAAAGTACCGCGACACGTCTTATAGCAGTGCGAATGCACACTTAAATATAAGAGGAGAATAACGATAAAACAGAAATATAACATTATAATTTAACACACACAGGACCGAACAATAATGTACAATGGCCATTTTCCTGACTTGGTACAGGACATTTTTTAAAAAATAAAAATAAATGGGAGAACATTTAGGACAGAGAAACACACGAAAAATAGCTACCAAAAGGTACAAATATAACGTCAAAACTTAGTACATGAATTCGGGATAGGAAAGTACCGTGACACGTCTTATAGCAGTGCGAATGCACACTTAAATATAAGAGGAAAATAACGATAAAACAGAAATATAACATTATAATTTAACACACACAGGACCGAACAATAATGTACAATGGCCATTTTCCTGACTTGGTACAGGACATTTATAAAAAATAAAAATAAATGGGAGAACATTTAGGACAGAGAAACACACGAAAAATAGCTACCAAAAGGTACAAATATAACGTCAAAACTTAGTACATGAATTTGGGATAGGAAAGTACCGTGACACGTCTTATAGCAATGCGAATGCCCACTTAAATATAAGAGGAGAATAACGATAAAACAGAAATATAACATTATAATTTAACACACACAGGACCGAACAATAATGTACAATGGCCATTTTCCTGACTTGGTACAGGACATTTATAAAAAATAAAAATAAATGGGAGAACATTTAGGACAGAGAAACACACGAAAAATAGCTACCAAAAACCGGTTTAAAATCTAATGCGCAAGACAAACCAGTGACGCTCAGTTATAAAAGTTCGAAAGCCAAAACAAGTACAAAGAAGAAGAGCACTGATGACCAAAAGTTGATCAAAATTCGTAAAAGTTGTGCACAATACGCCTATAGTTTTCTGCCTGGGATAAGAACATCCTTCTTATGATTTAGAGTCATTTTTACTTTTGCAAACAGTAAATTTTATAAAATGACTATATAATAGAAACATATATGATAAAACTGAAGTGGTGACTAACTAGGGGAAATTCGCTTAATTGCGGACAGTGGCGATATACGGATGGAAAACTAATTTCACACTTTTTAATAAAATTATGAAAAAAAAAACATAAAATAGATCTGAAAAAAGGTGTTTTGTTTGTTAATGACACTCTATTTTGATGAAATAAGGATACCATGTTCATTACTTACGATTTACTTGCATGTCATGTGATTAAAAGTACATGCTATAAAAAGCTTATGTTAACAAGTTTGAAAGCCCGGAAATTTTGGAAAAGATTGGAAGTCATGGTGTCAAAGTCAATACATAGTTATTCATGTTAGTATGGTAATGTATGTTTTGAAAAGAAATAGGCATTTATACTTATTAATTTCAAACGAACATTTTTCTTTACTATTTTTACTGATTTGTTTTAATATGATTACAAAATACGAGTTAAAGCAAGTGTCGGCATTTACACTACCGAAAATATTATGATAGCTGAAATGAGGGCACAAGATATTTCGGTCTTATAACACGTGCATTAGTGCAATGTCAATACCATGATGTGGAACATGGGCACACTTCTCTTAGTATGATTATATACAGAAATAATGCGAATCAGATATACATCAATAAATTTATTTCATTCTGCATATTACGAATATTGTGTGTTTACCAGTCTGATTTTCATTCCAATTGCACCCATCTTCACTAGGTCAAAAACTGAAAAACGTTCTCCTCAAACCCTCGTTTTGAAGTTAATCTATTTCTCTCTCTTAACAGAATGCATACATGTTTAGGACTTTTTGCAAGAGCAAATGAAATGAAATCAAATGTACCTAAAATCTTGCCAAACTAAAATACAACAATGTCTCGTAGACGAGATGCTGTTTATTCAAATAAACTCATCATTAAATTTATTATATACTATAATACTATTATACGCCAGACGCGCGTTTGGTCTACAAAAGATTCATCAGTGACACTCGAATCTAAAAAAGTTTAAAGGGCCAAATAAAGTACGAAGTTGAAGAGCATTGAGAACCAGAATTCCTAAAAGTTTTACCAAGAAAATATTATGTTTATCAAAACATATATATGTGTCAACACTAATGTGCGAATTTATTGGAATTGAAAAGGAAAATGAACTCACCAGCATTGTGTTTATTGCTAGACAATTGTAGAAATAAAAAACGGAAACATTACTTTAAACAACTTAATCCAGCACATAAATATACACAGCCGAGTAAGCCAAAGCCTCAACGCACAAAGTGACGTCACATCCGAAATTCGAAAAAAAGACACAAATTGAGGTCATATTTGAAATTATAAAAATATTTCCCAAAACAAGATAGAATTAGCTTTGATTCAAGAATATATTTGTAATATTGATATTACAGGTCTTAATACCAATAAAAATTACAATACTTTTTTATATCAATTTGTTGGAGTAATAAGACAGTTATTGTGTTTATGGGAGCCCATAAAGAATCAACACGACGGTTCTTTTAAATAGAAAAAAATCAACACAACTGGGCACATGTAGTTCAAAAGTGTAAGGAAGTACAAAAGGCCTGCTGACGATATGCTTCAAAATTTTCAAATGTTTCGTAACTGGAGACGATGACCGTCAAAAAATGAGATGTGAAACCGTGACCACTCCATCCAGTCCTATGAGAATGAAACCGTATCAAATATTAGTATTCCATGTGGTTCGCACAGTACCTTTAGTGGATGTGTGTTTCAGTTTTTACCACAAAATTGAATGAATTGCATATAGTGGGATAAGAATGTGTTTGGACACATATACATAAATGTTTTGTTTTGCAGATGTCTTCAGACGTGGATATCGTCTAAGATTCTCATCCACCAGATTCCCCTCCTATAAACCCGAACAAACTAAATGTTATTATGTCTAGAACTATAAAAAGGAAAGTACAACAAACGATAGAAATGGATTCATACGGTAGTGCAGACGACAGTGAATACTCAATTCAAGAAGAAAGTAAAAGCACACAACAACAAAAAAACACGTGTAAATGAATCTGTTCTTTAAATAACCAGAATTGTAATTATCAGTATATGGTCAGGTCTGCAAAATTTTACAGATGAAATTTTAACACTGCCTTATGTAAGATATTGAGGCATTTAAGGGGTACCTAACACTCTGAGTAAAATAGATTTTGCTCGTTTTATTTTCGTAAAATTTTGACGAAATATTCCTTTACCTGCTGACAAAAATATAAGAATTTCAAAAAATTTGAACAACACAATTTATGGGAACATCATTGGATAAATAGCAGTTTGACACACTACTTTTGATCATTGAGAAGCTAGAATTCTCTTTACTTATAGAATGCGATTACAACTTTCAGCTGATTTTTAAAGAGTTAACTTTCTTAGGTGTTCTGAACCCTCCTTCAGTTCTATTTTGTTTCTTGTAGGTGTGAACAGCACTTGATCTTATGATTCGTTGAAGACACTTTGTGATGAATGCCATCTAAAAAAAAAGCCAGAACAAATCACTAGTGTGGCCCTCCGAAAATATACGGCAACACTCTCACAGGTTGGTGATTTTCACAAGTACATGCTTCATTTCCACATTTTAGCGCACTTGACCCAAAGAGTTAAGTGAGCTATTCTCATCACTTAGCATCTGTCGCATCCGTCGTCGTTGTCGGTTAACTTTTAAATTTTGAACCTAGCGTCTGTTGTCTGTCGTTGTCCGTTAACTTTTCAATTTTGAACCTCTTCTATAGAACCACTGAATGGATTGAAACCAAAAATGGCATGAATGTTCCTTATGAGGTGCTGACTAAGTGTTGTTATTTTGTTGCCGATCCGATGCCGATTTGTTTAAAATAATCTGTCTTGCAAGTTTGACTGTCTCTCAATCTAGGGACTTGATAGGAAGTGCCCGATTCAACATGTAAAGTCTGCGTTCAAAAATAGATGCATAATTTCAAAAAGCATAGTAGATCCAGGTGTTTGACACCTGAATCTATAGAGCCTCTAGTTATGGATAATTTTCTTTCATTGTCATGATTGTTACATCTAGATCAGCTAGGTTGTGTCATGACAATTTTTTTTTGGGGGGGGGGGGGGGGGGGGGAGGGGGGGGGGCTGATGAGTACTGTTAAAAAAAATTAACAATTACAGATATTTATATACCTTGTATCAGGATATTTTCACATCAAATTAAGTTCAATGTTTACATGAATAGGAATTTCAGAAGCAAATCATTCCATATTTTAATTTATTATTATGTGTTCATTTAATGTTATTTATCCATGTCTAATATAGTAGATTGTACATATAACACTCTACTATGAATATAGAGAAAAAACAAAACACACAAGATGATTTGCAGTTAAAAGTCATGTTAAAAAATTATGATCATCCTGAAAGGCATAAGCATGCTTAATAAAAAGTTAAAAAAGTTGTTTGTTTGCCAATGAGACAACTATCCACCAATTTATTCCAGATTTGCATCAAGGATAACGATCGAGGATAACAATATTCCTTGTACCTTCTTGACAATATCTAATCAGCACCTTTTCTATACTCGGAAATCTTCTACAGAATATATTTAAAAAGTATATCAATCTACAACACTCTTTGAATTACAAGCTCCTGACTTTGTATAGGCACATACAGAATGTGGCAGGGTTGAACATGTTTGCAACTGCTCAATTTTCCCTTATCTGGAACAGTAGTGTAGTAAAGCACAACATTAGAACAACCTGTAAAAATCAAGACAACTTACAGTTTTTACATTTTTCAGGTCCTCAACTTAAACGATACAGAAATCCAATGGGCATGCGACCATTTGGGTCACACTAAATCCGTGCATCTCTCACATTATCGCCAAAGATCGGGATTCATTGAAAGAGTAAAAATAGCAAAGCTAATGCTTGTTCAGGATTTGAATCTAACCGAAAAATTGAATGGGAAATCCTTAGAAGATACTGAATTGAATGGTAAATGAAAAGTAGTTTAGAAGACTGAATCAAATTATATTACAAAAGTGCCAAGTGAGCTATTCTCATCACTTGGCATTTGTCTTCTGTTGTCTTTCATGTCTGTCATCCGTCGTTCTCATTGTCCGTTGACTTTAACAAAAATGTTCTCCTCTGAAACTACTGGGGCAAAGGGAACCAAACTTAGCCACAATCATCATTAGGGTACTTTGTTAAAAAAATTGTCTGATGATCTGGCCGACCATGGCTAAAAATAGAACAAAGGGGTAAAATGCAGGTTTTGGCTGATATCACTAAAACTTAGCTTTAAAAGCTAAACTGACATGTGGTAAAAGTGTTCATTGTGTTTAGATTTATCTTCCCACAAATTTTAAAACAAATCAGACAACCCATTGTTGGGTTACTGCCCCTGAATTGTAAATTTTAAGGATTTTTCACAGTTTTTGGTTATTATCTTGAATATTATAATAGATAGAGATAAGCTGTAAACAGCAAAATAGTTAAGCAAAGTCAGATCTACAAATTAGTCACATCTTCAATTGACTCTTGAGTTATTGCCCTTTAATTAAATTTTTCACAATTAAAGGAGACATGACACGATTTTTAATTTTTGTTCCAAAATGTTTATTTATACATAACTTTCCCACAAATACATCGATAGCAGTATAAGTGTCAAATAATTAGTAAAACATGTATTTTAATGCATCGATCTATTGACCTGATAAATATGCATATTCCATCCCGGAAGTCGCTTAGAAAGAGGTTGCTACGTCACTGGTTACAATCAGTCATATTGACAGTAGGGAATAGCGCAAATATTTATTTTTGATTATTTACTAAAAATATCGTTTCTCTCCCCAATCTCATGAAGTCCCTCGGACTTTGTTTACTTTGAAAGTTGTTGCCAGTTGACCTACAAATTAAAGTATTGTATGTTGATGTTTGAATCGTCGATAACAAACATAATTATGTGTAAATTTAACAAATACCATTTTTTAACGAGTGAACAATCTTTGAGAATGAGTTAAATAACCAGTGAAGGATATCCCGGCTTCTGTGTAGTGTGGTATTCCAACAATGACGTCACTATAAACTATAATGTAGGTTGGATATATTTAGAATATCTCATCATACTAATTTTTCCGGATTGTAAAAGAAACGTAAATAGTGTAAAGGAGAGCTCAATATACGATAACTCCGAGAGAAACAGAAGGGAAATGAGTAAAAACTAGAGGCTCTAAAGAGCCTGTGTCGCTCACCTTGGTCTATGTGAATATTAAACAAAGGAAGCAGATGGATTCATGACAAAATTGTGTTTTGGTGATATGTTTGTACATCTTACTTTACTGAACATTTTTGCTGCTTACAATTATCACTATCTATAATGAACTTAAACCAGTAGTTTCTGTGGAAAATGTAACCGGAAGTAAAATTTTACAAATTTTATGAAAATTGTTAAAAATTGACTATAAAGGACAATAACTCCTTAGGGGGTCAATTGACCATTTTGGTCATGTTGACTTATTTGTAAATCTTACTTTGCTGAACATTTTTGCTGTTTACAGTTTAACTCTATCTATAATAATATTCAAGATCATAACCAAAAACAGCAAAATTTTCTTAAAATTACCAATTCAGGGACAGCAACCCAACAACGGGTTCTCTGATTCAACTGAAAATTTCAGGGCAGATAGACCATGACCTGATGAACAATTCAACCCCGTGTCAGATTTGCTCTAAATGCTTTGGTTTTTGAGTTATACCCAAAAACTGCGTTTTACCCCTATGTTCTTTTTTTAGCCATTGCGGCCATCTTGGTTGGTTTGGCGGGTCACGCCACACATTTTTTAAACTAGATACCCCAATGATGATTGTGGCCAAGTTTGGATTCATTTGGCCCAGCAGTTTTAGAGGAGAAGATTTTTGTAAAAGATATATAAAATTTACGAAAAATGGTTAAAAATTGACTTTAAATGGCAATAACTTCTAAAGGGGCCAACTGACCATTTTGGTCCTGTTGACTTATTTGTAAATCTTACTTTGCTGAACATTATTGCTGTTTACAGTTTATCTCTATCTATAATAATATTCAAGATAATAACCAAAAACAGCAAAATTTCCCTTAAATTACCAATTCAGGGGCAGCAACCCAACAACCGGGTGTCTGATTCATCTGAAAATTTCAGGGCAGATAGATCTTGACCTGATAAACAAATTTACCCTTTGTCAGATTTGCTCTAAATTCTTTGGTTTTTGAGTTATAAGCCAAAAACTGCATTTTACCCCTATGTTCTATTTTTAGCCATGGCGGCCATCTTGTTTGGTTTGGCGGGTCACGCCACACATTTTTTAAACTAGATACCCCAATGATGATTGTGGCCAAGTTTGGTTTCATTTGGCCCAGTAGTTTCAGAGGAGAAGATTTTTCTAAAAGTTAACGACGACGAACGCCGGACGCCAAGTGATGAGAAAATCTCACTTGGCCCTTCGGGCCAGGTGAGCTAAAAAAGTGTTTAAAGTCAATCTTTTCATTTGTGTCTCCCCATCTCATCAATCGCAGTAAGATTTGTTGGGGGGGTTTTCCACACGATGAAAACAAAATGAATGATGAGGGAATGTCACTCTGGTGAACTCCATAGGGGATTGACGGCTTGAGACAAATAAAAGAATACTATAACACGTTATTAAGATGATAACCATCGTCAGTACGCGAAATATATACTTCAAGACCATCTTGTATTATTTGTGAAGTTGAAACGGAATATTTATCAACAACTTCTTGGTACCTTCCGATGAACTTTTCTAGAAAAAGAACGTCAAGAACGAGACGTTCTTTGACATACCTCACCAAGGGTGACTGGGGAATAGAAATATGGTCACTTGGTCTTCTTCCGACCGACAGGAAAACGCTTGCCGAAGTGGGGCGTCCGTTGGCTGTGCGAGATGTATCAAGTTCGCAGTCACGTCCGGTCAGATTGGGGACGTTAAATCCGATGCCTCATGTAAGGAGAGTGACACGCTCTTTACACGTTAAGAACCCTTGCAACATCTCTTTTGAGGGGTTCGTAGGTGACCTGTTGTCAGGCAAATTTTTTATCCCTATCCAATAACCCTCATTTTCCAGTGGCAGTCCAAATTTCCCCGACCATCATCCCAGATGGCCTCTACTATTTTAAGACCTAAAAGTATTTATTGTGAACTTGTTCTCGTCCTGAATATGCATGACATATTTGCCACTTGAGGTTAAGCAACCAACAATCAATCAATCAATCTTTGACATACCCCTGGTTCATCAACTTTCTGCTCAGACACTGGTGACATTTAACAAAGTCTGAATAGGAGCTGCAAGCTCTTGAATACCGAATAAGTTGGGAAATGTATATTCCATATGCTGGTGAAGTTGGTACAGTAAAACCTGAATAAACCGAATCTTTCGGGACTTGAAATTTTGTTCGGTTTTGGTAGGTCATCGGTTTCATCAGGTTCACAATGCATAAAATGTGATATGATTGGTCTTCAGAACCAGTTTGGATTAGACAGACTTCCGGTCTATTCAGGGTTCGGTTTAATCAGGTTTCACTGTATATTACTACTAAGGTAATTTCAAAATTAAAATAGTCTCGTTTGTCATACATTCTAGTACTGAGATGACTGTGTATGTCAAATTCGTGGTATAAGTCTTAAAACGAGGCGGAGGAAGCCGTGTCTGTTGTCTCTTTTAAAATGTCAAAAATAGGGGTACAGGAGTCAGTCAACGTTGTGTTATCATCTTAATCACTATATAAACAGTACGTCTAAACACCACCTCGGTCGCCTTGGTGCACTAAGGCCATGATTGACCAGGCAAGTAAGCACCAAGGTCATTCAGTACTATACAGATTTGAATAAAGAGCATATATTTAAATTTTGGTGTAAATATATTCAGAAATAAAAGAGTTATTAACATTTTCTATGGCACGCGCCGATTTTGTGTAATGTGTCCAGTTGTCATATTGTTGATTAAAACCAATGAAGCTTGACGTATTTATAAATACTGCATTAAGGATATGAAGCAAAGGTTAAATATGCCCCAAGATCATTTATCGAAGATAAATCATTATATTAAAAAATATATGTTACGAGTTGGTTCGATGACATAAAGAGATTTAAATGTTATTAACATTGTTAACGTGACACGCGCTCTACTTGTGTAATGCATGTCTGACCACTTTGTTAATTGATCCAATCAATTCTGAGGGATTACCTTTTACTTGTAAATTATTTTCTTTGTTCCTAATTAGTAATGATAAATTGGCTGTTTTCTGTGATGTGAGAAAAAAATATTAGGAAAAACGGTTTGTTTGCGCTTTTCGAAATAAAAAGTTTGCGGAAATAATAGTAAAAACAATAGAAATTGGCTATTACTCAAAACGGAGTATATTGTAGTATATTTCTTTCTTTCTATTCTTCCCCATTTTATGTTTCAATATTTGCACGAATAGACACAAATTATAATACAGACTTATTTCAAATATAAGAGTTAAAATGTGGCGTCCTTGGGGTTCAATGCAACCCATTTTCAAGTATGACAGACCGCTTGAAATTCTACAAGAGGTATACTTTATCAAATGTATAGTTCATGTAAATAGATAGTTATGGTATTATTGCCAATAAGACAACTAACCACACCACTGTCCAGAGATGGAATGACGAAGAGATAAAAGCAAATAAAGGTCGAGCAATACAACCTTAAACAATGAAAAAACGCATACCGTTTAGTCAATTTTATTTTTCAGATTTAGCAAAAAAGTTTTAATCAAAATTATATTGTAGAAAAAAATCGTTTCTTGATTAATAGTTATGTTTTTACAGAACTGAAATATTTAAGGTTATTTAGTTATATGGTTTTACAAAATTGCTGTTTTATTAAATGTTTCATGATATGATAATGATTATATTGCAAGTGTACAGACTTTAATAAAATATTGAATCTGAATATGAATCTTTTAAAGAAGAATTGTCATAACATGCTATAGGTAATTTCTGTATATGTATATTAAGATCAAGGATCAGTAAATGACCAATCCATAAAAAAAATTCAAATTAAGAACTCAATTAGATATTGAAAATATACATCAGGAAATGAAGAAGAAAAAAAAGTAAATGTCACCGACTCTGTTTTCAAGAAAAAGCCGTTTTTTTTAAAATGTTCCGATAGGGTACTAAATTACATTGAATATATAGGGAAAATCTAATGAAATCTACAATATATTGTTTCTTTATAATTTCAGATGGAACAACCATAAGAACAAGCAGTAGGACAGAGAAAAATTCTACTTCTACAAATTTCCAAAATGAAAAAAAAAGGATCTCAGAAAAAAGAATATGGGATTTGGCAGCCAACAAAAAATTTAAGATTTGAAGCCGATTAAAAATATATTCAACATATCATATATCAACAATATCATAGATGGACGAAAGAGACCAGAGGGACTGTCAAACTAATAGATTGAAAATAAAAGACAAATAATAGTACAGAAGACACAACATACAATACTATAGACTAAGGCCAAGTTCACTTCAAACTATCGGGTTAACTTGATTGACGTGAAAAACTAACTGTAAATAAAGGTAACAGTAGTATATCGCTGTTCAAAACTCGCAAATCTATGAACAAAAACAATATCGGGGTAACAAACTAAAACTGAGAGAAACGCATTAAATAGAAAAAGGCAACGACTCAACATTAAAATGTAAGACACACAGAAACGGACTAAGCAATAGACAAAATCCGATGAGAATAACAAATATAACATCAAAACCAAATGCATGAATTTGGAATAGAAAAGTACCGTGACACGTCTTATAGTAAAGGGAATTAACACTCAAATAAAAGATAAAATAAACAACACAAAGTTGAAATATAAAACACACATAAACGAACAATAATATAACAATGGCCATATTCCTGACTTGGTACAGGACATTTATAAAGACAAATATGGTGGGTTGAACCTGGTTTTATGGCATGCCACTCACACTTTAATGGCAATGTTAAATATAACATTGAAATGACAACATAATATTACAGGAATAAAATACACATAAATAGGAGAACATATATATATATATATACTATTGGTTACCTGCGCACGCAGATGTGAAAGTGAACGGAATACTCCGGTATGAGTAAAGATAACCCTGGTGAACAAGTTAGTGGTCGGTTACGTATTATTTGATGAAGACAAAGATAATACACTTAAAACCCTGTTTGTAACAAACAAAAGCATGATTGAAATTATGTTCCTTTTGATGCTGACAAGACGACCAATACTGCCTCGAATCCAAGGATATACATAGAAAGTCCTCCTAACATAGATAATGCATTAAACGTGACACTTCATAAAAAACTGAATGAAAGTAAAAGTTTTGCCTTTGAATCATATCTTTCCATATATTTCTTTCTCATCTTAACTGAGAGTGATCATTTTGTTAAGGTCAAATATACAAGATTTGTGGTAAAAGTTACAATGTACCTGATGCCTAAATCTCAACCTTTTTGTTTTGTCATATTTGCAGTAAATAATACTTGTCTAGTAATTGATTTAGAATAATTTTCTTCCAAAATGTTTGCGAGAACAAAGAAACCGTACAAGCTTTCCCATGATTTTCTTCAGAATAATTATCTTTTCAAATGCTTGTTCCCCAAAGGGTGACTGGGGAATAGAAATATGGTCACTTGGTCTTCTTCCGACTGGCAGTAAAACGCTTGCCGAAGTGGGGCGTCTATTTGGCTGTGCGTGATGTATCAAGTTCGCAGTCACGTCCGGTCAGATTGGGGACATTAAATCCGATGCCTCGTTCCAGGAGAAAACCAAACCATTTGTACTCGGAAAAAAAGTTCTATGATCTATGTAACTTTTCAAAGTCCTTTCCTTTTGCTGGTGATCATAATAAATAGGAACAAAATGTTTTTAAAAACGCGTATATTTTATTTCAGAGAGTATGTAACAAGAAAAGAATTCAAGGAGTTACATAAAAAGTACAAAAGTTTCAGAGAACGCAGATCATACTTGAAGAAACTCCAGAACCTACAGCTGAACACATAGCTGAAGTAGAGTCAGTGTCACGACACACAACATCAACTGATCACTTATTTAACGGGAAATCTTAGCTGAAGTAGAGTCATTGTCAAGACACACAACATCCACTGATCACTTATTTAACGGGAAATCTTAGCTGAAGTAGAGTCATTGTCAAGACACATAAAATCCACTGATCACTTATTTAACGGGAAATCTTAGCTGAAGTAGAGTCATTGTCACGACACACAACATCCACTGATCACTTATTTAACGGGAAATCTTACAATCAGTTAGAGGACTCATTCTGACAGCCTGTTTGCATGTGTTCATTATTTATTACTACAACTGTTTACAATTGATTACATACTTAGCCACAGTGTAAGTGGCCAGGCTTCAAATAGCAATTGTATGGCCAAACCAAAATATGATGCCAGACTTAATGACACCTTGGTGTCAATAGTTCTAAAAAAAATTTCAAAAAGCAACTAAATATGAAATAACAAAAAGAGTACAAGCTGTTTAAAAAAAGTCCTTGCTAAAAGAGAAAAAGTTAGAGAATAAAAAAAATAATTGTTTATACTTTTTTCTTCTTTTCTTTAAGGTCTCTGAGACTACTGAATGTTGACTGTTAGAATCATGATGTTTCAGATTTATCAATGTTATAACCAATTGAGATTGTGGCAGACTATAAATTATACCATGATTACGATTCCTATTGTAAAACTAAAAAGGCCGAAAGATTTCAGAGTAGACAATGTCCATTTGAACACGAACAGAAGCATTAAAACATGTACAATTCAGCTATTTGCGAACGAATTGTTCATTCGACATAGGTTTTGGCATATTGTCATTTTTATTTCAGAGACTTATTTAATCATATTGTAATGCCTGTCGTCATGATAAGGCAAAATGTCCGTTATGCAAATTAGCAAATCACACCAAATTTGCCATATGATGAAAGATGGGACAGCATATTTTACAGGCAAAGCTTTTCGGTTATAATGTAAGTGATCAAAAGAGACATGAATAAGAATCTAAATATAGTTCATATGACAGTAGAAATCTAGGGAATGATATAGATTTGCAAATGTATTGAATTTTTTTTTCTGCTACTAAGGCAGTATCTTTGACTTTGAGCATGTCAGAACAAACTTTTTTAATTTGTTTCGGGCATTTGTTCAGCTACAGCTGTGACTCTAGTGTTCGTAGCTGAAGGTCTGGTCTTCTGTGTGGTGTATGTTCCTACTAAATCATCAAAATCCTTATAGTGATTCTTATCATGTTTCTAAAATATTGGATCGGGAACCCATGCATAATCATACGCTGCCCGTCGTCTTGGTAAACAATATAGAACATGCTTATATGTCCTTATCCGTAAAATGTATGATCGTTGTGTACAGTGGTCTTGTAGAAACTTCTGGTAACTGTAAAACACAAACTACAAATCATAAGCAAGTTCAACTAGTATTTTTTTTTCATGATGATATTTCACCACAAATCTACACTTAAACAAGAGACTGTCCCAACGACAGCAAACCGGATTTATTAATATTTATTTGTGTCCTGGCAATATCACAAGAACCATAACTGATGAATGGTGAAAGTGAAATCGTCAATATCAAATTTGACCTCTATTTTGTCATCAGTATCAACATATTAAAATTTGAAAATCTTACATTGAATGGATCATGAGTAAATGCAACAACGTAAATGGAAACACCATTTTACAATATTTCAAGAACCATAACTCTTGAACGGTAAAAGTCAAAATCGTCATTATTGAAATTGACCACTTTTTTGCCACTGCTGGTGGACGTTTCGTCCCCGAGGGTATCACCAGCCCAGTAGTCAGCACTTCGGTGTTGACATGAATATCAATTATATGGTCATTTTTATAAATTTTCTGTTTTAAAAAACTTTGCATTTTTCAAAAAACTAAGGATTTTCTTACCCCAGGAGTAGATTACCTTAGCCGTATTTAGCACAACTTTTTTGGAATTTTGGGTCCTCAATGCTCTTCAACTTTGTATTTGTTTTGTTTTTTAACCAGTTTGATCTGAGCGTCACTGATGAGTCTTTTGTAGACGAAACGCGCGTCTGGCGTATAAAATTATAATCCTGGTACTTTTGATAACTATTTTGTCTTCAGAAACAACATATAAAATTTCAAAAGCTTTGGTTGAATGGTTCATGAGAAAATGCACGGATACGACTGAAAGCACCATTTTTCAATCTTTGAAGGACCAGAACTCCTGAACGGTAAAAGTCAAAATCGTCATTATTGAACTTGACCTCTATTTTGTAATCAGTAACAACATATTAAAATTTGGGAAGCTTTGGTAGAACAGTTCATGCGTAAATGCACGGACACAACTGAAAACTCCATTTTTCAATCTTTCATTGATTGATTGATTGTTTAAGTTTAAAAATATTTATTTATAGTGGATTGGGAAACAAGTTTTGCAACTTATATTAATCCCTCTCCACTTTGCGGGTGCGAGTGCTGCCTTGTAGCGGCATTAGCCTACTCTTTTTCGAAATCTACAAGGGTGTCTTTAACGTGCAAGAGATATGGCTCTCTCTTAACACGGTTCAGCCATTTATCGTCCCCGTCCGACGGACTATCATCGTTTCCTCAAAACCATACTCGCAAATGGTGTCAAGGGAGAGCCGAAAATTGAGTTCCTGAAATTGTCATCCCAAACGGGAATCGAACCAGGAACCTTTGTGCTAGTAGTCCGATGCACTTACCACTACACCACGGCTCTCGTTGATTGTTGGTTGCTTAACGTCCAGTGGCAAATATTTCATGCATATTCAGGACGAAAACAAGTTAACAATAAGTACAACAGGTAGGTTGATTTAATAGAGGCCATCTGGAATGATGGTCGTGTAAATTTGGACTGCCACTGGAAAATAAGGGTATATTGGATAGGGACCGGACGTGACTGCGAACTTGATACATCCCGCACAGCCAAACGGACGCCCCACTTCGGCAAGCGTTGTACTGCCGGTCGGGAGAAGACCAAGTGACCATATTTCTATACCCCAGTCACCATTGGAGGATTCAATCTTTCAAAAACCATAACTCCTGAACGGTAAAAGTCAAAATCGTCATTATTGAACTTGACCTCCATTTTGTCATCAGTAACAACATATTAAAATTTGGGAAGCTTTGGTAGAACACTTTATGCGTAAATGCACAGACACGACTGGAAACTCCATTTTTCAATCTTTCAAGAACCATAACTCCTGAACGGTAAAAGTCAAAATCGCCATTATTGAACTTGACCTTCATTTAGTTGTCAGTAAAAACATATTAAAATGTTGAAAGCTTTGGTTGAACGGTTCATGAGTTAATGCACAGACAACATTTGATTGCCGCCCGCCCGACCGACCGCCAGCCGTACATCCCCAATTCAATAACCGACATTTTTGTCACAAAAATCCGGTTAAAAAGCACTGCAAAAACATATATGAAGTAAATTTCTAGTAAGAGCAAATGTTTCATATATTAATCAACAACATAACATATGAATAAACCTAGGTGCTGAGGAAGAGTAATTAAGAGTTGCTTTTAAATGCTTACATCAACTTCATTTGATCTTTGGCTGGATAGTTGTCTCATTCCACATCTCCTTATTTTTATATTGTCCAAAAATGAACGCCTTTAATATTTTACCGGTTTTCGAACAAAGGAACCTGAGAAAATACTTTGTAATGGTCTTCTGACCAGTATATACAATATGAAAAATAATATACCAATGCATTATCCAAAAGAATTATGATTTATCATTGTCCTGGTTTATTAATTCAGATAGTATATTATGTAGAAGGCACTATCAGGAATGGAAGTATATGTCCACGTAAATACCAAATAGCTACTTGATCTTTTTAGCTGGTTCTCGACTGACTACTACACTTTGTTCATAGACAGCCGGTGATATCCGATGTACTGTATGTTTTGATTAGCCAATCTAATTGCCTGTACTTTAATATTGCACTTCCCGCTGTAAACATGGAAAAATTCAATTATTTGCTACAATCCAAGAAAGTCGTATCGCAAATCAACATCTGCAGATTGAAAAAGTATTCTTTTTTTAAATCATCTCAGCTTAAATGTCTGAAAAGTGCTTTAGTTGGAGATACTGTGTGTACCGACTGGATATGGTAAATCGTTGATTAATGAAGCTTTGCCTTTCTTCAGTAACGGAGTTGTAATTGAAGTGTCGCCCCTGAATTCGAGTCTGTAGGAAAAGTTAGACCGGCATAGAGACCTTGCCAATCATTTTAATGAACTTTTGTAAAAGAGCTGTGGAGCTAAGATACCTTTAAAAGTCAAATATGTGATCGGACATCCAGAACAAATTGTTAACAAAGAAGCTTTTCAACTTCTTAAATGTGAATTAAGAGATAGAACCAAACATATTGTAGTTGATGAAGCATAGTGTGTGGTACAATGGGGAAATGGTTTCCATGAACAATTTCAAGAACTAATCAAGCTTCGGTCATTGTTTCTTAGTGCCAAGATTTTGGCATTGACTGCTACAGCAACCAAAGAAATAGTGAAAAGGTTAGGAATGAAGCAGGAAACTATAGTTGGAAACATGGAAATAGCTGATATTAAGTTGGTGGTTTCAGCAAGACCAGCAGGGTGTGGTAGAAAAACTCGTGTTGAGGACTCTTATGACTATATTTACAGTCCATTGTGTGCTGAACTTGGCAATATGAAGGAGTTATTCCATAAGACCGTGGTATACACAAAACTCGAGTGGTGTGGATATGGCCAGGAATTATTTATCCGAATGGATCCCGAGCTTAAGGAATATGTAGCTCAGTACCATAGCCCGTGTACTCCACATGTTTGTGCAATTGTTTATTATAGTATATAGAAATTTGTAAGTTGGAATTTACAACATGTAATATGCCAATATAAAACTCTCCACAAGAACAAATGATGAAGAATTTTAAATAACAAAAATAGGTCTGAAACTGTATGACCTTCAACAAAGAGCAAGCCCATACTAAAATAGTATTGTGTAGAAAAGAAAGAGTCCATCTACATTAACACTTCTTATTTGAAGTCAATTATGCATGTCACATTCTGTAACCATTCTGTAAAACACTGTTAAACCATAACCTTGTGCTGACAGTCATATGAACAATGTAACGACCAGTGGCGGATCCAGAAATTTTTATAAGTGGGGGCCCACTGACTGCTTCGATGGGGCCGCTCCATTCAGGCTTCAGTGAAGCCCTATATAAGCAACCAATTGTTTTCCAAATTGGCAGCTAAATCTGATTCTGAAGACTTAAAAAATAATGTTTATTCTTTTTGTAAACCAATGCACGTACTTAACATAAACCTATGTGTTCTGTGCACGATCTTATATTTTACACAAACAGATTGTATTGTCATTTTGTTTTTCTCTGTCTATTACGTGTATAACAAGTACACTCATGTAACAGTGTATTTCAATGACAGATGAAGGTTTGCGAAGCAAACAATCAAAAACAATAAACTTTCTCTTACTGTGGACAAATCAAAGAATTTTCTTCAGCCAATAGTATATGTACATATGTTTTGTAATGAAAACTAATCCATTTGGTTTTAAAAAAAATATTCATATTTTTTTTTAATTTGGGGTTTCATATGACTTTAAAGATAACTTTAAAACTACATGTACATGTATACATTTTGAAAAAGAATCTTAGATATCTGATTTTTTTTTAATTGAAATGGAAATATATTTGTATCTTTAAGATGAAATCCAAGGTACTGAGCAGCATGGCACAGAAGGACAGCAGTATTCGTTTGATGTTTGCAACAGAGGCCTACAGCATGGGTACAGATGCACCAGACATTAGACGGGTTATTCATGCTGGGGTACCATCGACAATGAAAAGTATGTTATTGTAAAGTTGTGTGTAGATTTATACTACATGTATACATTTTGAAGGCCAAACTAATTAGATCTTGTGTTTCTTCTATCAAAATAAGGAATAGCACATACATGTGAAACAGTTGAAAATATAATTATTGTAATTTTTTAACAAAAACATTAATATCATAGCCATTTTAGCAGTAAATGATTGACAACATGTACAAAGGAATCATAATTTAAAAGAGTTAGAATAAGTGCAGATCTGGATCTTAGCGACAGAACTGACACGATTTCAGCTAATTCTACTGGTGATAAATTATCATATTGTTGTGGTTTGACTATTATTTTTTTCAAACTTTTCACTGCTAATGTCTCTTCTTCTTTGGGTAACGTTTCTTTTGTAGACTTAATTTTTAATCTCTTCCTGGGTGTACTAACAGCACTATAGATGTGATCATGACATTCAGCATTTATAGGTGTATCCTTAAATAATTCTTTACTACATGTAACTGTACTATTTAATTTGTTTTTCCTATTTAGACTATTTGTTTCAATTTCAATTTCAGGTGTAGAAAGTAATATCCCAGAATCGTTAAGCGTATCATGCTAGGTTCTGATTGGCATGCATGTAATATTTGATATGTCCCCAAGCTGTTTTCTCACAGTGTTACAGTTTTGTGGTGTTGAAATATTACTGGAAGTTGACATGTGGGTTGATTTCGGTGATGAAGGTGTGGGATTATCAGCATTTTCTCCATTGTTACTAAGAGTTTTGCAGGGATTGTATTTTCATCTGTAAGACAACGTTTGGAGGATATCAAATGCATTTAAATTCGCAGGCGCTATTGTCAAGACTTGACAACTTTCGCTCGCATTGTTTGCATATGGCACCGTCAACCACATCAATTTCTCCATATTTCAATAACAGATGTGCAATTCTTTTCTTTTGTCTATGACTTGAGTCTATCAATCTCCATTCGATTTTTTTCTCTTTTTGTCTTTTACAAATAAAGGCAACATACCACGCATATGATATGATCAGGATTGTTTTTCGTGGTAACGGCATTTTTTTAGAGACAAAGTACGATTATGATATTTCATAACATAAGAGTTATACATAGTATGCATCAGTATCAATTTCTACTGTTTTTAGTATATTTACAGTGTCAGTTCATTATTTTTCTGTGGTCTGAATTTCATTATAAGCAATACTAGTATTTATCGAAAACATCGTGTCGTCTGTTTGTTTACATTTTCTCCTTTAATTACTAAATGTTGCGTATATTGAAGTTGATTTGAAAAATGTTTACATGTAATAATTATACCCCCGCTTTAAAAAAGAGGGTATACTGTTTTACCTCTGTCTGTCAGTCCGTCCGTCCGTTTTATGAAACTTTCGTCACATTTTTCTCAGGAACTACACATCCACCCTTTCTGTAATTTGGTATCAACATTTATATATGTCAGCCATACCGTGTGATGCGTTTTCAGATTCATCATTCATCGACTTCCTGTTTACCGAACACTTGTATGATTTTACACATGATAGCCAAGTTGAAAATTTTTGTCACATTTTTCTCAAAAACTACATTACAAGGATTTCTGAAATTTGGTTTCAGGGTTTATCTAAGTCAGCTATACCCTGTGACGCGTTTTCAGATTGATCACTTGATAACTTCCTGTTTACCGAACACTTGTATGATTTTACACATGATAGCCAAGTTGAAAATGTTCGTCACATTTTTCTCAGGAACTAAAATACAAGGATTTCTGAAATTTGGTTTCAGGATTTATATAAGTGTGATGCGTTTTCAGATTCATCACTCGACAACTTCCTGTTTATCGAACACTTGCATATTTTTACACTATTAATAGTATCCACTTGCGGCGGGGGTATCATCAATGAGCAGTAGCTCACAGTTTCACTTGTTTCTTCTGCTTCTATCTTTACAATGGGGTATCTAGTTTTTAAAAAAAATTGTTTACAAAACTTTGAATTTTTCGAAAAACTAAGGATTTCTTATTCCAGGCATAGATTAACGTAGCCGTATTTGGCATAACTGTTTGTAATTTTGGATTATCAATACTCTTTAACTTTGTACTTGTTTGTCTCTATATTTATTTTGATATGAGCGTCACTGATGAGTCTAATGTAGACGAACAAACCTTAAAAAATATATGAAAAAAAAACAAGAATTTTTTCCCCTTTTGTCCCCCTAATAACAGTTAAATTTTATACATGAATAAAAATATAACATAAGTCCAAGAAGTTCATTCTTCCAAGTCTTTATCGTGGCTTCTCATTTTAAGTATTTTCAGTGCAAGGTTTTATGAATTAAAATGAAGATTCACTCCTCCCTTAACCCAAGATAGTAGTGATTCTGCACAATTTAAGAACTAACTGTTTAAATCAGTTTAATAGTGTATGACTCATCAGATCTGTACATTAATTTGATTATACATTTCTAACAAAACATTTGTCTTAATAGTCTTTAATATATTAAATTAAACAAACTCACTACATTGTCTTCATGTGTATATACTTTTCCAGTATCTATCGTAACGACAAAACATATTGAAAATGTCTCCTCCAAAACCAAATAAATGAAAAACTGCTGGCTTTGTAAACTTGATTTACATTGATTGTTGGTTGCTTAACGTCCAGTGGAAAGGAGGATATATTGGATAGGGACATAAATTTTGCCTTGCAACAGGCCACCTACGTCCCCTCAAAGAGTTGTTGCAAGGGTTCTTAACGTGCAAAGACCGTGGCACTCTCTTTACACGAGGCATCGGATTTAACGTCCCCCTTCTGACCGGACGTGACTGCGAACTTGATACATCCCGCACAGCCAAACGGACTCCCCACTTCGGCAAGCGTTTTACTGCCGGTCGGGAGAAGACCAAGTGACCATATTTCTATACCCTAGTCTACCTTGGGGAAAACGTGATTTACAATATTTAACATTAAATTAGACTGTATTCATTTGAATTTCAGAAACAAGTCAGTGTTGCGCAGTACTAGGGATTGCTGTTCTCTTTAAAGAGGAAACATACATAATATTATACTTTGGAGTTAACACTGCAGAAGATACCCAGCTAGAGCTTCATGCGAGACAGGGGGTTCTAATAGTGGACAACAAGGCCTTATGTTTAAAGTTAGAGTGGTCTATCTAATTTGAGTGTGACACTTTCCTTGAACTTAGTTGTGGCTTACGTGTAAACTTCAGACTCATATCTTGGTGTAAGACAAGGAGATAATCTGAGCACAAGTAAAATATTTATAAATGATTTTAAATCGTTATTAGATGAAACATAGTAACACGATTGTATAGAATATTGACTTATCCAGCTAGACTTTTTGTTGTTGCAGAATTATACTTTGTCGGTGCAGCAAAATATGGATTCAAATGGATAAGGAAGTTCTAGGGAGGATTTTGAATCATAAAAATTCAAAAATGTACAGTTGACGGAAAGCAGTTTAAAAAGGACCCCGTGAATTCTAACAAAAAAGGAACAATAAGAAGTGATACCTTGTTTTTCCTGTAATAGGCCATTCCAGTAAATTAATTTCTGACAGCTGGGGATGGATGGGGAGATTTTTTTTTTAAATCAGATGTATTTTCTGCAGTTAGCTGTAACAGCAATAAAAGCAATCTATGAATTTTGAAGGAGATGATAACAAAAATATTGCAATGAATTATACAGGTAATATAATGCTGTTTTTAAAAGGTCTTCGTATTAAATTATAATCCGGGTACCTTTGATAACTATTCTTCCAATTAAGAATTTCTGTGAATATTTTAGCTTTTTATTGATTATCTCAGTTGACCTAGTTCACCTCACTTACCTGTGTTGTCCATTTTCTTTTGCCAAAGTCCTGTCTAATAATTTTGGCTAACCTTGTTGATGGTATGGTCAAGCCCTTGGATAATCTCTTTTTTGCCCTCCTAACTCTGAATATAATCTGTGTAGCTTATTCTCATGTTGATGTTAAACTGGTCTGTATTTATTTTGATATATTGGGCAAAGCCCAACAATATCTGGCC
Source organism: Mytilus trossulus (assembly GCF_036588685.1). Lineage (NCBI taxonomy): Eukaryota > Metazoa > Mollusca > Bivalvia > Mytilida > Mytilidae > Mytilus > Mytilus trossulus. The sequence continues at coordinate 38,664,279 of NC_086377.1, forward strand.
TGCATTGGCTGGTCTTTCCCTTTTTTTATTGGCCACATTAAACTTTTCACCAAGTTTTTTTTCAATTAACACGGGATCCATAAGGGAATTGCCTCATTGCTGTTAAGAATCCTTCTTTTTCAAAGGAATAATGGTGTTTTTTTTTGGCTTTGATGAAACCCTTTTTTATAATATTTACCTTCAACTTTTGCTGAGCCTCAGCTTTTGTAACAATCTACATAGACATTCTGTCATTATCTTGTTTTCTGAATGACTTTCCAGAGGCCACAAATGGCGCACATCCTGTCCATTGGAGGATAATTTATTGTTAATTTTGATGTGGTTTCTTTTCAGAATTTCTTTAGCTGTTTTTGTCTTTGTGATTTACTTTTTTTGGTGTTAGTTTCATCACCCTTGAAACAGTTTTGATAATATCTACACCAAGTTTATGTGATGCTGTAGGGGAAAATACTTTGACAAAATCTTCATAAATTTTTTCAGCTGCTTTTGACGTTAGAGGAGACTTTTCAAGTATAATATTTGCCACATTCTGGCATGCTCCAACAACTGAATCTTTTTTTTAACACTTCTGATGAGTTATGTTGTAGTGACGCATCAAACACCATACACTGTTCACAGTCTGTTAATGTGTGTGTGTATGCTTAGCCTTGTCCTTTTCGGATAACTTCATCCACTGATACATAGAAAATGTATTTATAAATAACTGTTTTTGCCCATTGGTATTGCCATTTTGTATTTTGTGTTACATATGTCTGTATTCTTGGTAACAGAAGCCTGAACTTGTCTTGATTTATTTGCATTTTACTGTAATTTTTCATGATATTTGAGTCAGAAATAAATCTTTTTGAAGGTGTAATACCACCATTGATTTTTTATTAGTCTTTGTTAAATTGACACTTTTAAAAAAATTGTAAAGTATTTACCTTTATTTCAACCAAAGAAATACTTTGCATGTATACAGTTTAATCCTTTCCAGTGATACAGTGAAAATTTCACACTACATTGCATTGCATATAAGAAAGTAACCAGCACCGGAAGTTAACAACCCAATTTTAACACTGTTATTTACTGGTTACCTGCTTTGGTAACTATGTAACCGTAACGCTCCAAAATATTTTATAAGACCATCCAATAAAAAAGAATGATTATTTCAGACATCCAACATACATATTTACGACTCAGAAAAACTTAAGTGCATTGAAATGCAGGGTTAATTTTCTACAACTGTCGAATTCAAGGGAATATTTTTTTAAGGCCTACTTTCGTATGCAACCGGATGTGACGTACCTTGATTTGGAGTGTAATAGTGTAAAGGAAGTTAAAATATTCTCAGGTTTTATCAAAAAAGAGACTTGCTTTATTACAAAAAAAAAAAAAAGAATGATTACACTGTCAATAGAAACCAAAAATAAGAATATTTTGGATATCGAATTTGGAAAAGAGGACTGAAGGGGCATCAAGTTTGTATTGCACTTGATGAACAGAAGTGAAACAGATTCAAGGTATTTTATATTTATTGATAAAACTGTAGACAATACTCATAAAGACATATACAAACAATAAGTACTACAAAAAATCTATTCACTTTAGTTTGAAGAAATATTTTCCTTGTTGATGCCTCTTCAATAAACATGGAAATCTGCAAAATAATTCAAATAAATAAAATCTTAAAATTGTATATTTTGAGAATTTGGTTAATTATAATTTGAAAATTACAAAGGACGTGAATGTTATGTCCTCGCCTTCAGTAGAACATAAGTGTCTGTGTAAAGCTTGAAAAATTGCTTTGACAACAACAGATTTTCCACACCCTGCTCCACCTGTCAAAAATGTATAAAATGGTTCATGTTTTGTTTTGACCCATGTGACAACATGATGAAAAAAATCCCACTGTTTCTTATTCAAGGATCTTATCAATTCAAAATAATCACTCTCACTTATTCTGTTGGCATAATTTGTCAATTCTACTGTTCTTGCTACTATCCCAACTTCACGGGACATATCATACAGTATATGTTCTGTTGGTATATCTGGATTGAAATGAACATAATGTTCAGATTCTGTTGGGGCTATTTCTGCATCTTCCATTTCTACTTGTTGGGTGGCAGATGCTATTTAATCATTCTCATTACAATCATTTGCTGCCTCTTCTATAGCTTTCTCTAGATCTGTTACATTTGCTTCATATTCCTTAGCCTTCTTTTCTAATAGTTTTGAAACAGTCAAGTACATTTTTTCATATGTTTCATGTCCACATTGCAAATCTAAAAATTCATTTATCCATGGATAAAATAACATTAAGCGTTTTAAAAAAAACTCATGGTACATTTGTAATGCCAATCCTAAATGAAAAGGAGGGGGGAAAAGGCCACACAAACGACTGACTCAACATTTGATTAGCATTTACGCAATTTCTCTGGTGCCATTTTCCGAGAATAGTCTTGGCTGTATGCAATTTCATCGAGTAACCATAAAATGAATTGCAATAAATACGAAGGCATTGGCTGAATTGAAGAAGGAAGAGACAATTCATCCGAAGTTTGGTATTCTTCTGTAGAGTCTCGATGTCTTTTCTAAGCATACTTGCAGCGGAATGAAACATCTGTCCGTGATTTGTATCTGTTACAGTTGACATTGAGATTCTGAGGTCAGTTTTCAATTGACTAGCAGCTGATATGGCATCTCAAATAGTTTTTTTGCTACTATATATTGTTATATTTGCCTTGAACTTGTTGAAATTGTTTGACAACTGAATTTCCATAAAAATCAAATGATGAAATTGAGAAAGGAAATGGTGAATGTCAAAGCGACAACAAACCGACCATATATAGAGCAGACAACAGCCGAAATGAGTTTAGACTGCATTTTACAAGTAGAATGTTTTAAATCTGAATCAGCAGGAAGGAAAGATCTATATTTATCAAGTAACGGTGTCATGGGAATATCTGAGATATCTGCTTCCACGGGTTTGGATATTTTTTTTTTCGTTTTTAGCAAATAATTTGTAATATAATCAAAACGACAGTGCTTGAAGTTTAAAAGATGGACGGGAACCTGTTTTAACTTTAACCTTATCTGACACGGATAAAACATTCTTAATACGCTCATCTGATTCAAATTTCAGTGGATTTTTTTAAGCACTGCAATAAATTTAACGACTTTTGTCTTTTCTTTGGACTAAATGGAGCAAGTTGCAACGGACTTAATATATCACGGAATATTTACTGAAACTATCCGTCAATTATTTTGATTTTACAATAAGACTTTTCTGACAAAGTATATATTTGATGTTTTATAACAAAAAACCATAGAATATAAACATATTCAAACAACGTATGTGGCATATATCAGTGTACATTAATGAAAATATGTGTATATAATAACGAAAAAGGTAGTAATTCCATGTATCAGTTGAGAGCAAATTATTGACTAATACACAAAATGTGACGGAAGGCAAGTGATTCAGTTCCGTGTTGAAATTAAAGTTTTTTTTCTCATTCTTATTCCATTGATTTCATATCTTTCATATTTTGGTTCCGAAATTTTTATCACTCACCGTATAGCGGGTTATTTTCGCGGGTGTAAAATTTCGCGATTTTCATTGAATAAGGTATACGAAAAATTTTGGCGTTTATTATTTTGGCGGATTCAACATTTTTTACATTACCTTTGCATGTACACTTTTAAATTGGCGGAATTTATTTTGGCGATTTTGTTCTATCCGCGAAAATAAGCGAAAATTTACACCCCGCGAAAATAACCCGCTATACGGTATTAGTTTTATGAATTACTATATGCTTAACATATACTGGGATAATCTTTATAACTACTATGAAGAAGAAACTGAAGTTTGTGTCTAAATTTGCAATTAAAATTACCTCAATTTTAAACAGTCCAAACTTCGCAAATTTTATAGATTAGAAGAAAATAAAAAACGGAATAGAATATTTTGACATATAAAATTAGCTCCAGGAAAAACTATTTCCATTAAATTTAAGCAAACATACACAATTTTTCATTTTGAAAAAGGGGGGTTGAAACTCTCCAATATACTACTAGTCATTAAAACGACTTTTTAGAAAAATGTGACCGTACGAAATTTTGACGACAGGGCAAAAACGAAAGAAGACATATTTGTCTTTAAGTTAAGACCATTTTTAGCCGTGTGTTATTTGGGGAGATTAAACTCGCGATCTAGACGACTTTTTACACTTCTGTCACCGCACTAAATCAAACAGACCAAATTCCACTATGAAAATTTGTCCATCTCAAGACATAATTTTATAGATGAGGACAGAATTTCATAGTACATAGTCATGATATATTGTCTTGTTGGACAATATTTCATAGGACAATATTTTGCTTTACATGTGTACTAATGTGATGTCCTATAGAAACGGCACCAAAGCCAATATCAATGAGCACCCAACTTCTTAATGCAAACACACAATTCACAATAAAGCACAAAAAAGTTTCCAGTGAAACATGCCCAGGTTGGTTTTCACATCCAACTATTACACCAAAAAAATCAACAATCAGAAAATGTAAACAAACTCATCCAAATTTCTGTGTGTTGAATAACATGACATTAAAACAAAAGAAGATACTTAAAAAAAACAAAATTGTATATTGACACTATTTTTTCCACTTTCAGGTATGCTTAAATTCAAGGAATAAATGTTGCGTATGCTATGATATGGACATAAATGCATTTTTAGTTCCTTGTGCTCATAAGTTTTGTTTTCCTTGTGCCACAAGAGTCAAGACTACAGGACAGCCCTGCCCAATATGCAGAACTGACATTACAAATGTGGGATCACTAGTAAGCAGTGACATGTAAAAATGATGATAGTTTACTGTTGTAGGATTGTGTATGGTAGGATGCCATACATGTTTTCATGAGGAATTGATATCGTCTTAAGCTCACTTGGTGGCATCATTAGTAAGCAGTGAAGAGTAACAATAATAATGATTGTACTGTATGAAAGGATGTCATACACGTTTTCATTAAAATTGATATTGTATGTTTTGTATCGTTGCATGTCCAAAAAAATGTGTTTCCTGCTACCTCACTTTAAAAAATAGAGTCGGTGGTTCGCCATTCCATTTTATTTATTTATTTTTGACAGCTGATGTATCTCGGTTAAATTCATGATTACTCCTTATCTGATTTCATTTTCATAATCCTAAAAAGGGCCATTTGCACTAGTGTGACCTAAATGGAGATGTTTTTAACATGATTTAGAGCCCCTCAGACATTTGTTTGTATAAATTTTTCTCATCGATTGGCTCTGTCATCATCCTTAACTTGCAATTTACAGAAATCTTCTCTAAAACTAATGTGCCAAATTTAACAAAACTATGCCACAACCATCAGATCATGAGGGTATCTAGTTTAAAACAAATGTCTGATAACCCTTCCTGCCAACTCACATGGCAGAGATGGATAAAAATAGAACATACAGGTTACTTAAAAATGCATTTTTATGCCCCACCTACGAAAGTAGAGGGGCATTATGTTTTCTGGTCTGTCCTTCTGTGCGTCCGTTCGCTTCAGGTTAAAGTTTTTGGTCAAGGTAGTTTTTAAAGAAGTTGAAGTCCAATCAACTTGAAACTTAGTACACATGTTCCCCATGATATGATCTTTCTAATTTTAATGCCAAATTATAGTTTTGACCCCAATTTTATGGTCCACTGAACATAGAAAATGATACTGTGAAGTTCAGGTTCAAGTTTTTGGTCAAGGTAGTTTTTGATGAAGTCAAAAAGTCCAATCAACTTGAAACTTAGTACACATGATTCCTATGATATGATCTTTCTAGTTTTAATTCAAAATTAAAGTTTTGACCCCATTTTCACGGTCTACTGAACATAGAAAATGATAGTGCGAGTAGGGCATCCGTGTACTACGGACACATTCTTGTTTTGGCTTATTTCTCTGAAACAATAGCATTAAGAGCAAATCTTAAGTTAAAATGATCATCAGGTCAAGAGCTACCCTGAGACTACTAAGCGAATCCTTTAACCTGCTGTTGAGTTGCTGCTCCTGAATTGGTCATTTTAAGAAAATCTATCAGTTTTTGGTTAATTATTATCTTAAATATTATTTTTTTAATAGATAGAAATGACCTGTAAACAGCAAATATATAGTCTTTACGCTGAGTGGCAGCCTAACATGTAAAATTGCTCTTGGGCCTGTAAAAATCATATCTACAGGCCAACAGAAACTAACAAAAAAAAATCCAAAATTGAGCTCTCAGGGCCTGTAGATTTTACAGTTCATCCTGATTGGCAAAAATGTTTAACAAAGTATGATCTAGAAATAAGTACAATTGACCAATTTAGGAATTATTGCACTTTATACCGGGTAGTCATTTTTTTCTGATTTTTTGCAATCGTTTACAAAATTCTTCTCCACTTAATTTACTGGGCTAAATAGAATTAAACTTAGCCACATTTTTCAAAAGGGTATCTTGATTCAAAAAAAAGATGACCCTACAAACCAATTAAGATAGCCGTCATGGCTAAAAATAGGTCATTAAGGCATTTAAAAATCGAAGGTAAAATAGTAAAAAAAAATCAAAATCAAATGGTCACAACTGATAACTAATTAAAATTATTATGAGGGCTATTTAAAAAAAAAAAGTAGTTAAATGTGAACAACACAGGCGTTTAAAAGCCTAGCCTCTAGTTTTAATAAACACAGTAAGAGTCCAATCTTCAAGTGAATCAACTTTCCTTTGATTAGTCTTTTTTTTTCTGAAATGTCCAAAAATGGTTAGTTGTCGGATGTAAAAAAAAAAAAAAAAAAGGTTTGTTGAGGTAGCAGGAAACAGAAGTACGCTTTTTTGTGCCCAAATATTTTCAAAAGATCTTTGTTTCAACTCACCCTACACAGATTTTTAGTTGATGGGTAGATAGAAAGGATTTTTTTTGTCAGTCAGAAACCTTCATTGAAAAAATTGCATCTACACTGTGTATTAGTGTAAGTTTTTATCTAAAGTAAATCTGAATTAAAAAAGATATTGCCAGTGTACCTTTAACTATTTAGTTCCACAACAGGCTTCAACTTTGTTTGATAGAAGTGTTACAATGGGTTTTTTTCAGTTGAAAGTGCTTGTTTTGATACATATATGTAGAAATTGCCAATCTTAAAAAATAAATGGACCACTCGCTGTACTGTTTATATCAATTGAATATAAATATTTTGTTGTATATCTCTAATTACATGAAATTTCCTTGCTTTTTTAAGATTGTCTATTTATATACAACTGACAGACAAACAAATCTACAATACTACAAACAATAACATGATGTAACCATAGACAAAAAAAATTGATATGTGAGACTACCATCATGTTTGTGTGAAATTGCATAGTTTACAACTTTTAAAGAAGGGGCCATTCATGTCATTGAAACATCTAGTTTAATTTTTACCTGTCAGGAGAATTTAATTGCATGATTAATTTTTAGCATTGTATATTGTGTGTTTATTTTTTCTCCATATGTATAAACTCTTACACATTAAAGAAAAGTTTTCGATGAATTGTTCTTTTATACGACTGATTGCTGAAATGTTTTGATTTTTAATTTAGATGGTACATACACTCATTAATTTATGTAGGCCTTTATGCCTTATCTGTCTTCTGGTTTAGGTCAAGATCATTTTACATTTTCTTAATAATTCTGATTTAATTCTTATAAACGCTTTATAAAATGTATTTTTTCTCCATTCCTTTAAACATCATGAAATATGTACTTTCCTTGCGGAGAATTGGAAACCTATTGATTTTTGCTAAATTGATTTTACCTACTTCATGACCATCAAGTACATGAAGTATGCATTTTTGTGTATTTGTACCATTTCTGTCAATCATTTAGTGTTCTCACTTGTTTTGACTTTATTTTTTATTGAATTCTGTTTAAGGGGATGTACCGATAGGCAGGCCGTTGCCTTGTTCATTGCAAACAGCCAAAAGAAAGGTTTTGAAGTTTATACATGTTATCTAGATACAAATTTGATTATGCTAGCCTCAGAAAGGCCTTTCAGTATCGTTGTTTTTGATACATATGTGGATTTTGGTACGCTAGCCTCAGAAAGGCATTTTACGTATCTTTGTTTTGATACAGGTGTGGGTTTTTGTATGCCCATTGAACACTGTAACTTAGTTATAATACAAGATTTGTACAGGCAGTACTGTGATATTTACTTTTTGTTTTACTCAGGAATAATTTGATTGCAATAAAATTTAATATCATATGTATAGTACTGTTTTGTTTTGCTTCCATTTTGAGACCAATGTTCAGCCTATACATACTTTTTATATAAAGCTGCACCAAAAATAAGCTGTAATCAATAGACAGTATGGTCTAAGGTACCAAGACATCAATATATATAGGAAGATGTGGTGTGTGTGCCAATGAGACAACTCTCCATCCAAATAACAATTTAAAAAGTAAACCATTATAGGTTAAAGTACGGCCTTCAACACGGAGCTTTGGCTCACCGAACCACAAGCTATAAAGGGCCCCAAAATTACTAGTGTAAAACCATTCAAACGGGAAAACCAACGGTCTAATCTATATAAACAAAACGAGAAACACGTATATATTACATAAACAAACGACAACTACTGTAAATCAGATTCCTGACTTAGGACAGGTGCAAACATTTGCAGCGAGTTTCTGATTTAGGTCTGGCATATCTGGAAAGTAGGATGAAAATTTTTTTAAGACTAGATCATCATTGCTGAGTGTTATCCATGCTCGCCGTCATTTTACACCAAATTTATGAAATTTTGGAAGTCTTTTCGAATATTCTCTAGAAAATCTTCAATGGGTTTTTAAATTTTTATTGTAAATATACACACTGCAGTTTAATATTCATAGATCAGTAAAAAAAATATATTGTACTCTTGCATCCAATCACGGCGTTTCTAAGTTGACTTCCTTCATCTGCCTTGGGTACACAAAAGGCCAACCTAATGTTGGGGAAATGTAATATATTGTAGTACCGGTTTCCCTTTAAATGATGTTTTAATTTATTTTATTTTTTTTAATTTTTTTTACAAAACTTTGGAACTTGCCCAACAAATTTTGCATGCAGTATCACAATAATAATGATTTGTCCTCTGAAACGTCAAATATTACTTTTGAATCATATATTTTCTTGTTTTCCAAAAACAAATGCGTTAAATTTCCATCTTAGAAACTGCCAACTTTAAGTTTGAGAGTTTTACTCGAGGATGGTATTAAATTTATGTCTTCATCAGTCCAATGATCCTTGATTATATGTGCATCGAAAATTTCAATAAAAAGAGTCAATAAATAACAAAATGATTTTGGTTTTGGGATTAAAAGGTGACTACTAACACCGTAAAATGAGGTGTATACCCAATTAAAAGTGCTAAAATACAAAAATGTGACCACAAAACTTTTTATGAACAGAAAGAAATTTAAATCTATATACTAGTCTATCATTTAAAACAATTTGCAGCCTGTTTTATTCCGGAACTGTTATATTATAAAAAAGAAGATGTGGTATGATTGCCAATGAGGCAACTATAAATATCCACAAAAATGACCCAAACATTAACAACTATAGGTCATCGTACGGCCTTCAACAATGAGCAAAGCCCATACCGCATAGTCAGCTATAAAAGGCCACGATAAGACCGGTAAAACAATTCAAACGAGAAAACTAACGGCCTTATTTATGTAAAAAAAAAATGAATATTAAACTTTTAACTAAGCGTCTCTTTTGAGATCAGTTGCAGTACTGTAATGCCAATTATATAAAGAGGCACAGCCTGGACACGGTGTTATGTCTGGACGACCTGATCACTATAAGGCATCAGCCACATTTTGTAGCTGGGTCCTTATAAACCAATACATAACTGAACATTCAAAATGCGTTTACAAAGAAAGATACAAGAATAACAGATACTAATAACATCTGTTTCATTGTTAATTTTGACTCAATCAGTGCCCAGATGAAGTATAAAGTCAAGTATATTCAACTTTTTAAAATGAATACTTGAATGTTTTGATAACCCAAGTCAAAGTGGACAGCAGTTTATTAGCATTCACAGTTCTAACTAATGACAGCAGTTCATTAGCATTCACAGTTGACAAATTCAAGGCAATGGCTAGTTTGCATAATAGGCATTTCATAGCAGTTTATTTAGCCTTCACAATTATTAGCAGGTTTTTGTGACGAAAATTTTAAATGAGATACATGTACCCCAAAAAACTGATGTCAGCACTGAATATTCATGAAAACTGGTATACTAACAGCTATCAATAATGCATATTCATACAAAGTGCTAAGTTGATTTTCTAAGCTGTACATCAGAGAAACAGATTTCATGATCAACACTAATAACTCGTGTATTACAATATTTCTCCATTCTCCACAGTAAAATTTAAAAAAAACTAAGAAAGCCTAGTACTTAAAATATCTCCAGTGGAGAAATATTGCAACACACTTGTTGCAGTGGTGAAACTATATTAATTCTCTTTCTCTTTTGGATTTAAACAAAAAAAAATTAATACACGTAATAATAATGTTATGTAATATGTAAAACATTGTATTATGTTTCCAAAATTATGTTTCCAATTTTGGAAACAAACTTCAGTAACATACATCAACTTCATTAAAAGAGGGACGAAAGATACCAGAAGGACAGTCAAACTCATAAAATGGATTGTTTGGTCAATATTAACCATAACCAATCGGCTATTTGCAGCCTATGTTTACCTAATACTCCCTCCCCGTTTTTCAAGTCTTGAAAAATGAATATGATGTATTTTTGTTTTTTAACAAAATCATATTAAAATAGTCGTATCTTCATTTTCAAATAACATCTTGCACTGCAAGTATATGATATTAGTTTATTACATTCCTGTCAACATCAACTATTCTATTTGAATAATCCACTATCCCCCCTTTTTGGGCTGTCTGTGTGATTTCTGTTTTCCCCTACAAATTTATGTCAGAATATACACATGCATTAACTGTAACTTCAACTTACTGTACTGTGGGTTTGTGAATGCATTCCATTTAGCCTAAATTATAATTTATAATTGACAAAAATAGTTTTTCACTAGCAAGAATTTACACACAGTTTGGAGCCAAAAATGCACATTTGATCATTCAAATGAAGGTTTACTTTCAAGCTGAAAACACAAGTCAGGTCCAAGCATTTTTATAACAAAGATTAAAATCCAATCAGCTATCTAACTGCCATGGAACTGCTGTCATAACTGTTGTCCAATTGACAACACTCTAAAAGGTACCATGACTGCTAAGAAATGGTCAAATTAGGCAGTTTTTTCAAACTGGTATTATATGGAATGCTAAGAACAGCTAAAATAATGCCAAAAATATGAAGAACTGGTAAATAACAGCTATTAGCTAACGATGCGGCAGTTCAGTTTGACTTGGTAAATTCATAGTTTGGGTGGAATTAATAAAGTGATGACTTCACCAAATATTGATCACATTGTTCTCAGCAACTACCCATCTTTGATTGATTGATTGATTGATTGTTGGTTGCTTTACGCCGCATTAGCACACAAAGGCTATATCGCGGCGAGAGCTAATTCGAATATTTTTACAATTTAAAGCATATTTTAAAATAAGACAAAAAGTCCTTCAATATACTAAAATTATTGACTAAAGCAAATTGAGTATATACAAATAAAAATCAACAGTAAAATAACGTGATAAAAATTAAAATCGATTTAAATATAATAACATTTTTATATTTTATAATAAATTCCAATTTCTTTTAAAAAAGCAACAATATTTGTAAATGGAACATCATTAAATAAATCATACATATTATTGACATTGAAATGCTTCTTACGAATATCAGCAAAGTCAATACAATTAATTAAAACATGTTTAATAGTATACTTGCAGTTGCAAGGAACACATTGTGGTTCATCTTCATTTTTTAAAAGATACTCGTGTGTTATTCTAGTATGACCAATACGACATCTAGTAATAACACACTGATCTTTTCTGCACATAATATTATCAAAAGGTTTGCCTAAACTAGGTTTAATTTCATGCAATTTATTATCATCTTTTTTACTCCATTTATTTTTCAATATATTAAAAACATATTCTATAATATTAGATTTAAAATCAGTATATGGTATATCACAGTTAGATAGAGGGTCACCCAGGGCATTCTTTGCCTCAAGGTCTACAGCTGTGTTTCCAAGGATTCCAACATGACTCGGAACCCATAAAAATATTATTTCTTTCAGAAGAATTTTTAAATTCCTCATTACATATAAAATTTTCAGGATTGTTGGGTTTTTAATTTTAGTATTTCGTATAGCTTGTAAACATGAAAGTGAATCCGAACATATAATAAATTTGGATTTATCTGAAGAAGCAATAAATTTCAAAGCCAAAACTATTGCTTCTGCTTCAGCAGTAAATATGGATGCATCAGATGGTAAACGGAGGGTTGCAGCTCTGTCCCTGAAGACAGCAGCAGATGCAACTCTATCACCATCTTTTGATCCATCAGTATAGACAGTTGAAAAATCTAGATAATCGGCTTTAATTTCAGCAAAGTGTTGCTGAATTAAAAGAAGATTTGTTTTATTTTTATTGTGTTCACGGAGATCAAATATCATTTTTGGTTTGGGAAGTTCCCATGGAGGACATTTGCAAGTTTGAACTTGAGCAACAGATTTTAAATCAAAAGAAGCTAAATGTGGTTTTAAACGTAAACCTAACGGAGGAATTTTATTTTCATGTTTTGCAAAAATATCTTCATAAATCGGATTAAAAACACAGCTGTAGGCAGGATTATCTGAATGGGCTTTTAGTTTGACAGCATATTGAAGTCCAAGCTTCAAACGTCTGTCAGTGAGTGAGTGCTCATCAGCCTCTACATACAGACTCTCAACTGGTGAGGTTTTAAATGCGCCAAGACAGAGACGCAAACCTTGGTGATGCACAGCATCGAGAATCTGTATGTAGGACTTCCTTGCAGAGCCATACACTATAGAGCCATAATCTAGTTTCGATCTAACAAGAGATCTATATAAATTAAGTAAAATGTTGCGATCAGCACCCCAGTCAGTGCTGCCGACAACTTTTAAAATATCTAAAGCTTTTAAACATCTCGCTTTTAACATTTTGATATGGGGTAGAAAGGTTAACTTTTTATCGAAAAGTAAACCAAGAAATTTGGTTTCATCAACCATTTTAATTGGGTTGCCGTACAAAGTTAGTTCTGGATCAAGATGCAATTTTCTTTTGTTACAAAAATGCATCCCGACCGTTTTTGACGTGGAAAATTTAAAACCATTTTCCGAGGCCCATTTTTCAATTCTTCCAAGACATAGTTGTAATTGTCTTTCTATGTTATTCATATTTTTGCCTCTGTAACATATTAAAAAATCATCAACGTACAATGAACCTTCAATATTACTTTTTACAACTTGAACAAGGCTGTTAATTTTAAGACTAAATACCCATCTTTGAATCCTGATGGACAATTCATTATGTATTAATGCCATACCCTGGGTGCAATCAGAGAGCAATTAAACATTCACTTCCTCTTTATCGTGGACTTCATTTTATATGGCCTCAAACAGTTTTTGTGGTTGCATATTGGTATGGCATGAATTGTGAGATCTGTTCCTTCCTATGCCAATTAGAACCAAACTCTATCACAACTATTTACGGATGGCGCCCTTTAAAAATTGTGTCTGGTAGTTTCAATCTATAAGATTACTGCCAGCATGGAACAAAGTTAAACATTGGACCACATGATAAGGAAAGTCTATGAAACTACTTGCCAAATTGTAACCAAACATGGTCAAAATGGGTATCCAGAAGGTTCGGGTCCGATCCAAGATGGTTAACAACATGCCACAGATCTTAATTGAACATTTGAACATAACAGGGAAACACAAGCTAAGATAGCTGAAAGTATTTGGCCAATAAGGATCAAAATTGATCATGGTGGTCCTTGGAATGTAACCTGTTTATGCAGTTAAGCTGCTTTATGCAAGCACCCTGGATTTGTGTTCTACCCAATAAATGCTGAAATACTTGCCATTGTTCTTATCTAGCTGGTAACTATGCTATTTATAACTTAAAGGATAGTTTTTTCATACTTTTCGTTCTGAATTACAAAAGATATGACCAGAAAAACCTTAAATGATCGATTTTCCCAAAAGTTTTGAAGTTGCACATAGGAAGTAGAGCACATTAGGATTCCTTATGTTGTTTATTATCCCCCGAATCGAAACAGTCGAGATCCCCACCTTTAAATTAAACCATATATATTCATGATTGAGAACTAATCAAATGAAATATAGGGAGAGTCCTTAGGGTCACCCTACAAACTCCTGTTTGATAACTTAGAAACAGAAATTTATATCCAAAATTTTCCACTTTATTTCATCTGGATTATAATAGATATAGGAAGATGTGGTGTGAGTGGATTATAAGTCTGCTAGTCACTGATGTTTCAAATAATGCTTCCTCAACCATATATATCCATGTATTGGACAACATAACAAATCAAATGAAATATACTAGGATCATCCCACCCCTCCTGTTTGAAAACTTGATAACGATTGAGATCCCCACCCCAAACCATATATATGCATGTATGGGACAAGATACAAAAACATTAAATGAAATATAAGGGCAGTCCCTAGGGTCACCCCATCCCCTCTTGTGTGTGTTTTGAGAACTTGTAAAAGATTGAAAAACCAACTCCTAAACTAAATCATATTCATTCCTGTTTGTCATTTCAAAAAGATTGAATGACATACAATGTCAATCTCATAGGCGTCACATATGCATGTCTTTCTATGTTGTGATGTTATGCTATTGTTTCTGAAAAAGGGAGAAGGTTTGGATCCATTAAAACGTTTATTCCCGCTGCAAATGTTTGCACCTGTCCTAAGTCAGGAATCTGATGTACAGTAGTTGCCGTTTGTTTATGTAATTTATACGTGTTTCTCGTTTCTCGGTTTTTTTTATAGGTTAGACCGTTGGTTTTCCCGTTTGAATGGTTTAACACTAGTAATTTTGGGGCCCTTTATAGCTTGTTGTTTGGTGTGAGCCAAGGATCCGTGTTGAAGGCCGTACATTGACCTATACTGAAATTGTTATTTGGATGGAGCGTTGTCTCATTAGCAGTCACACCATATCGTCCTATATCTATGTCACTTTGATAGACCTAACCAACGTGTACGAGATCTTGCCCAATTTTCGGTGACCATAGGAATGAATAATTATTGAAGTTTTGTTTGGAAGACTTCATATTTTCATATGGCTCATTATTAAGAAAACATATCTTTCAAGCCCAAGAATGTTTGACCAACTGTTTTTATAATTACCTGCCATTTTATTCCCAACTCAGACATCATAAACTTGGGGTGAAGGTGGGGGACATTAACATTTACTATGGAGAGGTTAGTCAGACCTCACCTTTGATCCTTGTAGTAGTAAACATTTGTCTAATTTGTGTCTCATAACTTTTGTACTGTTGAACACACACTCAGTTTTCTTTCCAGGGAAGCAAGTCCATTCCTACTTTTACAAGCTCTTACTGAAGGCAACTTGAACTACTAACAGTCAACTTATACCAACGTTAACTGTCAACTAGAAGAACTACAATCATTGCAAACTTGTACCACTGCAGACTCATTACCATGAAAAAAATATACTTGATATATGCGATGCTTTTAAAACTTTGACAAAATATTAATTATTTGCCTTAATGATTAATTCATTAAATGAACATAAATGTACAATATATGACTGTCTAATGTTTGTTCATTTTAAAAAAATCTTTAAAAAAATTGAAGCAACATTGCCACAGTTTTTATAATTATGTTTGGCTTGGTTTTTGGTTAACTGCCTACAGCGCTTACAGTGCTTTGATTAAATTATGTCAGCAGTTTATGGTACCATCCAAGATTACCGCAAGAGGGAAACATTAAAACATTCGACACTATAGGAAACATTCAAAGATATTTTCCAAGATGACCAACAGCTGTTAACAGAGTTTAACATTTAAACCTATGGTAAAACTTTCACAATTGTTTCCCTCTGGAACTAAATGGTCAATTAGAACCATACTTGGTCTCAACGACTCTTAAATGGTACCCTTTGAAAATTGTGTTCGACAGGTCAAGGTCCGTTCCAGTACATATCATATATCATGGAACTTAGTTTAACAATGGACCTTTAATAAGGAAAAATACTACAAAGATCTTTTCTGAAACTTAGTCACAATGGTCCTTGGATCACTTGCTTTAAAATGTTAGTCCAGTAAGTTCGTTTCTAGACAAAAATTGTTGACAACATACATGTAACATATCAAAACATAACAGGACCTTAACATTGAAGAATCTTTTCCTCTGAAATTACTTGGCCAATGGGGTTATTGAGTGCAAACAATACATTTTCTTTAAAGATAGGGTTGTTGTATATCAAATGAAAGGTCATGATATGAACATATGAAATATCAAATTCCCAACCTCCAAAAATAAGTTGAATAGGGTTATTAAGTGCAAAAATCAAACTTTCTAGAACATGGAGTTGTCGCATATCAAATGAAAGCTCATATACTCTATGTTACATATATCATACTTCCGATCTAAAAAAAAATTAGGCGGATGAGACCATTAAGTGTTATAAGCGAAAAGTTTTAGAAGGTATGCTTGTCGTATATCAAACGAAAGGTCGTACAAAGTACATTACGAAAACATCACTTTAACAGGAAAGACCTTTCAATTGTTTTACAAACAATTGAGATACTAGTTCTAGTTTGTAAACTGATGTAATAGAAATGACTGATGCCAAATGTGATGCGCTAAAATATATCTAAGTGAATGAAAACCAAAAACTGAAAACAATATATAATTTAATTAACAAAGTACAACTTTTATTATCACATGCCAAAGGTAATCAGAAATGGAGCATTCAATATCTTCAAACTCGTACTTAGAAAGCATGTAGCAAATGCACTTATGTACTATGGAGGCATGTAGCAAATGCACTAATGTACTATGGAGGCATGTAGCAAATGCACTAACCTAAATTCTGTTTTGAGAGCTTGGCTTTCCTTGGTTGGACTGAATATCAATCCTTAGAGAATTCAAGATAATAATCTAAAACAAGAGGCTGGCTGTCACAACGACAGCAAACCGGATTTATTATCATTTATTTTTGTCCTGCCAATATCAGAAGAACCATAACTGATGGACGGTGAAAGTGAAAATTGTCAGTATCAAATTTGACCTTCACTTTGTCATCAGTATCAACATATTTAAATTTGAAAAGCTTAGATGGAATGGTTCATGAGTAAATGCAACCACTTGAATGGAAATGCCATTTACAATTATCCTCCAAATATGGTCAATTTAATATATTATATGAATAAATTATCCAAAAAGCGGTAAAATTTTCTAAAAAAGTATTACAATTTTATAATAAAGATTTGATTGGTTCAAATTGAATTCAAATACAACTGTCAATACATGTTAAAAAGATTATCAGTCACATGACCAATTTAAGGTTACATCAAATACAATTATCAATACATAATAGAAAATTGTCTTGGTCAAATGACTGATTTAAGGTAACATCAATTACAATTATCAATACATAATAGAAAATTTTCTTGGTCAAATGACTGATTTAAGGTAACATCAATTACAATTATCAAAATACTTGTCAAATTTACAGTAAAATGTCGCAAAATCATCAAAATGCGAATATCAGATTTGCTGTTGTATTTTTTACAATTATCCTCAGAATATGGTCAATTTAAGGTAACATCTGAATAAATTATACAAAAAGTGGTAAAATTTACTAAAAAAAATGTTACAATTTTATAATGAAGGTTTGAGTGGTTCAAATTGAATTCAAATACAACTGTCAAAACATATTTAAAAGTATATCGGTTAAATGACCAATTTAAGGTAGCATGAATTACAATTGTCAATACATAATAGAAACTTGTCTTGGTCAAATGACTGTAACATCAATTACAATTATCAAAAAAATTGTCAAATTTACAGTAAAATGTCGAAAAATCATAAAAATACCAATATCAGATTTGCTGTTGTATTATATACAATTATCCTCAGAATATGGTCAATTTAAGATAACATCTGAATAAATTATACAAAAAGTGGTAAAATTTTCCAAAAAATGTTAATTTTATAATGAAGGTTTGATTGGTTCAAATTGAATTTAAATACAACTGTCAATACATATTAAAAAGTATATCGGTTTCATGACCAATTTAAGGTAACATGAATTACAATTATCAATACATATTAGAAAATTGTCTTGGTCAAATGACCGATTTAAGGTAACATCAATTACATTTATCAAAAATTTGTCAAATTTACAGTAAAATGTCGAAAAATCATCAAAATATCAGATTTCCTGTTGTATTGTTTACAATTATCCTCAGAATATGGTCATTTAAGTCTGAATAAATTATCCAAAAAGTGGTAAAATATATTGCAAATTTTCACCATTTTATAGTAAAGGTTTGATTGGTTCAAGTTGACTTCTTATATAATTATCAATACTTATTAGAAAGTTGTCTTGGTCAAATGACCGATTTCAGGTAACATCAATTACAATTATTACAAAAACGGTAAAACTGCCTAAATAAGTATTATATTTCTCTAATGAAGGTTTGGTTGGTTCAAATTGACCTCAAATACAATTGTCAATATATATTAGAAAGTATCTCGGTCAAATTACCGATTTAAGTTAACTACAAATACAATTATCAATACATATAAGAAAGTTGTCTTGCTCAAATGACCGATTTAAGGTAACATCAATTACAATTATCAAAAAAAATAGTAAAATTTAGAGTAAAATGTCGAAAATCATCAAAATACCAATATCAGATTTGCTGTTGTATTATTTACAATTATCCTCCAAATAAGGTCAATTTAATATATTATATGAATAAATTATCAAAAAAGCGGTAAATATTTTCTAAAAAAAGTATTACAATATTATAATGAAGGTTTGAGTGGTTCAAATTGAATTCAAATACAACTGTTAATACATATTAGAAAGATTATCGGTCACATGACCAATTTAAGGAAACATCAAATACAATTATCAATACATTTAAGGTGGTCTGGGTGTCTTTCGCCATCTTGGATTGTAAAAAACAGAGAATCTAAGGTCCATATTTTCTATCAAGTTAGCAAAATTTGATGCAGGAATGCAACTTTTTAATGTGAATTTTCATTTAAATGAACCAAATTATAAGAATTTAACTTATAAATATTAATATTTTTACAAGTGTAGATTATTTCTGGTTGTTTTTTTGAATATTTTCAAATTGGCAATTTAAGGAGAGGTAACTCTAAAACAGTGCATTTTCTGAAGGACTCTACATGAAAATTTCCTATTTTGTCTTTTGGCCGGAAAAAACGTACGGTGACCCTATCTTTTCTTTTGATATTCTAAAAGCATTGTCTGAAAGCAATCTTTTCCTGATTTATTTTACAATTCTATCATTTTGTTTAGTTTCTATTCACAAAATGTTGTTTTTTCCTGTATAATCCATACAAAATTTGTCATTTTGTCACAACCTGTAGCTTGAGAAAATGCGCGGTGACCTATCATTTTTATAATATTTTTGAACATGTATCAATAGATACTACATTTTGACAAAGTATAAAAAAATTCTATTATTTTATTTTTAGACTCCCATACCACCTAAAGAAAGTTGTTTTGCTCAAATGACCGATTTAAGGTAACATCAATTACAATTATAAAAAAAATAGTCAAATTTAGAGTAAAATGTCGAAAATCATCAAAATACCAATATCAGATTTGCTGTTGTATTCTTTACAATTATCCTCCAAATATGGTCAATTTAATATATTATATGAATAAATTATCCAAAAAGCGGTAAAATTTTCTAAAAAAGTATTACAATTTTATAATAAAGGTTTGATTGGTTCAAATTGAATTCAAATACAACTGTCAATACATGTTAAAAAGATTATCAGTCACATGACCAATTTAAGGTTACATCAAATACAATTATCAATACATAATAGAAAATTGTCTTGGTCAAATGACTGATTTAAGGTAACATCAATTACAATTATCAATGCATAATAGAAAATTGTCTTGGTCAAATGACTGATTTAAGGTAACATCAATTACAATTATCAAAATACTTGTCAAATTTACAGTAAAATGTCGCAAAATCATCAAAATGCGAATATCAGATTTGCTGTTGTATTTTTTACAATTATCCTCAGAATATGGTCAATTTAAGATAACATCTGAATAAATTATACAAAAAGTGGTAAAATTTACTAAAAAAAATGTTACAATTTTATAATGAAGGTTTGATTGGTTCAAATTGAATTCAAATACAACTGTCAATACATATTAAAAAGTATATCGGTTACATGACCAATTTAAGGTAACATGAATTACAAATTATCAATACATAATAGAAAATTGTCTTGGTCAAATGACTGATTTAAGGTAACATTAATTACAATTATCAAAAAAATTGTCAAATTTACAGTAAAATGTCGAAAAATCATAAAAATACCAATATCAGATTTGCTGTTGTATTATATACAATTATCCTCAGAATATGGTCAATTTAAGATAACATCTGAATAAATTATACAAAAAGTGGTAAAATTTTCCAAAAAAATGTTAATTTTATAATGAAGGTTTGATTGGTTCAAATTGAATTTAAATACAACTGTCAATACACATTAAAAAGGTTATCGGTTTCATGACCAATTTAAGGTAACATGAATTACAATTATCAATACATATTAGAAAATTGTCTTGGTCAAATGACCGATTTAACGTAACATCAATTACATTTTATCAAAAATTTGTCAAATTTACAGTAAAATGTCGAAAAATCATCAAAATATCAGATTTCCTGTTGTATTGTTTACAATTATCCTGAGAATATGGTCATTTAAGTCTGAATAAATTATCCAAAAAGTGGTAAAATGTATTGCAAATTTTCACCATTTTATAGTAAAGGTTTGATTGGTTCAAGTTGACTTCTAATATAATTATCAATACTTATTAGAAAGTTGTCTTGGTCAAATGACCGATTTCAGGTAACATCAATTACAATTATTACAAAAACGGTAAAACTGCCTAAATAAGTATTATATTTCTCTAATGAAGGTTTGGTTGGTTCAAATTGACCTCAAATACAATTGTCAATATATATTAGAAAGTATCTCGGTCAAATTACCGATTTAAGTTAACTACAAATACAATTATCAATACATATAAGAAAGTTGTCTTGCTCAAATGACCGATTTAAGGTAACATCAATTACAATTATCAAAAAAAATAGTAAAATTTAGAGTAAAATGTCGAAAATCATCAAAATACCAATATCAGATTTGCTGTTGTATTATTTACAATTATCCTCCAAATAAGGTCAATTTAATATATTATATGAATAAATTATCCAAAAAGCGGTAAATATTTTCTAAAAAAAGTATTACAATATTATAATGAAGGTTTGATTGGTTCAAATTGAATTCAAATACAACTGTTAATACATATTAGAAAGATTATCGGTCACATGACCAATTTAAGGAAACATCAAATACAATTATCAATACATTTAAGGTGGTCTTGGTGTCTTTCGCCATCTTGGATTGTAAAAAACAGAGAATCTAAGGTCCATATTTTCTATCAAATTAGCAAAATTTGATGCAGGAATGCAACTTTTTAATGTGAATTTTCATTTAAAAGAACCAAATTATAAGAATTTAACTTATAAATATTAATATTTTTACAAGTGTAGATTGTTTCTGTTTTTTTGTTGAATATTTTCAAATTGGCAATTTAAGGGGAGGTAACTCTAAAACTGAATTTTCTGAAGGACTCTACATGAAAATTTCCTATTTTGTCTTTTGGCCGGAAAAAACGTACGGTGACCCTATCTTTTCTTTTGATATTCTAAAAGCATTGTCTGAAAGCAATCTTTTCCTGATTTATTTTACAATTCTATCATTTTGTTTAGTTTCTATTTACAAAATGTTGTTTTTTCCTGTATAATCCATACAAAATTTGTCATTTTGTCACAACCTGTAGCTTGAGAAAATGCGCGGTGACCTATCATTTTTATAATATTTTTGAACATGTATCAATAGATACTACATTTTGACAAAGTATAAAAAAAATTCTATTATTTTATTTTTAGACTCCCATACCACCTTAAGAAAGTTGTTTTGCTCAAATGACCGATTTAAGGTAACATCAATTACAATTATCTAAAAAATTGTCAAATTTACAGTAAAATGTCGAAAAATCATAAAAATACCAATATCAAGTTTGCTGTTGTATTATATACAATTATCCTCAGAATATGGTCAATTTAAGATAACATCTGAATAAATTATACAAAAAGTGGTAAAATTTTCCAAAAAAATGTAATTTTATAATGAAGGTTTGATTGGTTCAAATTGAATTTAAATACAACTGTCAATACATATTAAAAAGTATATCGGTTTCATGACCAATTTAAGGTAACATGAATTACAATTATCAATACATATTAGAAAATTGTCTTGGTCAAATGACCGATTTAACGTAACATCAATTACATTTTATCAAAAATTTGTCAAATTTACAGTAAAATGTCGAAAAATCATCAAAATATCAGATTTCCTGTTGTATTGTTTACAATTATCCTCAGAATATGGTCATTTAAGTCTGAATAAATTATCCAAAAAGTGGTAAAATATATTGCAAATTTTCACCATTTTATAGTAAAGGTTTGATTGGTTCAAGTTGACTTCTAATATAATTATCAATACTTATTAGAAAGTTGTCTTGGTCAAATGACCGATTTCAGGTAACATCAATTACAATTATTACAAAAACGGTAAAACTGCCTAAATAAGTATTATATTTCTCTAATGAAGGTTTGGTTGGTTCAAATTGACCTCAAATACAATTGTCAATATATATTAGAAAGTATCTCGGTCAAATTACCGATTTAAGTTAACTACAAATACAATTATCAATACATATAAGAAAGTTGTCTTGCTCAAATGACCGATTTAAGGTAACATCAATTACAATTATCAAAAAAAATAGTAAAATTTAGAGTAAAATGTCGAAAATCATCAAAATACCAATATCAGATTTGCTGTTGTATTATTTACAATTATCCTCCAAATAAGGTCAATTTAATATATTATATGAATAAATTATCCAAAAAGCGGTAAATATTTTCTAAAAAAAGTATTACAATATTATAATGAAGGTTTGAGTGGTTCAAATTGAATTCAAATACAACTGTTAATACATATTAGAAAGATTATCGGTCACATGACCAATTTAAGGAAACATCAAATACAATTATCAATACATTTAAGGTGGTCTGGGTGTCTTTCGCCATCTTGGATTGTAAAAAACAGAGAATCTAAGGTCCATATTTTCTATCAAGTTAGCAAAATTTGATGCAGGAATGCAACTTTTTAATGTGAATTTTCATTTAAATGAACCAAATTATAAGAATTTAACTTATAAATATTAATATTTTTACAAGTGTAGATTATTTCTGGTTGTTTTTTTGAATATTTTCAAATTGGCAATTTAAGGAGAGGTAACTCTAAAACAGTGCATTTTCTGAAGGACTCTACATGAAAATTTCCTATTTTGTCTTTTGGCCGGAAAAAACGTACGGTGACCCTATCTTTTCTTTTGATATTCTAAAAGCATTGTCTGAAAGCAATCTTTTCCTGATTTATTTTACAATTCTATCATTTTGTTTAGTTTCTATTTACAAAATGTTGTTTTTTCCTGTATAATCCATACAAAATTTGTCATTTTGTCACAACCTGTAGCTTGAGAAAATGCGCGGTGACCTATCATTTTTATAATATTTTTGAACATGTATCAATAGATACTACATTTTGACAAAGTATAAAAAAATTCTATTATTTTAATTTTAGACTCCCATACCACCTTAAGAAAGTTGTTTTGCTCAAATGACCGATTTAAGGTAACATCAATTACAATTATCTAAAAAATTGTCAAATTTACAGTAAAGTGTCGAAAAATCATAAAAATACCAATATCAAGTTTGCTGTTGTATTATATACAATTATCCTCAGAATATGGTCAATTTAAGATAACATCTGAATAAATTATACAAAAAGTGGTAAACTTTTCCAAAAAAATGTAAATTTTATAATGAAGGTTTGATTGGTTCAAATTGAATTTAAATACAACTGTCAATACATATTAAAAAGTATATCGGTTTCATGACTAATTTAAGGTAACATGAATTACAATTATCAATACATATTAGAAAATTGTCTTGGTCAATTGACCGATTTAAGGTAACATCAATTACATTTTATCAAAAATTTGTCAAATTTACAGTAAAATGTCGAAAAATCATCAAAATATCAGATTTCCTGTTGTATTGTTTACAATTATCCTCAGAATATGGTCATTTAAGTCTGAATAAATTATCCAAAAAGTGGTAAAATATATTGCAAATTTTCACCATTTTATAGTAAAGGTTTGATTGGTTC
The DNA here is from genome assembly GCF_036588685.1 of Mytilus trossulus. Classification (NCBI taxonomy): domain Eukaryota; kingdom Metazoa; phylum Mollusca; class Bivalvia; order Mytilida; family Mytilidae; genus Mytilus; species Mytilus trossulus. The sequence goes on from NC_086377.1 coordinate 38,688,876, forward strand.
AAGTTGACTTCTAATATAATTATCAATACTTATTAGAAAGTTGTCTTGGTCAAATGACCGATTTCAGGTAACATCAATTACAATTATTACAAAAACGGTAAAACTGCCTAAATAAGTTTTATATTTCTCTAATGAAGGTTTGGTTGGTTCAAATTGACCTCAAATACAATTGCCAATATATATTAGAAAGTATATCGGTCAAATTACCGATTTAAGTTAACTACAAATACAATTATCAATACATATAAGAAAGTTGTCTTGCTCAAATGACCGATTTAAGGTAACATCAATTACAATTATCAAAAAAATAGTCAAATTTAGAGTAAAATGTCGAAAATCATCAAAATACCAATATCAGATTTGCTGTTGTATTATTTACAATTATCCTCCAAATATGGTCAATTTAATATATTATATGAATAAATTATCCAAAAAGCGGTAAAATTTTCTAAAAAAGTATTACAATTTTATAATAAAGATTTGATTGGTTCAAATTGAATTCAAATACAACTGTCAATACATGTTAAAAAGATTATCAGTCACATGACCAATTTAAGGTTACATCAAATACAATTATCAATACATAATAGAAAATTGTCTTGGTCAAATGACTGATTTAAGGTAACATCAATTACAATTATCAATACATAATAGAAAATTTTCTTGGTCAAATGACTGATTTAAGGTAACATCAATTACAATTATCAAAATACTTGTCAAATTTACAGTAAAATGTCGCAAAATCATCAAATTGCGAATATCAGATTTGCTGTTGTATTTTTTACAATTATCCTCAGAATATGGTCAATTTAAGGTAACATCTGAATAAATTATACAAAAAGTGGTAAAATTTACTAAAAAAAATGTTACAATTTTATAATGAAGGTTTGATTGGTTCAAATTGAATTCAAATACAACTGTCAAAACATATTTAAAAGTATATCGGTTAAATGACCAATTTAAGGTAGCATGAATTACAATTGTCAATACATAATAGAAACTTGTCTTGGTCAAATGACTGTAACATCAATTACAATTATCAAAAAAAATTGTCAAATTCACAGTAAAATGTCGAAAAATCATAAAAATACCAATATCAGATTTGCTGTTGTATTATATACAATTATCCTCAGAATATGGTCAATTTAAGATAACATCTGAATAAATTATACAAAAAGTGGTAAAATTTTCCAAAAAAATGTTAATTTTATAATGAAGGTTTGATTGGTTCAAATTGAATTTAAATACAACTGTCAATACATATTAAAAAGTATATCGGTTTCATGACCAATTTAAGGTAACATGAATTACAATTATCAATACATATTAGAAAATTGTCTTGGTCAAATGACCGATTTAAGGTAACATCAATTACATTTATCAAAAATTTGTCAAATTTACAGTAAAATGTCGAAAAATCATCAAAATATCAGATTTCCTGTTGTATTGTTTACAATTATCCTCAGAATATGGTCATTTAAGTCTGAATAAATTATCCAAAAAGTGGTAAAATATATTGCAAATTTTCACCATTTTATAGTAAAGGTTTGATTGGTTCAAGTTGACTTCTAATATAATTATCAATACTTATTAGAAAGTTGTCTTGGTCAAATGACCGATTTCAGGTAACATCAATTACAATTATTACAAAAACGGTAAAACTGCCTAAAAAAGTATTATATTTCTCTAATGAAGGTTTGGTTGGTTCAAATTGACCTCAAATACAATTGTCAATATATATTAGAAAGTATCTCGGTCAAATTACCGATTTAAGTTAACTACAAATACAATTATCAATACATATAAGAAAGTTGTCTTGCTCAAATGACCGATTTAAGGTAACATCAATTACAATTATCAAAAAAAATAGTAAAATTTAGAGTAAAATGTCAAAATCATCAAAATACCAATATCAGATTTGCTGTTGTATTATTTACAATTATCCTCCAAATAAGGTCAATTTAATATATTATATGAATAAATAATCCAAAAAGCGGTAAATATTTTCTAAAAAAAGTATTACAATATTATAATGAAGGTTTGATTGGTTCAAATTGAATTCAAATACAACTGTTAATACATATTAGAAAGATTGTCGGTCACATGACCAATTTAAGGAAACATCAAATACATTTATCAAAAATTTGTCAAATTTACAGTAAAATGTCGAAAAATCATCAAAATATCAGATTTCCTGTTGTATTGTTTACAATTATCCTCAGAATATGGTCATTTAAGTCTGAATAAATTATCCAAAAAGTGGTAAAATATATTGCAAATTTTCACCATTTTATAGTAAAGGTTTGATTGGTTCAAGTTGACTTCTAATATAATTATCAATACTTATTAGAAAGTTGTCTTGTTCAAATGACCGATTTCAGGTAACATCAATTACAATTATTACAAAAACGGTAAAACTGCCTAAATAAGTATTATATTTCTCTAATGAAGGTTTGGTTGGTTCAAATTGACCTCAAATACAATTGTCAATATATATTAGAAAGTATCTCGGTCAAATTACCGATTTAAGTTAACTACAAATACAATTATCAATACATATAAGAAAGTTGTCTTGCTCAAATGACCGATTTAAGGTAACATCAATTACAATTATCAAAAAAAATAGTAAAATTTAGAGTAAAATGTCGAAAATCATCAAAATACCAATATCAGATTTGCTGTTGTATTATTTACAATTATCCTCCAAATAAGGTCAATTTAATATATTATATGAATAAATAATCCAAAAAGCGGTAAATATTTTCTAAAAAAAGTATTACAATATTATAATGAAGGTTTGATTGGTTCAAATTGAATTCAAATACAACTGTTAATACATATTAGAAAGATTATCGGTCACATGACCAATTTAAGGAAACATCAAATACAATTATCAATACATTTAAGGTGGTCTTGGTGTCTTTCGCCATCTTGGATTGTAAAAAACAGAGAATCTAAGGTCCATATTTTCTATCAAATTAGCAAAATTTGATGCAGGAATGCAACTTTTTAATGTGAATTTTCATTTAAAAGAACCAAATTATAAGAATTTAACTTATAAATATTAATATTTTTACAAGTGTAGATTATTTCTGTTTTTTTTTTGAATATTTTCAAATTGGCAATTTAAGGGGAGGTAACTCTAAAACTGAATTTTCTGAAGGACTCTACATGAAAATTTCCTATTTTGTCTTTTGGCCGGAAAAAACGTACGGTGACCCTATCTTTTCTTTTGATATTCTAAAAGCATTGTCTGAAAGCAATCTTTTCCTGATTTATTTTACAATTCTATAATTTTGTTTAGTTTCTATTTACAAAATGTTGTTTTTTCCTGTATAATCCATACAAAATTTGTCATTTTGTCACAACCTGTAGCTTGAGAAAATGCGCGGTGACCTATCATTTTTATAATATTTTTGAACATGTATCAATAGATACTACATTTTGACAAAGTATAAAAAAATTCTATTATTTTATTTTTAGACTCCCATACCACCTTAAGAAAGTTGTTTTGCTCAAATGACCGATTTAAGGTAACATCAATTACAATTATCTAAAAAATTGTCAAATTTACAGTAAAGTGTCGAAAAATCATAAAAATACCAATATCAAGTTTGCTGTTGTATTATATACAATTATCCTCAGAATATGGTCAATTTAAGATAACATCTGAATAAATTATACAAAAAGTGGTAAACTTTTCCAAAAAAATGTAAATTTTATAATGAAGGTTTGATTGGTTCAAATTGAATTTAAATACAACTGTCAATACATATTAAAAAGTATATCGGTTTCATGACTAATTTAAGGTAACATGAATTACAATTATCAATACATATTAGAAAATTGTCTTGGTCAATTGACCGATTTAAGGTAACATCAATTACATTTTATCAAAAATTTGTCAAATTTACAGTAAAATGTCGAAAAATCATCAAAATATCAGATTTCCTGTTGTATTGTTTACAATTATCCTCAGAATATGGTCATTTAAGTCTGAATAAATTATCCAAAAAGTGGTAAAATATATTGCAAATTTTCACCATTTTATAGTAAAGGTTTGATTGGTTCAAGTTGACTTCTAATATAATTATCAATACTTATTAGAAAGTTGTCTTGGTCAAATGACCGATTTCAGGTAACATCAATTACAATTATTACAAAAACGGTAAAACTGCCTAAATAAGTTTTATATTTCTCTAATGAAGGTTTGGTTGGTTCAAATTGACCTCAAATACAATTGCCAATATATATTAGAAAGTATATCGGTCAAATTACCGATTTAAGTTAACTACAAATACAATTATCAATACATATAAGAAAGTTGTCTTGCTCAAATGACCGATTTAAGGTAACATCAATTACAATTATAAAAAAAATAGTCAAATTTAGAGTAAAATGTCGAAAATCATCAAAATACCAATATCAGATTTGCTGTTGTATTATTTACAATTATCCTCCAAATATGGTCAATTTAATATATTATATGAATAAATTATCCAAAAAGCGGTAAAATTTTCTAAAAAAGTATTACAATTTTATAATAAAGATTTGATTGGTTCAAATTGAATTCAAATACAACTGTCAATACATGTTAAAAAGATTATCAGTCACATGACCAATTTAAGGTTACATCAAATACAATTATCAATACATAATAGAAAATTGTCTTGGTCAAATGACTGATTTAAGGTAACATCAATTACAATTATCAATACATAATAGAAAATTTTCTTGGTCAAATGACTGATTTAAGGTAACATCAATTACAATTATCAAAATACTTGTCAAATTTACAGTAAAATGTCGCAAAATCATCAAATTGCGAATATCAGATTTGCTGTTGTATTTTTTACAATTATCCTCAGAATATGGTCAATTTAAGGTAACATCTGAATAAATTATACAAAAAGTGGTAAAATTTACTAAAAAAAATGTTACAATTTTATAATGAAGGTTTGATTGGTTCAAATTGAATTCAAATACAACTGTCAAAACATATTTAAAAGTATATCGGTTAAATGACCAATTTAAGGTAGCATGAATTACAATTGTCAATACATAATAGAAACTTGTCTTGGTCAAATGACTGTAACATCAATTACAATTATCAAAAAAATTGTCAAATTCACAGTAAAATGTCGAAAAATCATAAAAATACCAATATCAGATTTGCTGTTGTATTATATACAATTATCCTCAGAATATGGTCAATTTAAGATAACATCTGAATAAATTATACAAAAAGTGGTAAAATTTTCCAAAAAAATGTTAATTTTATAATGAAGGTTTGATTGGTTCAAATTGAATTTAAATACAACTGTCAATACATATTAAAAAGTATATCGGTTTCATGACCAATTTAAGGTAACATGAATTACAATTATCAATACATATTAGAAAATTGTCTTGGTCAAATGACCGATTTAAGGTAACATCAATTACATTTATCAAAAATTTGTCAAATTTACAGTAAAATGTCGAAAAATCATCAAAATATCAGATTTCCTGTTGTATTGTTTACAATTATCCTCAGAATATGGTCATTTAAGTCTGAATAAATTATCCAAAAAGTGGTAAAATATATTGCAAATTTTCACCATTTTATAGTAAAGGTTTGATTGGTTCAAGTTGACTTCTAATATAATTATCAATACTTATTAGAAAGTTGTCTTGGTCAAATGACCGATTTCAGGTAACATCAATTACAATTATTACAAAAACGGTAAAACTGCCTAAAAAAGTATTATATTTCTCTAATGAAGGTTTGGTTGGTTCAAATTGACCTCAAATACAATTGTCAATATATATTAGAAAGTATCTCGGTCAAATTACCGATTTAAGTTAACTACAAATACAATTATCAATACATATAAGAAAGTTGTCTTGCTCAAATGACCGATTTAAGGTAACATCAATTACAATTATCAAAAAAAATAGTAAAATTTAGAGTAAAATGTCGAAAATCATCAAAATACCAATATCAGATTTGCTGTTGTATTATTTACAATTATCCTCCAAATAAGGTCAATTTAATATATTATATGAATAAATAATCCAAAAAGCGGTAAATATTTTCTAAAAAAAGTATTACAATATTATAATGAAGGTTTGATTGGTTCAAATTGAATTCAAATACAACTGTTAATACATATTAGAAAGATTATCGGTCACATGACCAATTTAAGGAAACATCAAATACAATTATCAATACATTTAAGGTGGTCTTGGTGTCTTTCGCCATCTTGGATTGTAAATAACAGAGAATCTAAGGTCCATATTTTCTATCAAATTAGCAAAATTTGATGCAGGAATGCAACTTTTTAATGTGAATCTTCATTTAAAAGAACCAAATTATAAGAATTTAACTTATAAATATTAATATTTTTACAAGTGTAGATTATTTCTGTTTTTTTTTTGAATATTTTCAAATTGGCAATTTAAGGGGAGGTAACTCTAAAACTGAATTTTCTGAAGGACTCTACATGAAAATTTCCTATTTTGTCTTTTGGCCGGAAAAAACGTACGGTGACCCTATCTTTTCTTTTGATATTCTAAAAGCATTGTCTGAAAGCAATCTTTTCCTGATTTATTTTACAATTCTATCATTTTGTTTAGTTTCTATTTACAAAATGTTGTTTTTTCCTGTATAATCCATACAAAATTTGTCATTTTGTCACAACCTGTAGCTTGAGAAAATGCGCGGTGACCTATCATTTTTATAATATTTTTGAACATGTATCAATAGATACTACATTTTGAACATGTATCAATAGATACTACATTTTGACAAAGTATAAAAAAATTCTATTATTTTATTTTTAGACTCCCATACCGCCTTAAGAAAGTTGTTTTGCTCAAATGACCGATTTAAGGTAACATCAATTACAATTATCTAAAAAATTGTCAAATTTACAGTAAAGTGTCGAAAAATCATAAAAATACCAATATCAAGTTTGCTGTTGTATTATATACAATTATCCTCAGAATATGGTCAATTTAAGATAACATCTGAATAAATTATACAAAAAGTGGTAAACTTTTCCAAAAAAATGTAAATTTTATAATGAAGGTTTGATTGGTTCAAATTGAATTTAAATACAACTGTCAATACATATTAAAAAGTATATCGGTTTCATGACTAATTTAAGGTAACATGAATTACAATTATCAATACATATTAGAAAATTGTCTTGGTCAAATGACCGATTTAAGGTAACATCAATTACATTTTATCAAAAATTTGTCAAATTTACAGTAAAATGTCGAAAAATCATCAAAATATCAGATTTCCTGTTGTATTGTTTACAATTATCCTCAGAATATGGTCATTTAAGTCTGAATAAATTATCCAAAAAGTGGTAAAATATATTGCAAATTTTCACCATTTTATAGTAAAGGTTTGATTGGTTCAAGTTGACTTCTAATATAATTATCAATACTTATTAGAAAGTTGTCTTGGTCAAATGACCGATTTCAGGTAACATCAATTACAATTATTACAAAAACGGTAAAACTGCCTAAATAAGTTTTATATTTCTCTAATGAAGGTTTGGTTGGTTCAAATTGACCTCAAATACAATTGCCAATATATATTAGAAAGTATCTCGGTCAAATTACCGATTTAAGTTAACTACAAATACAATTATCAATACATATAAGAAAGTTGTCTTGCTCAAATGACCGATTTAAGGTAACATCAATTACAATTATCAAAAAAAATAGTAAAATTTAGAGTAAAATGTCGAAAATCATCAAAATACCAATATCAGATTTGCTGTTGTATTATTTACAATTATCCTCCAAATAAGGTCAATTTAATATATTATATGAATAAATTATCCAAAAAGCGGTAAATATTTTCGAAAAAAAGTATTACAATATTATAATGAAGGTTTGAGTGGTTCAAATTGAATTCAAATACAACTGTTAATACATATTAGAAAGATTATCGGTCACATGACCAATTTAAGGAAACATCAAATACAATTATCAATACATTTAAGGTGGTCTGGGTGTCTTTCGCCATCTTGGATTGTAAAAAACAGAGAATCTAAGGTCCATATTTTCTATCAAATTAGCAAAATTTGATGCAGTAATGCAACTTTTTAATGTGAATTTTCATTTAAATGAACCAAATTATAAGAATTTAACTTATAAATATTAATATTTTTACAAGTGTAGATTATTTCTGGTTGTTTTTTTGAATATTTTCAAATTGGCAATTTAAGGAGAGGTAACTCTAAAACAGTGCATTTTCTGAAGGACTCTACATGAAAATTTCCTATTTTGTCTTTTGGCCGGAAAAAACGTACGGTGACCCTATCTTTTCTTTTGATATTCTAAAAGAATTGTCTGAAAGCAATCTTTTCCTGATTTATTTTACAATTCTATCATTTTGTTTAGTTTCTATTCACAAAATGTTGTTTTTTCCTGTATAATCCATACAAAATTTGTCATTTTGTCACAACCTGTAGCTTGAGAAAATGCGCGGTGACCTTTCATTTTTATAATATTTTTGAACATGTATCAATAGATACTACATTTTGACAAAGTATAAAAAAATTCTATTATTTTATTTTTAGACTCCCATACCACCTTAAGAATGTTGTTTTGCTCAAATGACCGATTTAAGGTAACATCAATTACAATTATCAAAAAAATAGTCAAATTTAGAGTAAAATGTCGAAAATCATCAAAATACCAATATCAGATTTGCTGTTGTATTATTTACAATTATCCTCCAAATATGGTCAATTTAATATATTATATGAATAAATTATCCAAAAAGCGGTAAAATTTTCTAAAAAAGTATTACAATTTTATAATAAAGATTTGATTGGTTCAAATCGAATTCAAATACAACTGTCAATACATGTTAAAAAGATTATCAGTCACATGACCAATTTAAGGTTACATCAAATACAATTATCAATACATAATAGAAAATTGTCTTGGTCAAATGACTGATTTAAGGTAACATCAATTACAATTATCAATACATAATAGAAAATTTTCTTGGTCAAATGACTGATTTAAGGTAACATCAATTACAATTATCAATACATAATAGAAAATTTTCTTGGTCAAATGACTGATTTAAGGTAACATCAATTACAATTATCAAAAAAATAGTCAAATTTAGAGTAAAATGTCGAAAATCATAAAAATACCAATATCAGATTTGCTGTTGTATTATATACAATTATCCTCAGAATATGGTCAATTTAAGATAACATCTGAATAAATTATACAAAAAGTGGTAAAATTTTCCAAAAAAATGTTAATTTTATAATGAAGGTTTGATTGGTTCAAATTGAATTTAAATACAACTGTCAATACATATTAAAAAGTATATCGGTTTCATGACCAATTTAAGGTAACATGAATTACAATTATCAATACATATTAGAAAATTGTCTTGGTCAAATGACCGATTTAAGGTAACATCAATTATTTATCAAAAATTTGTCAAATTTACAGTAAAATGTCGAAAAATCATCAAAATATCAGATTTCCTGTTGTATTGTTTACAATTATCCTCAGAATATGGTCATTTAAGTCTGAATAAATTATCCTAAAAGTGGTAAAATATATTGCAAATTTTCACCATTTTATAGTAAAGGTTTGATTGGTTCAAGTTGACTTCTAATATAATTATCAATACTTATTAGAAAGTTGTCTTGGTCAAATGACCGATTTCAGGTAACATCAATTACAATTATTACAAAAACGGTAAAACTGCCTAAATAAGTATTATATTTCTCTAATGAAGGTTTGGTTGGTTCAAATTGACCTCAAATACAATTGTCAATATATATTAGAAAGTATCTCGGTCAAATTACCGATTTAAGTTAACTACAAATACAATTATCAATACATATAAGAAAGTTGTCTTGCTCAAATGACCGATTTAAGGTAACATCAATTACAATTATAAAAAAAATAGTAAAATTTAGAGTAAAATGTCGAAAATCATCAAAATACCAATATCAGATTTGCTGTTGTATTATTTACAATTATCCTCCAAATATGGTCAATTTAATATATTATATGAATAAATTATCCAAAAAGCGGTAAAATTTTCAAAAAAAGTATAACAATTTTATAATAAAGATTTGATTGGTTCAAATTGAATTCAAATACAACTGTCAATACATGTTAAAAAGATTATCAGTCACATGACCAATTTAAGGTTACATCAAATACAATTATCAATACATTATAGAAAATTGTCTTGGTCAAATGACTGATTTAAGGTAACATCAATTACAATTATCAATACATAATAGAAAATTTTCTTGGTCAAATGACTGATTTAAGGTAACATCAATTACAATTATCAATACATAATAGAAAATTTGCTTGGTCAAATGACTGATTTAAGGTAACATCAATTACAATTATCAAAATACTTGTCAAATTTACAGTAAAATGTCGCAAAATCATCAAAATGCGAATATCAGATTTGCTGTTGTATTTTTTACAATTATCCTCAGAATATGGTCAATTTAAGGTAACATCTGAATAAATTATACAAAAAGTGGTAAAATTTACTAAAAAAAATGTTACAATTTTATAATGAAGGTTTGAGTGGTTCAAATTGAATTCAAATACAACTGTCAAAACATATTTAAAAGTATATCGGTTAAATGACCAATTTAAGGTAGCATGAATTACAATTGTCAATACATAATAGAAACTTGTCTTGGTCAAATGACTGTAACATCAATTACAATTATCAAAAAAATTGTCAAATTTACAGTAAAATGTCGAAAAATCATAAAAATACCAATATCAGATTTGCTGTTGTATTATATACAATTATCCTCAGAATATGGTCAATTTAAGATAACATCTGAATAAATTATACAAAAAGTGGTAAAATTTTCCAAAAAAATGTTAATTTTATAATGAAGGTTTAATTGGTTCAAATTGAATTTAAATACAACTGTCAATACATATTTAAAAGTATATCGGTTTCATGACCAATTTAAGGTAACAAGAATTACAATTATCAATACATATTAGAAAATTGTCTTGGTCAAATGATCGATTTAAGGTAACATCAATTACATTTATCAAAAATTTGTCAAATTTACAGTAAAATGTCGAAAAATCTTCAAAATATCAGATTTCCTGTTGTATTGTTTACAATTATCCTCAGAATATGGTCATTTAAGTCTGAATAAATTATCCAAAAAGTGGTAAAATATATTGCAAATTTTCACCATTTTATAGTAAAGGTTTGATTGGTTCAAGTTGACTTCTAATATAATTATCAATACTTATTAGAAAGTTGTCTTGGTCAAATGACCGATTTCAGGTAACATCAATTACAATTATTACAAAAACGGTAAAACTGCCTAAATAAGTATTATATTTCTCTAATGAAGGTTTGGTTGGTTCAAATTGACCTCAAATACAATTGTCAATATATATTAGAAAGTATCTCGGTCAAATTACCGATTTAAGTTAACTACAAATACAATTATCAATACATATAAGAAAGTTGTCTTGCTCAAATGACCGATTTAAGGTAACATCAATTACAATTATCAAAAAAAATAGTAAAATTTAGAGTAAAATGTCGAAAATCATCAAAATACCAATATCAGATTTGCTGTTGTATTATTTAGAATTATCCTCCAAATAAGGTCAATTTAATATATTATATGAATAAATTATCCAAAAAGCGGTAAATATTTTCTAAAAAAAGTATTACAATATTATAATGAAGGTTTGATTGGTTCAAATTGAATTCAAATACAACTGTTAATACATATTAGAAAGATTATCGGTCACATGACCAATTTAAGGAAACATCAAATACAATTATCAATACATTTAAGGTGGTCTTGGTGTCTTTCGCCATCTTGGATTGTAAAAAACAGAGAATCTAAGGTCCATATTTTCTATCAAATTAGCAAAATTTGATGCAGGAATGCAACTTTTTAATGTGAATTTTCATTTAAAAGAACCAAATTATAAGATTTTCACTTATAAATATTAATATTTTTACAAGTGTAGGTTATTTCTGGTTTTTTTTTTAATATTTTCAAATTGGCAATTTAAGGGGAGGTAACTCTAAAATTGAATTTTCTGAAGGACTCTACATGAAAATTTCCTATTTTGTCTTTTGGCCGGAAAAAACGTACGGTGACCCTATCTTTTCTTTTGATATTCTAAAAGCATTGTCTGAAAGCAATCTTTTCCTGATTTATTTTACAATTCTATCATTTTGTTTAGTTTCTATTTACAAAATGTTGTTTTTTCCTGTATAATCCATACAAAATTTGTCATTTTGTCACAACCTGTAGCTTGAGAAAATGCGCGGTGACCTATCATTTTTATAATATTTTTGAACATGTATCAATAGATACTACATTTTGACAAAGTATAAAAAAATTCTATTATTTTATTTTTAGACTCCCATACCACCTTAAGAAAGTTGTTTTGCTCAAATGACCGATTTAAGGTAACATCAATTACAATTATCAAAAAAATAGTCAAATTTAGAGTAAAATGTCGAAAATCATCAAAATACCAATATCAGATTTGCTGTTGTATTCTTTACAATTATCCTCCAAATATGGTCAATTTAATATATTATATGAATAAATTATCCAAAAAGCGGTAAAATTTTCTAAAAAAGTATTACAATTTTATAATAAAGGTTTGATTGGTTCAAATTGAATTCAAATACAACTGTCAATACATGTTAAAAAGATTATCAGTCACATGACCAATTTAAGGTTACATCAAATACAATTATCAATACATAATAGAAAATTGTCTTGGTCAAATGACTGATTTAAGGTAACATCAATTACAATTATCAATACATAATAGAAAATTGTCTTGGTCAAATGACTGATTTAAGGTAACATCAATTACAATTATCAAAATACTTGTCAAATTTACAGTAAAATGTCGCAAAATCATCAAAATGCCAATATCAGATTTGCTGTTGTATTTTTTACAATTATCCTCAGAATATGGTCAATTTAAGATAACATCTGAATAAATTATACAAAAAGTGGTAAAATTTACTAAAAAAAATGTTACAATTTTATAATGAAGGTTTGATTGGTTCAAATTGAATTCAAATACAACTGTCAATACATATTAAAAAGTATATCGGTTACATGACCAATTTAAGGTAACATGAATTACAAATTATCAATACATAATAGAAAATTGTCTTGGTCAAATGACTGATTTAAGGTAACATTAATTACAATTATCAAAAAAATTGTCAAATTTACAGTAAAATGTCGAAAAATCATAAAAATACCAATATCAGATTTGCTGTTGTATTATATACAATTATCCTCAGAATATGGTCAATTTAAGATAACATCTGAATAAATTATACAAAAAGTGGTAAAATTTTCCAAAACAATGTTAATTTTATAATGAAGGTTTGATTGGTTCAAATTGAATTTAAATACAACTGTCAATACACATTAAAAAGTATATCGGTTTCATGACCAATTTAAGGTAACATGAATTACAATTATCAATACATATTAGAAAATTGTCTGGTCAAATGACCGATTTAAGGTAACATCAATTACATTTATCAAAAATTTGTCAAATTTACAGTAAAGTGTCGAAAAATCATCAAAATATCAGATTTCCTGTTGTATTGTTTACAATTATCCTGAGAATATGGTCATTTAAGTCTGAATAAATTATCCAAAAAGTGGTAAAATGTATTGCAAATTTTCACCATTTTATAGTAAAGGTTTGATTGGTTCAAGTTGACTTCTAATATAATTATCAATACTTATTAGAAAGTTGTCTTGGTCAAATGACCGATTTCAGGTAACATCAATTACAATTATTACAAAAACGGTAAAACTGCCTAAATAAGTATTATATTTCTCTAATGAAGGTTTGGTTGGTTCAAATTGACCTCAAATACAATTGTCAATATATATTAGAAAGTATCTCGGTCAAATTACCGATTTAAGTTAACTACAAATACAATTATCAATACATATAAGAAAGTTGTCTTGCTCAAATGACCGATTTAAGGTAACATCAATTACAATTATCAAAAAAAATAGTAAAATTTAGAGTAAAATGTCGAAAATCATCAAAATACCAATATCAGATTTGCTGTTGTATTATTTACAATTATCCTCCAAATAAGGTCAATTTAATATATTATATGAATAAATTATCCAAAAAGCGGTAAATATTTTCTAAAAAAAGTATTACAATATTATAATGAAGGTTTGATTGGTTCAAATTGAATTCAAATACAACTGTTAATACATATTAGAAAGATTATCGGTCACATGACCAATCTAAGGAAACATCAAATACAATTATCAATACATTTAAGGTGGTCTTGGTGTCTTTCGCCATCTTGGATTGTAAAAAACAGAGAATCTAAGGTCCATATTTTCTATCAAATTAGCAAAATTTGATGCAGGAATGCAACTTTTTAATGTGAATTTTCATTTAAAAGAACCAAATTATAAGAATTTAACTTATAAATATTAATATTTTTACAAGTGTAGATTATTTCTGTTTTTTTGTTGAATATTTTCAAATTGGCAATTTAAGGGGAGGTAACTCTAAAACTGAATTTTCTGAAGGACTATACATGAAAATTTCCTATTTTGTCTTTTGGCCGGAAAAAAACGTACGGTGACCCTATCTTTTCTTTTGATATTCTAAAAGCATTGTCTGAAAGCAATCTTTTCCTGATTTATTTTACAATTCTATCATTTTGTTTAGTTTCTATTTACAAAATGTTGTTTTTTCCTGTATAATCCATACAAAATTTGTCATTTTGTCACAACCTGTAGCTTGAGAAAATGCGCGGTGACCTATCATTTTTATAATATTTTTGAACATGTATCAATAGATACTACATTTTGACAAAGTATAAAAAAATTCTATTATTTTATTTTTAGACTCCCATACCACCTTAAGAAAGTTGTTTTGCTCAAATGACCGATTTAAGGTAACATCAATTACAATTATCTAAAAAATTGTCAAATTTACAGTAAAATGTCGAAAAATCATAAAAATACCAATATCAAGTTTGCTGTTGTATTATATACAATTATCCTCAGAATATGGTCAATTTAAGATAACATCTGAATAAATTATACAAAAAGTGGTAAAATTTTCCAAAAAAATGTAAATTTTATAATGAAGGTTTGATTGGTTCAAATTGAATTTAAATACAACTGTCAATACATATTAAAAAGTATATCGGTTTCATGACCAATTTAAGGTAACATGAATTACAATTATCAATACATATTAGAAAATTGTCTTGGTCAAATGACCGATTTAAGGTAACATCAATTACATTTTATCAAAAATTTGTCAAATTTACAGTAAAATGTCGAAAAATCATCAAAATATCAGATTTCCTGTTGTATTGTTTACAATTATCCTCAGAATATGGTCATTTAAGTCTGAATAAATTATCCAAAAAGTGGTAAAATATATTGCAAATTTTCACCATTTTATAGTAAAGGTTTGATTGGTTCAAGTTGACTTCTAATATAATTATCAATACTTATTAGAAAGTTGTCTTGGTCAAATGACCGATTTCAGGTAACATCAATTACAATTATTACAAAAACGGTAAAACTGCCTAAATAAGTATTATATTTCTCTAATGAAGGTTTGGTTGGTTCAAATTGACCTCAAATACAATTGTCAATATATATTAGAAAGTATCTCGGTCAAATTACCGATTTAAGTTAACTACAAATACAATTATCAATACATATAAGAAAGTTGTCTTGCTCAAATGACCGATTTAAGGTAACATCAATTACAATTATCAAAAAAAATAGTAAAATTTAGAGTAAAATGTCGAAAATCATCAAAATACCAATATCAGATTTGCTGTTGTATTATTTACAATTATCCTCCAAATAAGGTCAATTTAATATATTATATGAATAAATTATCCAAAAAGCGGTAAATATTTTCTAAAAAAAGTATTACAATATTATAATGAAGGTTTGAGTGGTTCAAATTGAATTCAAATACAACTGTTAATACATATTAGAAAGATTATCGGTCACATGACCAATTTAAGGAAACATCAAATACAATTATCAATACATTTAAGGTGGTCTGGGTGTCTTTCGCCATCTTGGATTGTAAAAAACAGAGAATCTAAGGTCCATATTTTCTATCAAGTTAGCAAAATTTGATGCAGGAATGCAACTTTTTAATGTGAATTTTCATTTAAATGAACCAAATTATAAGAATTTAACTTATAAATATTAATATTTTTACAAGTGTAGATTATTTCTGGTTGTTTTTTTGAATATTTTCAAATTGGCAATTTAAGGAGAGGTAACTCTAAAACAGTGCATTTTCTGAAGGACTCTACATGAAAATTTCCTATTTTGTCTTTTGGCCGGAAAAAACGCACGGTGACCCTATCTTTTCTTTTGATATTCTAAAAGCATTGTCTGAAAGCAATCTTTTCCTGATTTATTTTACAATTCTATCATTTTGTTTAGTTTCTATTCACAAAATGTTGTTTTTTCCTGTATAATCCATACAAAATTTGTCATTTTGTCACAACCTGTAGCTTGAGAAAATGCGCGGTGACCTATCATTTTTATAATATTTTTGAACATGTATCAATAGATACTACATTTTGACAAAGTATAAAAAAATTCTATTATTTTATTTTTAGACTCCCATACCACCTTAAGAAAGTTGTTTTGCTCAAATGACCGATTTAAGGTAACATCAATTACAATTATAAAAAAAATAGTCAAATTTAGAGTAAAATGTCGAAAATCATCAAAATACCAATATCAGATTTGCTGTTGTATTATTTACAATTATCCTCCAAATATGGTCAATTTAATATATTATATGAATAAATTATCCAAAAAGCGGTAAAATTTTCTAAAAAAGTATTACAATTTTATAATAAAGATTTGATTGGTTCAAATTGAATTCAAATACAACTGTCAATACATGTTAAAAAGATTATCAGTCACATGACCAATTTAAGGTTACATCAAATACAATTATCAATACATAATAGAAAATTGTCTTGGTCAAATGACTGATTTAAGGTAACATCAATTACAATTATCAATACATAATAGAAAATTTTCTTGGTCAAATGACTGATTTAAGGTAACATCAATTACAATTATCAAAATACTTGTCAAATTTACAGTAAAATGTCGCAAAATCATCAAAATGCGAATATCAGATTTGCTGTTGTATTTTTTACAATTATCCTCAGAATATGGTCAATTTAAGGTAACATCTGAATAAATTATACAAAAAGTGGTAAAATTTACTAAAAAAAAATGTTACAATTTTATAATGAAGGTTTGATTGGTTCAAATTGAATTCAAATACAACTGTCAAAACATATTTAAAAGTATATCGGTTAAATGACCAATTTAAGGTAGCATGAATTACAATTGTCAATACATAATAGAAACTTGTCTTGGTCAAATGACTGTAACATCAATTACAATTATCAAAAAAATTGTCAAATTCACAGTAAAATGTCGAAAAATCATAAAAATACCAATATCAGATTTGCTGTTGTATTATATACAATTATCCTCAGAATATGGTCAATTTAAGATAACATCTGAATAAATTATACAAAAAGTGGTAAAATTTTCCAAAAAAATGTTAATTTTATAATGAAGGTTTGATTGGTTCAAATTGAATTTAAATACAACTGTCAATACATATTAAAAAGTATATCGGTTTCATGACCAATTTAAGGTAACATGAATTACAATTATCAATACATATGAGAAAATTGTCTTGGTCAAATGACCGATTTAAGGTAACATCAATTACATTTATCAAAAATTTGTCAAATTTACAGTAAAATGTCGAAAAATCATCAAAATATCAGATTTGCTGTTGTATTGTTTACAATTATCCTCAGAATATGGTCATTTAAGTCTGAATAAATTATCCAAAAAGTGGTAAAATATATTGCAAATTTTCACCATTTTATAGTAAAGGTTTGATTGGTTCAAGTTGACTTCTAATATAATTATCAATACTTATTAGAAAGTTGTCTTGGTAAAATGACCGATTTCAGGTAACATCAATTACAATTATTACAAAAACGGTAAAACTGCCTAAATAAGTATTATATTTCTCTAATGAAGGTTTGGTTGGTTCAAATTGACCTCAAATACAATTGTCAATATATATTAGAAAGTATCTCGGTCAAATTACCGATTTAAGTTAACTACAAATACAATTATCAATACATATAAGAAAGTTGTCTTGCTCAAATGACCGATTTAAGGTAACATCAATTACAATTATCAAAAAAAATAGTAAAATTTAGAGTAAAATGTCGAAAATCATCAAAATACCAATATCAGATTTGCTGTTGTATTATTTACAATTATCCTCCAAATAAGGTCAATTTAATATATTATATGAATAAATTATCCAAAAAGCGGTAAATATTTTCTAAAAAAAGTATTACAATATTATAATGAAGGTTTGATTGGTTCAAATTGAATTCAAATACGACTGTTAATACATATTAGAAAGATTATCGGTCACATGACCAATTTAAGGAAACATCAAATACAATTATCAATACATTTAAGGTGGTCTTGGTGTCTTTCGCCATCTTGGATTGTAAAAAACAGAGAATCTAAGGTCCATATTTTCTATCAAATTAGCAAAATTTGATGCAGGAATGCAACTTTTTAATGTGAATTTTCATTTAAATGAACCAAATTATAAGAATTTAACTTATAAATATTAATATTTTTACAAGTGTAGATTATTTCTGGTTTTTTTTTGAATATTTTCAAATTGGCAATTTAAGGGGAGGTAACTCTAAAACTGAATTTTCTGAAGGACTCTACATGAAAATTTCCTATTTTGTCTTTTGGCCGGAAAAAACGTACGGTGACCCTATCTTTTCTTTTGATATTCTAAAAGCATTGTCTGAAAGCAATCTTTTCCTGATTTATTTTACAATTCTATCATTTTGTTTAGTTTCTATTTACAAAATGTTGTCTTTTCCTGTATAATCCATACAAAATTTGTCATTTTGTCACAACCTGTAGCTTGAGAAAATGCGCGGTGACCTATCATTTTTATAATATTTTTGAACATGTATCAATAGATACTACATTTTGACAAAGTATAAAAAAATTCTATTATTTTATTTTTAGACTCCCATACCACCTTAAGAAAGTTGTTTTGCTCAAATGACCGATTTAAGGTAACATCAATTACAATTATCTAAAAAATTGTCAAATTTACAGTAAAATGTCGAAAAATCATAAAAATACCAATATCAAGTTTGCTGTTGTATTATATACAATTATCCTCAGAATATGGTCAATTTAAGATAACATCTGAATAAATTATACAAAAAGTGGTAAAATTTTCCAAAAAAATGTAAATTTTATAATGAAGGTTTGATTGGTTCAAATTGAATTTAAATACAACTGTCAATACATATTAAAAAGTATATCGGTTTCATGACTAATTTAAGGTAACATGAATTACAATTATCAATACATATTAGAAAATTGTCTTGGTCAAATGACCGATTTAAGGTAACATCAATTACATTTTATCAAAAATTTGTCAAATTTACAGTAAAATGTCGAAAAATCATCAAAATATCAGATTTCCTGTTGTATTGTTTACAATTATCCTCAGAATATGGTCATTTAAGTCTGAATAAATTATCCAAAAAGTGGTAAAATATATTGCAAATTTTCACCATTTTATAGTAAAGGTTTGATTGGTTCAAGTTGACTTCTAATATAATTATCAATACTTATTAGAAAGTTGTCTTGGTCAAATGACCGATTTCAGGTAACATCAATTACAATTATTACAAAAACGGTAAAACTGCCTAAATAAGTATTATATTTCTCTAATGAAGGTTTGGTTGGTTCAAATTGACCTCAAATACAATTGCCAATATATATTAGAAAGTATCTCGGTCAAATTACCGATTTAAGTTAACTACAAATACAATTATCAATACATATAAGAAAGTTGTCTTGCTCAAATGACCGATTTAAGGTAACATCAATTACAATTATCAAAAAAAATAGTAAAATTTAGAGTAAAATGTCGAAAATCATCAAAATACCAATATCAGATTTGCTGTTGTATTATTTACAATTATCCTCCAAATAAGGTCAATTTAATATATTATATGAATAAATTATCCAAAAAGCGGTAAATATTTTCTAAAAAAAGTATTACAATATTATAATGAAGGTTTGAGTGGTTCAATTTGAATTCAAATACAACTGTTAATACATATTAGAAAGATTATCGGTCACATGACCAATTTAAGGAAACATCAAATACAATTATCAATACATTTAAGGTGGTCTGGGTGTCTTTCGCCATCTTGGATTGTAAAAAACAGAGAATCTAAGGTCCATATTTTCTATCAAGTTAGCAAAATTTGATGCAGGAATGCAACTTTTTAATGTGAATTTTCATTTAAATGAACCAAATTATAAGAATTTAACTTATAAATATTAATATTTTTACAAGTGTAGATTATTTCTGGTTGTTTTTTTGAATATTTTCAAATTGGCAATTTAAGGAGAGGTAACTCTAAAACAGTGCATTTTCTGAAGGACTCTACATGAAAATTTCCTATTTTGTCTTTTGGCCGGAAAAAACGTACGGTGACCCTATCTTTTCTTTTGATATTCTAAAAGAATTGTCTGAAAGCAATCTTTTCCTGATTTATTTTACAATTCTATCATTTTGTTTAGTTTCTATTCACAAAATGTTGTTTTTTCCTGTATAATCCATACAAAATTTGTCATTTTGTCACAACCTGTAGCTTGAGAAAATGCGCGGTGACCTATCATTTTTATAATATTTTTGAACATGTATCAATAGATACTACATTTTGACAAAGTATAAAAAAATTCTATTATTTTATTTTTAGACTACCATACCACCTTAAGAAAGTTGTTTTGCTCAAATGACCGATTTAAGGTAACATCAATTACAATTATCAAAAAAATAGTCAAATTTAGAGTAAAATGTCGAAAATCATCAAAATACCAATATCAGATTTGCTGTTGTATTATTTACAATTATCCTCCAAATATGGTCAATTTAATATATTATATGAATAAATTATCCAAAAAGCGGTAAAATTTTCTAAAAAAGTATTACAATTTTATAATAAAGATTTGATTGGTTCAAATTGAATTCAAATACAACTGTCAATACATGTTAAAAAGATTATCAGTCACATGACCAATTTAAGGTTACATCAAATACAATTATCAATACATAATAGAAAATTGTCTTGGTCAAATGACTGATTTAAGGTAACATCAATTACAATTATCAATACATAATAGAAAATTTTCTTGGTCAAATGACTGATTTAAGGTAACATCAATTACAATTATCAAAATACTTGTCAAATTTACAGTAAAATGTCGCAAAATCATCAAAATGCGAATATCAGATTTGCTGTTGTATTTTTTACAATTATCCTCAGAATATGGTCAATTTAAGGTAACATCTGAATAAATTATACAAAAAGTGGTAAAATTTACTAAAAAAAATGTTACAATTTTATAATGAAGGTTTGATTGGTTCAAATTGAATTCAAATACATGTACAACTGTCAAAACATATTTAAAAGTATATCGGTTAAATGACCAATTTAAGGTAGCATGAATTACAATTGTCAATACATAAAAGAAACTTGTCTTGGTCAAATGACTGTAACATCAATTACAATTATCAAAAAAATTGTCAAATTCACAGTAAAATGTCGAAAAATCATAAAAATACCAATATCAGATTTGCTGTTGTATTATATACAATTATCCTCAGAATATGGTCAATTTAAGATAACATCTGAATAAATTATACAAAAAGTGGTAAAATTTTCCAAAAAAATGTTAATTTTATAATGAAGGTTTGATTGGTTCAAATTGAATTTAAATACAACTGTCAATACATATTAAAAAGTATATCGGTTTCATGACCAATTTAAGGTAACATGAATTACAATTATCAATACATATTAGAAAATTGTCTTGGTCAAATGACCGATTTAAGGTAACATCAATTACATTTATCAAAAATTTGTCAAATTTACAGTAAAATGTCGAAAAATCATCAAAATATCAGATTTCCTGTTGTATTGTTTACAATTATCCTCAGAATATGGTCATTTAAGTCTGAATAAATTATCCAAAAAGTGGTAAAATATATTGCAAATTTTCACCATTTTATAGTAAAGGTTTGATTGGTTCAAGTTGACTTCTAATATAATTATCAATACTTATTAGAAAGTTGTCTTGGTCAAATGACCGATTTCAGGTAACATCAATTACAATTATTACAAAAACGGTAAAACTGCCTAAATAAGTATTATATTTCTCTAATGAAGGTTTGGTTGGTTCAAATTGACCTCAAATACAATTGTCAATATATATTAGAAAGTATCTCGGTCAAATTACCGATTTAAGTTAACTACAAATACAATTATCAATACATATAAGAAAGTTGTCTTGCTCAAATGACCGATTTAAGGTAACATCAATTACAATTATCAAAAAAAATAGTAAAATTTAGAGTAAAATGTCGAAAATCATCAAAATACCAATATCAGATTTGCTGTTGTATTATTTACAATTATCCTCCAAATAAGGTCAATTTAATATATTATATGAATAAATTATCCAAAAAGCGGTAAATTTTTTCTAAAAAAAGTATTACAATATTATAATGAAGGTTTGATTGGTTCAAATTGAATACAAATACAACTGTTAATACATATTAGAAAGATTATCGGTCACATGACCAATTTAAGGAAACATCAAATACAATTATCAATACATTTAAGGTGGTCTTGGTGTCTTTCGCCATCTTGGATTGTAAAAAACAGAGAATCTAAGGTCCATATTTTCTATCAAATTAGCAAAATTTGATGCAGGAATGCAACTTTTTAATGTGAATTTTCATTTAAAAGAACCAAATTATAAGAATTTAACTTATAAATATTAATATTTTTACAAGTGTAGATTATTTCTGGTTTTTTTTTGAATATTTTCAAATTGGCAATTTAAGGGGAGGTAACTCTAAAACTGAATTTTCTGAAGGACTCTACATGAACATTTCCTATTTTGTCTTTTGGCCGGAAAAAACGTACGGTGACCCTATCTTTTCTTTTGATATTCTAAAAGCATTGTCTGAAAGCAATCTTTTCCTGATTTATTTTACAATTCTATCATTTTGTTTAGTTTCTATTTACAAAATGTTGTTTTTTCCTGTATAATCCATACAAAATTTGTCATTTTGTCACAACCTGTAGCTTGAGAAAATGCGCGGTGACCTATCATTTTTATAATATTTTTGAACATGTATCAATAGATACTACATTTTGACAAAGTATAAAAAAATTCTATTATTTTATTTTTAGACTCCCATACCACCTTAAGAAAGTTGTTTTGCTCAAATGACCGATTTAAGGTAACATCAATTACAATTATCTAAAAAATTGTCAAATTTACAGTAAAATGTCGAAAAATCATAAAAATACCAATATCAAGTTTGCTGTTGTATTATATACAATTATCCTCAGAATATGGTCAATTTAAGATAACATCTGAATAAATTATACAAAAAGTGGTAAAATTTTCCAAAAAAATGTAAATTTTATAATGAAGGTTTGATTGGTTCAAATTGAATTTAAATACAACTGTCAATACATATAAAAAAGTATATCGGTTTCATGACTAATTTAAGGTAACATGAATTACAATTATCAATACATATTAGAAAATTGTCTTGGTCAAATGAACGATTTAAGGTAACATCAATTACATTTTATCAAAAATTTGTCAAATTTACAGTAAAATGTCGAAAAATCATCAAAATATCAGATTTCCTGTTGTATTGTTTACAATTATCCTCAGAATATGGTCATTTAAGTCTGAAGAAATTATCCAAAAAGTGGTAAAATATATTGCAAATTTTCACCATTTTATAGTAAAGGTTTGATTGGTTCAAGTTGACTTCTAATATAATTATCAATACTTATTAGAAAGTTGTCTTGGTCAAATGACCGATTTCAGGTAACATCAATTACAATTATTACAAAAACGGTAAAACTGCCTAAATAAGTATTATATTTCTCTAATGAAGGTTTGGTTGGTTCAAATTGACCTCAAATACAATTGTCAATATATATTAGAAAGTATCTCGGTCAAATTACCGATTTAAGTTAACTACAAATACAATTATCAATACATATAAGAAAGTTGTCTTGCTCAAATGACCGATTTAAGGTAACATCAATTACAATTATCAAAAAAAATAGTAAAATTTAGAGTAAAATGTCGAAAATCATCAAAATACCAATATCAGATTTGCTGTTGTATTATTTACAATTATCCTCCAAATAAGGTCAATTTAATATATTATATGAATAAATTATCCAAAAAGCGGTAAATTTTTTCTAAAAAAAGTATTACAATATTATAATGAAGGTTTGATTGGTTCAAATTGAATTCAAATACAACTGTTAATACATATTAGAAAGATTATCGGTCACATGACCAATTTAAGGAAACATCAAATACAATTATCAATACATTTAAGGTGGTCTTGGTGTCTTTCGCCATCTTGGATTGTAAAAAACAGAGAATCTAAGGTCCATATTTTCTATCAAATTAGCAAAATTTGATGCAGGAATGCAACTTTTTAATGTGAATTTTCATTTAAAAGAACCAAATTATAAGAATTTAACTTATAAATATTAATATTTTTACAAGTGTAGATTATTTCTGGTTTTTTTTTGAATATTTTCAAATTGGCAATTTAAGGGGAGGTAACTCTAAAACTGAATTTTCTGAAGGACTCTACATGAACATTTCCTATTTTGTCTTTTGGCCGGAAAAAACGTACGGTGACCCTATCTTTTCTTTTGATATTCTAAAAGCATTGTCTGAAAGCAATCTTTTCCTGATTTATTTTACAATTCTATCATTTTGTTTAGTTTCTATTTACAAAATGTTGTTTTTTCCTGTATAATCCATACAAAATTTGTCATTTTGTCACAACCTGTAGCTTGAGAAAATGGGCGGTGACCTATCATTTTTATAATATTTTTGAACATGTATCAATAGATACTACATTTTGACAAAGTATAAAAAAATTCTATTATTTTATTTTTAGACTCCCATACCACCTTAAGAAAGTTGTTTTGCTCAAATGACCGATTTAAGGTAACATCAATTACAATTATCTAAAAAATTGTCAAATTTACAGTAAAATGTCGAAAAATCATAAAAATACCAATATCAAGTTTGCTGTTGTATTATATACAATTATCCTCAGAATATGGTCAATTTAAGATAACATCTGAATAAATTATACAAAAAGTGGTAAAATTTTCCAAAAAAATGTAAATTTTATAATGAAGGTTTGATTGGTTCAAATTGAATTTAAATACAACTGTCAATACATATAAAAAAGTATATCGGTTTCATGACTAATTTAAGGTAACATGAATTACAATTATCAATACATATTAGAAAATTGTCTTGGTCAAATGAACGATTTAAGGTAACATCAATTACATTTTATCAAAAATTTGTCAAATTTACAGTAAAATGTCGAAAAATCATCAAAATATCAGATTTCCTGTTGTATTGTTTACAATTATCCTCAGAATATGGTCATTTAAGTCTGAAGAAATTATCCAAAAAGTGGTAAAATATATTGCAAATTTTCACCATTTTATAGTAAAGGTTTGATTGGTTCAAGTTGACTTCTAATATAATTATCAATACTTATTAGAAAGTTGTCTTGGTCAAATGACCGATTTCAGGTAACATCAATTACAATTATTACAAAAACGGTAAAACTGCCTAAATAAGTATTATATTTCTCTAATGAAGGTTTGGTTGGTTCAAATTGACCTCAAATACAATTGCCAATATATATTAGAAAGTATCTCGGTCAAATTACCGATTTAAGTTAACTACAAATACAATTATCAATACATTTAAGAAAGTTGTCTTGCTCAAATGACCGATTTAAGGTAACATCAATTACAATTATCAAAAAAAATAGTAAAATTTAGAGTAAAATGTCGAAAATCATCAAAATACCAATATCAGATTTGCTGTTGTATTATTTACAATTATCCTCCAAATAAGGTCAATTTAATATATTATATGAATAAATTATCCAAAAAGCGGTAAATATTTTCTAAAAAAAGTATTACAATATTATAATGAAGGTTTGAGTGGTTCAAATTGAATTCAAATACAACTGTTAATACATAATAGAAAGATTATCGGTCACATGACCAATTTAAGGAAACATCAAATACAATTATCAATACATTTAAGGTGGTCTGGGTGTCTTTCGCCATCTTGGATTGTAAAAAACAGAGAATCTAAGGTCCATATTTTCTATCAAGTTAGCAAAATTTGATGCAGGAATGCAACTTTTTAATGTGAATTTTCATTTAAATGAACCAAATTATAAGAATTTAACTTATAAATATTAATATTTTTACAAGTGTAGATTATTTCTGTTTGTTTTTTTGAATATTTTCAAATTGGCAATTTAAGGAGAGGTAACTCTAAAACAGTGCATTTTCTGAAGGACTCTACATGAAAATTTCCTATTTTGTCTTTTGGCCGGAAAAAACGTACGGTGACCCTATCTTTTCTTTTGATATTCTAAAAGAATTGTCTGAAAGCAATATTTTCCTGATTTATTTTACAATTCTATCATTTTGTTTAGTTTCTATTCACAAAATGTTGTTTTTTCCTGTATAATCCATACAAAATTTGTCATTTTGTCACAACCTGTAGCTTGAGAAAATGCGCGGTGACCTATCATTTTTATAATATTTTTGAACATGTATCAATAGATACTACATTTTGACAAAGTATAAAAAAATTCTATTATTTTATTTTTAGACTCCCATACCACCTTAAGAATGTTGTTTTGCTCAAATGACCGATTTAAGGTAACATCAATTACAATTATCAAAAAAATAGTCAAATTTAGAGTAAAATGTCGAAAATCATCAAAATACCAATATCAGATTTGCTGTTGTATTATTTACAATTATCCTCCAAATATGGTCAATTTAATATATTATATGAATAAATTATCCAAAAAGCGGTAAAATTTTCTAAAAAACTATTACAATTTTATAATAAAGATTTGATTGGTTCAAATTGAAATCAAATACAACTGTCAATACATGTTAAAAAGATTATCAGTCACATGACCAATTTAAGGTTACATCAAATACAATTATCAATACATAATAGAAAATTGTCTTGGTCAAATGACTGATTTAAGGTAACATCAATTACAATTATCAATACATAATAGAAAATTTTCTTGGTCAAATGACTGATTTAAGGTAACATCAATTACAATTATCAAAATACTTGTCAAATTTACAGTAAAATGTCGAAAAATCATAAAAATACCAATATCAAGTTTGCTGTTGTATTATATACAATTATCCTCAGAATATGGTCAATTTAAGATAACATCTGAATAAATTATACAAAAAGTGGTAAAATTTTCCAAAAAAATGTAAATTTTATAATGAAGGTTTGATTGGTTCAAATTGAATTTAAATACAACTGTCAATACATATTAAAAAGTATATCGGTTTCATGACCAATTTAAGGTAACATGAATTACAATTATCAATACATATTAGAAAATTGTCTTGGTCAAATGACCGATTTAAGGTAACATCAATTACATTTTATCAAAAATTTGTCAAATTTACAGTAAAATGTCGAAAAATCATCAAAATATCAGATTTCCTGTTGTATTGTTTACAATTATCCTCAGAATATGGTAATTTTTAAGTCTGAATAAATTATCCAAAAAGTGGTAAAATATATTGCAAATTTTCACCATTTTATAGTAAAGGTTTGATTGGTTCAAGTTGACTTCTAATATAATTATCAATACTTATTAGAAAGTTGTCTTGGTCAAATGACCGATTTCAGGTAACATCAATTACAATTATTACAAAAACGGTAAAACTGCCTAAATAAGTATTATATTTCTCTAATGAAGGTTTGGTTGGTTCAAATTGACCTCAAATACAATTGTCAATATATATTAGAAAGTATCTCGGTCAAATTACCGATTTAAGTTAACTACAAATACAATTATCAATACATATAAGAAAGTTGTCTTGCTCAAATGACCGATTTAAGGTAACATCAATTACAATTATCAAAAAAAATAGTAAAATTTAGAGTAAAATGTCGAAAATCATCAAAATACCAATATCAGATTTGCTGTTGTATTATTTACAATTATCCTCCAAATAAGGTCAATTTAATATATTATATGAATAAATTATCCAAAAAGCGGTAAATATTTTCTAAAAAAAGTATTACAATATTATAATGAAGGTTTGAGTGGTTCAAATTGAATTCAAATACAACTGTTAATACATATTAGAAAGATTATCGGTCACATGACCAATTTAAGGATACATCAAATACAATTATCAATACATTTAAGGTGGTCTGGGTGTCTTTCGCCATCTTGGATTGTAAAAAACAGAGAATCTAAGGTCCATATTTTCTATCAAGTTAGCAAAATTTGATGCAGGAATGCAACTTTTTAATGTGAATTTTCATTTAAATGAACCAAATTATAAGAATTTAACTTATAAATATTAATATTTTTACAAGTGTAGATTATTTCTGGTTGTTTTTTTGAATATTTTCAAATTGGCAATTTAAGGAGAGGTAACTCTAAAACAGTGCATTTTCTGAAGGACTCTATATGAAAATTTCCTATTTTGTCTTTTGGCCGGAAAAAACGTACGGTGACCCTATCTTTTCGTTTGATATTCTAAAAGCATTGTCTGAAAGCAATCTTTTCCTGATTTATTTTACAATTCTATCATTTTGTTTAGTTTCTATTCACAAAATGTTGTTTTTTCCTGTATAATCCATACAAAATTTGTCATTTTGTCACAACCTGTAGCTTGAGAAAATGCGCGGTGACCTATCATTTTTATAATATTTTTGAACATGTATCATTTTGACAAAGTATAAAAAAATTCTATTATTTCATTTTTAGACTCCCATACCACCTTAAGAAAGTTGTTTTGCTCAAATGACCGATTTAAGGTAACATCAATTACAATTATCTAAAAAATTGTCAAATTTACAGTAAAATGTCGAAAAATCATAAAAATACCAATATCAAGTTTGCTGTTGTATTATATACAATTATCCTCAGAATATGGTCAATTTAAGATAACATCTGAATAAATTATACAAAAAGTGGTAAAATTTTCCAAAAAAATGTAAATTTTATAATGAAGGTTTGATTGGTTCAAATTGAATTTAAATACAACTGTCAATACATATTAAAAAGTATATCGGTTTCATGACCAATTTAAGGTAACATGAATTACAATTATCAATACATATTAGAAAATTGTCTTGGTCAAATGACCGATTTAAGGTAACATCAATTACATTTTATCAAAAATTTGTCAAATTTACAGTAAAATGTCGAAAAATCATCAAAATATCAGATTTCCTGTTGTATTGTTTACAATTATCCTCAGAATATGGTCATTTTTAAGTCTGAATAAATTATCCAAAAAGTGGTAAAATATATTGCAAATTTTCACCATTTTATAGTAAAGGTTTGATTGGTTCAAGTTGACTTCTAATATAATTATCAATACTTATTAGAAAGTTGTCTTGGTCAAATGACCGATTTCAGGTAACATCAATTACAATTATTACAAAAACGGTAAAACTGCCTAAATAAGTATTATATTTCTCTAATGAAGGTTTGGTTGGTTCAAATTGACCTCAAATACAATTGTCAATATATATTAGAAAGTATCTCGGTCAAATTACCGATTTAAGTTAACTACAAATACAATTATCAATACATATAAGAAAGTTGTCTTGCTCAAATGACCGATTTAAGGTAACATCAATTACAATTATCAAAAAAAATAGTAAAATTTAGAGTAAAATGTCGAAAATCATCAAAATACCAATATCAGATTTGCTGTTGTATTATTTACAATTATCCTCCAAATAAGGTCAATTTAATATATTATATGAATAAATTATCCAAAAAGCGGTAAATATTTTCTAAAAAAAGTATTACAATATTATAATGAAGGTTTGAGTGGTTCAAATTGAATTCAAATACATATTAATACATATTAGAAAGATTATCGGTCACATGACCAATTTAAGGAAACATCAAATACAATTATCAATACATTTAAGGTGGTCTGGGTGTCTTTCGCCATCTTGGATTGTAAAAAACAGAGAATCTAAGGTCCATATTTTCTATCAAGTTAGCAAAATTTGATGCAGGAATGCAACTTTTTAATGTGAATTTTCATTTAAATGAACCAAATTATAAGAATTTAACTTATAAATATTAATATTTTTACAAGTGTAGATTATTTCTGGTTGTTTTTTTGAATATTTTCAAATTGGCAATTTAAGGAGAGGTAACTCTAAAACAGTGCATTTTCTGAAGGACTCTATATGAAAATTTCCTATTTTGTCTTTTGGCCGGAAAAAACGTACGGTGACCCTATCTTTTCGTTTGATATTCTAAAAGCATTGTCTGAAAGCAATCTTTTCCTGATTTATTTTACAATTCTATCATTTTGTTTAGTTTCTATTCACAAAATGTTGTTTTTTCCTGTATAATCCATACAAAATTTGTCATTTTGTCACAACCTGTAGCTTGAGAAAATGCGCGGTGACCTATCATTTTTATAATATTTTTGAACATGTATCATTTTGACAAAGTATAAAAAAATTCTATTATTTCATTTTTAGACTCCCATACCACCTTAAGAAAGTTGTTTTGCTCAAATGACCGATTTAAGGTAACATCAATTACAATTATCAAAAAAATAGTCAAATTTAGAGTAAAATGTCGAAAATCATCAAAATACCAATATCAGATTTGCTGTTGTATTATTTACAATTATCCTCCAAATATGGTCAATTTAATATATTATATGAATAAATTATCCAAAAAGCGGTAAAATTTTCTAAAAAAGTATTACAATTTTATAATAAAGATTTGATTGGTTCAAATTGAATTCAAATACAACTGTCAATACATGTTAAAAAGATTATCAGTCACATGACCAATTTAGGGTTACATCAAATACAATTATCAATACATAATAGAAAATTGTCTTGGTCAAATGACTGATTTAAGGTAACATCAATTACAATTATCAATACATAATAGAAAATTTTCTTGGTCAAATGACTGATTTAAGGTAACATCAATTACAATTATCAAAATACTTGTCAAATTTACAGTAAAATGTCGCAAAATCATCAAAATGCGAATATCAGATTTGCTGTTGTATTTTTTACAATTATCCTCAGAATATGGTCAATTTAAGGTAACATCTGAATAAATTATACAAAAAGTGGTAAAATTTACTAAAAAAAATGTTACAATTTTATAATGAAGGTTTGATTGGTTCAAATTGAATTCAAATACAACTGTCAAAACATATTTAAAAGTATATCGGTTAAATGACCAATTTAAGGTAGCATGAATTACAATTGTCAATACATAATAGAAACTTGTCTTGGTCAAATGACTGTAACATCAATTACAATTATCAAAAAAATTGTCAAATTTACAGTAAAATGTCGAAAAATCATAAAAATACCAATATCAGATTTGCTGTTGTATTATATACAGTTATCCTCAGAATATGGTCAATTTAAGATAACATCTGAATAAATTATACAAAAAGTGGTAAAATTATCCAAAAAAATGTTAATTTTATAATGAAGGTTTAATTGGTTCAAATTGAATTTAAATACAACTGTCAATACATATTAAAAAGTATATCGGTTTCATGACCAATTTAAGGTAACATGAATTACAATTATCAATACATATTAGAAAATTGTCTTGGTCAAATGACCGATTTAAGGTAACATCAATTACATTTATCAAAAATTTGTCAAATTTACAGTAAAATGTCGAAAAATCATCAAAATATCAGATTTCCTGTTGTATTGTTTACAATTATCCTCAGAATATGGTCATTTAAGTCTGAATAAATTATCCAAAAAGTGGTAAAATATATTGCAAATTTTCACCATTTTATAGTAAAGGTTTGATTGGTTCAAGTTGAATCTAATATAATTATCAATACTTATTAGAAAGTTGTCTTGGTCAAATGACCGATTTCAGGTAACATCAATTACAATTATTACAAAAACGGTAAAACTGCCTAAATAAGTATTATATTTCTCTAATGAAGGTTTGGTTGGTTCAAATTGACCTCAAATACAATTGTCAATATATATTAGAAAGTATCTCGGTCAAATTACCGATTTAAGTTAACTACAAATACAATTATCAATACATATAAGAAAGTTGTCTTGCTCAAATGACCGATTTAAGGTAACATCAATTACAATTATCAAAAAAAATAGTAAAATTTAGAGTAAAATGTCGAAAATCATCAAAATACCAATATCAGATTTGCTGTTGTATTATTTAGAATTATCCTCCAAATAAGGTCAATTTAATATATTATATGAATAAATTATCCAAAAAAGCGGTAAATATTTTCTAAAAAAAGTATTACAATATTATAATGAAGGTTTGATTGGTTCAAATTGAATTCAAATACAACTGTTAATACATATTAGAAAGATTATCGGTCACATGACCAATTTAAGGAAACATCAAATACAATTATCAATACATTTAAGGTGGTCTTGGTGTCTTTCGCCATCTTGGATTGTAAAAAACAGAGAATCTAAGGTCCATATTTTCTATCAAATTAGCAAAATTTGATGCAGGAATGCAACTTTTTAATGTGAATTTTCATTTAAAAGAACCAAATTATAAGAATTTAACTTATAAATATTAATATTTTTACAAGTGTAGGTTATTTCTGTTTTTTTTTTTAATATTTTCAAATTGGCAATTTAAGGGGAGGTAACTCTAAAATTGAATTTTCTGAAGGACTCTACATGAAAATTTCCTATTTTGTCTTTTGGCCGGAAAAAACGTACGGTGACCCTATCTTTTCTTTTGATATTCTAAAAGCATTGTCTGAAAGCAATCTTTTCCTGATTTATTTTACAATTCTATCATTTTGTTTAGTTTCTATTTACAAAATGTTGTTTTTTTCCTGTATAATCCATACAAAATTTGTCATTTTGTCACAACCTGTAGCTTGAGAAAATGCGCGGTGACCTATCATTTTTATAATATTTTTGAACATGTATCAATAGATACTACATTTTGACAAAGTATAAAAAAATTCTATTATTTGATTTTTAGACTCCCATACCACCTTAAGAAAGTTGTTTTGCTCAAATGACCGATTTAAGGTAACATCAATTACAATTATCAAAAAAATAGTCAAATTTAGAGTAAAATGTCGATAATCATCAAAATACCAATATCAGATTTGCTGTTGTATTCTTTGCAATTATCCTCCAAATAAGGTCAATTTAATATATTATATGAATAAATTATCCAAAAAGCGGTAAATATTTTCTAAAAAAAGTATTACAATATTATAATGAAGGTTTGAGTGGTTCAAATTGAATTCAAATACAACTGTTAATACATATTAGAAAGATTATCGGTCACATGACCAATTTAAGGAAACATCAAATACAATTATCAATACATTTAAGGTGGTCTGGGTGTCTTTCGCCATCTTGGATTGTAAAAAACAGAGAATCTAAGGTCCATATTTTCTATCAAGTTAGCAAAATTTGATGCAGGAATGCAACTTTTTAATGTGAATTTTCATTTAAATGAACCAAATTATAAGAATTTAACTTATAAATATTAATATTTTTACAAGTGTAGATTATTTCTGGTTGTTTTTTTGAATATTTTCAAATTGGCAATTTAAGGAGAGGTAACTCTAAAACAGTGCATTTTCTGAAGGACTCTATATGAAAATTTCCTATT
The DNA here is from genome assembly GCF_036588685.1 of Mytilus trossulus. Lineage (NCBI taxonomy): Eukaryota > Metazoa > Mollusca > Bivalvia > Mytilida > Mytilidae > Mytilus > Mytilus trossulus. Next base: position 38,722,890 of record NC_086377.1, read on the forward strand.
TTGTCTTTTGGCCGGAAAAAACGTACGGTGACCCTATCTTTTCGTTTGATATTCTAAAAGCATTGTCTGAAAGCAATCTTTTCCTGATTTATTTTACAATTCTATCATTTTGTTTAGTTTCTATTCACAAAATGTTGTTTTTTCCTGTATAATCCATACAAAATTTGTCATTTTGTCACAACCTGTAGCTTGAGAAAATGCGCGGTGACCTATCATTTTTATAATATTTTTGAACATGTATCATTTTGACAAAGTATAAAAAAATTCTATTATTTCATTTTTAGACTCCCATACCACCTTAAGAAAATTGTTTTGCTCAAATGACCGATTTAAGGTAACATCAATTACAATTATCTAAAAAATTGTCAAATTTACAGTAAAATGTCGAAAAATCATAAAAATACCAATATCAAGTTTGCTGTTGTATTATATACAATTATCCTCAGAATATGGTCAATTTAAGATAACATCTGAATAAATTATACAAAAAGTGGTAAAATTTTCCAAAAAAATGTAAATTTTATAATGAAGGTTTGATTGGTTCAAATTGAATTTAAATACAACTGTCAATACATATTAAAAAGTATATCGGTTTCATGACCAATTTAAGGTAACATGAATTACAATTATCAATACATATTAGAAAATTGTCTTGGTCAAATGACCGATTTAAGGTAACATCAATTACATTTTATCAAAAATTTGTCAAATTTACAGTAAAATGTCGAAAAATCATCAAAATATCAGATTTCCTGTTGTATTGTTTACAATTATCCTCAGAATATGGTCATTTTTAAGTCTGAATAAATTATCCAAAAAGTGGTAAAATATATTGCAAATTTTCACCATTTTATAGTAAAGGTTTGATTGGTTCAAGTTGACTTCTAATATAATTATCAATACTTATTAGAAAGTTGTCTTGGTCAAATGACCGATTTCAGGTAACATCAATTACAATTATTACAAAAACGGTAAAACTGCCTAAATAAGTATTATATTTCTCTAATGAAGGTTTGGTTGGTTCAAATTGACCTCAAATACAATTGTCAATATATATTAGAAAGTATCTCGGTCAAATTACCGATTTAAGTTAACTACAAATACAATTATCAATACATATAAGAAAGTTGTCTTGCTCAAATGACCGATTTAAGGTAACATCAATTACAATTATCAAAAAAAATAGTAAAATTTAGAGTAAAATGTCGAAAATCATCAAAATACCAATATCAGATTTGCTGTTGTATTATTTACAATTATCCTCCAAATAAGGTCAATTTAATATATTATATGAATAAATTATCCAAAAAGCGGTAAATATTTTCTAAAAAAAGTATTACAATATTATAATGAAGGTTTGAGTGGTTCAAATTGAATTCAAATACAACTGTTAATACATATTAGAAAGATTATCGGTCACATGACCAATTTAAGGATACATCAAATACAATTATCAATACATTTAAGGTGGTCTGGGTGTCTTTCGCCATCTTGGATTGTAAAAAACAGAGAATCTAAGGTCCATATTTTCTATCAAATTAGCAAAATTTGATGCAGGAATGCAACTTTTTAATGTGAATTTTCATTTAAAAGAACCAAATTATAAGAATTTAACTTATAAATATTAATATTTTTACAAGTGTAGGTTATTTCTGTTTTTTTTTTTAATATTTTCAAATTGGCAATTTAAGGGGAGGTAACTCTAAAATTGAATTTTCTGAAGGACTCTACATGAAAATTTCCTATTTTGTCTTTTGGCCGGAAAAAACGTACGGTGACCCTATCTTTTCTTTTGATATTCTAAAAGCATTGTCTGAAAGCAATCTTTTCCTGATTTATTTTACAATTCTATCATTTTGTTTAGTTTCTATTTACAAAATGTTGTTTTTTTCCTGTATAATCCATACAAAATTTGTCATTTTGTCACAACCTGTAGCTTGAGAAAATGCGCGGTGACCTATCATTTTTATAATATTTTTGAACATGTATCAATAGATACTACATTTTGACAAAGTATAAAAAAATTCTATTATTTGATTTTTAGACTCCCATACCACCTTAAGAAAGTTGTTTTGCTCAAATGACCGATTTAAGGTAACATCAATTACAATTATCAAAAAAATAGTCAAATTTAGAGTAAAATGTCGATAATCATCAAAATACCAATATCAGATTTGCTGTTGTATTCTTTGCAATTATCCTCCAAATAAGGTCAATTTAATATATTATATGAATAAATTATCCAAAAAGCGGTAAATATTTTCTAAAAAAAGTATTACAATATTATAATGAAGGTTTGAGTGGTTCAAATTGAATTCAAATACAACTGTTAATACATATTAGAAAGATTATCGGTCACATGACCAATTTAAGGAAACATCAAATACAATTATCAATACATTTAAGGTGGTCTGGGTGTCTTTCGCCATCTTGGATTGTAAAAAACAGAGAATCTAAGGTCCATATTTTCTATCAAGTTAGCAAAATTTGATGCAGGAATGCAACTTTTTAATGTGAATTTTCATTTAAATGAACCAAATTATAAGAATTTAACTTATAAATATTAATATTTTTACAAGTGTAGATTATTTCTGGTTGTTTTTTTTGAATATTTTCAAATTGGCAATTTAAGGAGAGGTAACTCTAAAACAGTGCATTTTCTGAAGGACTCTATATGAAAATTTCCTATTTTGTCTTTTGGCCGGAAAAAACGTACGGTGACCCTATCTTTTCGTTTGATATTCTAAAAGCATTGTCTGAAAGCAATCTTTTCCTGATTTATTTTACAATTCTATCATTTGTTTAGTTTCTATTCACAAAATGTTGTTTTTTCCTGTATAATCCATACAAAATTTGTCATTTTGTCACAACCTGTAGCTTGAGAAAATGCGCGGTGACCTATCATTTTTATAATATTTTTGAACATGTATCATTTTGACAAAGTATAAAAAAATTCTATTATTTCATTTTTAGACTCCCATACCACCTTAAGAAAATTGTTTTGCTCAAATGACCGATTTAAGGTAACATCAATTACAATTATCTAAAAAATTGTCAAATTTACAGTAAAATGTCGAAAAATCATAAAAATACCAATATCAAGTTTGCTGTTGTATTATATACAATTATCCTCAGAATATGGTCAATTTAAGATAACATCTGAATAAATTATACAAAAAGTGGTAAAATTTTCCAAAAAAATGTAAATTTTATAATGAAGGTTTGATTGGTTCAAATTGAATTTAAATACAACTGTCAATACATATTAAAAAGTATATCGGTTTCATGACCAATTTAAGGTAACATGAATTACAATTATCAATACATATTAGAAAATTGTCTTGGTCAAATGACCGATTTAAGGTAACATCAATTACATTTTATCAAAAATTTGTCAAATTTACAGTAAAATGTCGAAAAATCATCAAAATATCAGATTTCCTGTTGTATTGTTTACAATTATCCTCAGAATATGGTCATTTTTAAGTCTGAATAAATTATCCAAAAAGTGGTAAAATATATTGCAAATTTTCACCATTTTATAGTAAAGGTTTGATTGGTTCAAGTTGACTTCTAATATAATTATCAATACTTATTAGAAAGTTGTCTTGGTCAAATGACCGATTTCAGGTAACATCAATTACAATTATTACAAAAACGGTAAAACTGCCTAAATAAGTATTATATTTCTCTAATGAAGGTTTGGTTGGTTCAAATTGACCTCAAATACAATTGTCAATATATATTAGAAAGTATCTCGGTCAAATTACCGATTTAAGTTAACTACAAATACAATTATCAATACATATAAGAAAGTTGTCTTGCTCAAATGACCGATTTAAGGTAACATCAATTACAATTATCAAAAAAAATAGTAAAATTTAGAGTAAAATGTCGAAAATCATCAAAATACCAATATCAGATTTGCTGTTGTATTATTTACAATTATCCTCCAAATAAGGTCAATTTAATATATTATATGAATAAATTATCCAAAAAGCGGTAAATATTTTCTAAAAAAAGTATTACAATATTATAATGAAGGTTTGAGTGGTTCAAATTGAATTCAAATACAACTGTTAATACATATTAGAAAGATTATCGGTCACATGACCAATTTAAGGAAACATCAAATACAATTATCAATACATTTAAGGTGGTCTGGGTGTCTTTCGCCATCTTGGATTGTAAAAAACAGAGAATCTAAGGTCCATATTTTCTATCAAGTTAGCAAAATTTGATGCAGGAATGCAACTTTTTAATGTGAATTTTCATTTAAATGAACCAAATTATAAGAATTTAACTTATAAATATTAATATTTTTACAAGTGTAGATTATTTCTGGTTGTTTTTTTGAATATTTTCAAATTGGCAATTTAAGGAGAGGTAACTCTAAAACAGTGCATTTTCTGAAGGACTCTATATGAAAATTTCCTATTTTGTCTTTTGGCCGGAAAAAACGTACGGTGACCCTATCTTTTCGTTTGATATTCTAAAAGCATTGTCTGAAAGCAATCTTTTCCTGATTTATTTTACAATTCTATCATTTTGTTTAGTTTCTATTCACAAAATGTTGTTTTTTCCTGTATAATCCATACAAAATTTGTCATTTTGTCACAACCTGTAGCTTGAGAAAATGCGCGGTGACCTATCATTTTTATAATATTTTTGAACATGTATCATTTTGACAAAGTATAAAAAAATTCTATTATTTCATTTTTAGACTCCCATACCACCTTAAGAAAGTTGTTTTGCTCAAATGACCGATTTAAGGTAACATCAATTACAATTATCTAAAAAATTGTCAAATTTACAGTAAAATGTCGAAAAATCATAAAAATACCAATATCAAGTTTGCTGTTGTATTATATACAATTATCCTCAGAATATGGTCAATTTAAGATAACATCTGAATAAATTATACAAAAAGTGGTAAAATTTTCCAAAAAAATGTAAATTTTATAATGAAGGTTTGATTGGTTCAAATTGAATTTAAATACAACTGTCAATACATATTAAAAAGTATATCGGTTTCATGACCAATTTAAGGTAACATGAATTACAATTATCAATACATATTAGAAAATTGTCTTGGTCAAATGACCGATTTAAGGTAACATCAATTACATTTTATCAAAAATTTGTCAAATTTACAGTAAAATGTCGAAAAATCATCAAAATATCAGATTTCCTGTTGTATTGTTTACAATTATCCTCAGAATATGGTCATTTTTAAGTCTGAATAAATTATCCAAAAAGTGGTAAAATATATTGCAAATTTTCACCATTTTATAGTAAAGGTTTGATTGGTTCAAGTTGACTTCTAATATAATTATCAATACTTATTAGAAAGTTGTCTTGGTCAAATGACCGATTTCAGGTAACATCAATTACAATTATTACAAAAACGGTAAAACTGCCTAAATAAGTATTATATTTCTCTAATGAAGGTTTGGTTGGTTCAAATTGACCTCAAATACAATTGTCAATATATATTAGAAAGTATCTCGGTCAAATTACCGATTTAAGTTAACTACAAATACAATTATCAATACATATAAGAAAGTTGTCTTGCTCAAATGACCGATTTAAGGTAACATCAATTACAATTATCAAAAAAAATAGTAAAATTTAGAGTAAAATGTCGAAAATCATCAAAATACCAATATCAGATTTGCTGTTGTATTATTTACAATTATCCTCCAAATAAGGTCAATTTAATATATTATATGAATAAATTATCCAAAAAGCGGTAAATATTTTCTAAAAAAAGTATTACAATATTATAATGAAGGTTTGAGTGGTTCAAATTGAATTCAAATACATATTAATACATATTAGAAAGATTATCGGTCACATGACCAATTTAAGGAAACATCAAATACAATTATCAATACATTTAAGGTGGTCTGGGTGTCTTTCGCCATCTTGGATTGTAAAAAACAGAGAATCTAAGGTCCATATTTTCTATCAAGTTAGCAAAATTTGATGCAGGAATGCAACTTTTTAATGTGAATTTTCATTTAAATGAACCAAATTATAAGAATTTAACTTATAAATATTAATATTTTTACAAGTGTAGATTATTTCTGGTTGTTTTTTTGAATATTTTCAAATTGGCAATTTAAGGAGAGGTAACTCTAAAACAGTGCATTTTCTGAAGGACTCTATATGAAAATTTCCTATTTTGTCTTTTGGCCGGAAAAAACGTACGGTGACCCTATCTTTTCGTTTGATATTCTAAAAGCATTGTCTGAAAGCAATCTTTTCCTGATTTATTTTACAATTCTATCATTTTGTTTAGTTTCTATTCACAAAATGTTGTTTTTTCCTGTATAATCCATACAAAATTTGTCATTTTGTCACAACCTGTAGCTTGAGAAAATGCGCGGTGACCTATCATTTTTATAATATTTTTGAACATGTATCATTTTGACAAAGTATAAAAAAATTCTATTATTTCATTTTTAGACTCCCATACCACCTTAAGAAAGTTGTTTTGCTCAAATGACCGATTTAAGGTAACATCAATTACAATTATCAAAAAAATAGTCAAATTTAGAGTAAAATGTCGAAAATCATCAAAATACCAATATCAGATTTGCTGTTGTATTATTTACAATTATCCTCCAAATATGGTCAATTTAATATATTATATGAATAAATTATCCAAAAAGCGGTAAAATTTTCTAAAAAAGTATTACAATTTTATAATAAAGATTTGATTGGTTCAAATTGAATTCAAATACAACTGTCAATACATGTTAAAAAGATTATCAGTCACATGACCAATTTAGGGTTACATCAAATACAATTATCAATACATAATAGAAAATTGTCTTGGTCAAATGACTGATTTAAGGTAACATCAATTACAATTATCAATACATAATAGAAAATTTTCTTGGTCAAATGACTGATTTAAGGTAACATCAATTACAATTATCAAAATACTTGTCAAATTTACAGTAAAATGTCGCAAAATCATCAAAATGCGAATATCAGATTTGCTGTTGTATTTTTTACAATTATCCTCAGAATATGGTCAATTTAAGGTAACATCTGAATAAATTATACAAAAAGTGGTAAAATTTACTAAAAAAAATGTTACAATTTTATAATGAAGGTTTGATTGGTTCAAATTGAATTCAAATACAACTGTCAAAACATATTTAAAAGTATATCGGTTAAATGACCAATTTAAGGTAGCATGAATTACAATTGTCAATACATAATAGAAACTTGTCTTGGTCAAATGACTGTAACATCAATTACAATTATCAAAAAAATTGTCAAATTTACAGTAAAATGTCGAAAAATCATAAAAATACCAATATCAGATTTGCTGTTGTATTATATACAGTTATCCTCAGAATATGGTCAATTTAAGATAACATCTGAATAAATTATACAAAAAGTGGTAAAATTATCCAAAAAAATGTTAATTTTATAATGAAGGTTTAATTGGTTCAAATTGAATTTAAATACAACTGTCAATACATATTAAAAAGTATATCGGTTTCATGACCAATTTAAGGTAACATGAATTACAATTATCAATACATATTAGAAAATTGTCTTGGTCAAATGACCGATTTAAGGTAACATCAATTACATTTATCAAAAATTTGTCAAATTTACAGTAAAATGTCGAAAAATCATCAAAATATCAGATTTCCTGTTGTATTGTTTACAATTATCCTCAGAATATGGTCATTTAAGTCTGAATAAATTATCCAAAAAGTGGTAAAATATATTGCAAATTTTCACCATTTTATAGTAAAGGTTTGATTGGTTCAAGTTGAATCTAATATAATTATCAATACTTATTAGAAAGTTGTCTTGGTCAAATGACCGATTTCAGGTAACATCAATTACAATTATTACAAAAACGGTAAAACTGCCTAAATAAGTATTATATTTCTCTAATGAAGGTTTGGTTGGTTCAAATTGACCTCAAATACAATTGTCAATATATATTAGAAAGTATCTCGGTCAAATTACCGATTTAAGTTAACTACAAATACAATTATCAATACATATAAGAAAGTTGTCTTGCTCAAATGACCGATTTAAGGTAACATCAATTACAATTATCAAAAAAAATAGTAAAATTTAGAGTAAAATGTCGAAAATCATCAAAATACCAATATCAGATTTGCTGTTGTATTATTTAGAATTATCCTCCAAATAAGGTCAATTTAATATATTATATGAATAAATTATCAAAAAAGCGGTAAATATTTTCTAAAAAAAGTATTACAATATTATAATGAAGGTTTGATTGGTTCAAATTGAATTCAAATACAACTGTTAATACATATTAGAAAGATTATCGGTCACATGACCAATTTAAGGAAACATCAAATACAATTATCAATACATTTAAGGTGGTCTTGGTGTCTTTCGCCATCTTGGATTGTAAAAAACAGAGAATCTAAGGTCCATATTTTCTATCAAATTAGCAAAATTTGATGCAGGAATGCAACTTTTTAATGTGAATTTTCATTTAAAAGAACCAAATTATAAGAATTTAACTTATAAATATTAATATTTTTACAAGTGTAGGTTATTTCTGTTTTTTTTTTTAATATTTTCAAATTGGCAATTTAAGGGGAGGTAACTCTAAAATTGAATTTTCTGAAGGACTCTACATGAAAATTTCCTATTTTGTCTTTTGGCCGGAAAAAACGTACGGTGACCCTATCTTTTCTTTTGATATTCTAAAAGCATTGTCTGAAAGCAATCTTTTCCTGATTTATTTTACAATTCTATCATTTTGTTTAGTTTCTATTTACAAAATGTTGTTTTTTCCTGTATAATCCATACAAAATTTGTCATTTTGTCACAACCTGTAGCTTGAGAAAATGCGCGGTGACCTATCATTTTTATAATATTTTTGAACATGTATCAATAGATACTACATTTTGACAAAGTATAAAAAAATTCTATTATTTGATTTTTAGACTCCCATACCACCTTAAGAAAGTTGTTTTGCTCAAATGACCGATTTAAGGTAACATCAATTACAATTATCAAAAAAATAGTCAAATTTAGAGTAAAATGTCGATAATCATCAAAATACCAATATCAGATTTGCTGTTGTATTCTTTGCAATTATCCTCCAAATAAGGTCAATTTAATATATTATATGAATAAATTATCCAAAAAGCGGTAAATATTTTCTAAAAAAAGTATTACAATATTATAATGAAGGTTTGAGTGGTTCAAATTGAATTCAAATACAACTGTTAATACATATTAGAAAGATTATCGGTCACATGACCAATTTAAGGAAACATCAAATACAATTATCAATACATTTAAGGTGGTCTGGGTGTCTTTCGCCATCTTGGATTGTAAAAAACAGAGAATCTAAGGTCCATATTTTCTATCAAGTTAGCAAAATTTGATGCAGGAATGCAACTTTTTAATGTGAATTTTCATTTAAATGAACCAAATTATAAGAATTTAACTTATAAATATTAATATTTTTACAAGTGTAGATTATTTCTGGTTGTTTTTTTGAATATTTTCAAATTGGCAATTTAAGGAGAGGTAACTCTAAAACAGTGCATTTTCTGAAGGACTCTATATGAAAATTTCCTATTTTGTCTTTTGGCCGGAAAAAACGTACGGTGACCCTATCTTTTCGTTTGATATTCTAAAAGCATTGTCTGAAAGCAATCTTTTCCTGATTTATTTTACAATTCTATCATTTTGTTTAGTTTCTATTCACAAAATGTTGTTTTTTCCTGTATAATCCATACAAAATTTGTCATTTTGTCACAACCTGTAGCTTGAGAAAATGCGCGGTGACCTATCATTTTTATAATATTTTTGAACATGTATCATTTTGACAAAGTATAAAAAAATTCTATTATTTCATTTTTAGACTCCCATACCACCTTAAGAAAATTGTTTTGCTCAAATGACCGATTTAAGGTAACATCAATTACAATTATCTAAAAAATTGTCAAATTTACAGTAAAATGTCGAAAAATCATAAAAATACCAATATCAAGTTTGCTGTTGTATTATATACAATTATCCTCAGAATATGGTCAATTTAAGATAACATCTGAATAAATTATACAAAAAGTGGTAAAATTTTCCCAAAAAATGTAAATTTTATAATGAAGGTTTGATTGGTTCAAATTGAATTTAAATACAACTGTCAATACATATTAAAAAGTATATCGGTTTCATGACCAATTTAAGGTAACATGAATTACAATTATCAATACATATTAGAAAATTGTCTTGGTCAAATGACCGATTTAAGGTAACATCAATTACATTTTATCAAAAATTTGTCAAATTTACAGTAAAATGTCGAAAAATCATCAAAATATCAGATTTCCTGTTGTATTGTTTACAATTATCCTCAGAATATGGTCATTTTTAAGTCTGAATAAATTATCCAAAAAGTGGTAAAATATATTGCAAATTTTCACCATTTTATAGTAAAGGTTTGATTGGTTCAAGTTGACTTCTAATATAATTATCAATACTTATTAGAAAGTTGTCTTGGTCAAATGACCGATTTCAGGTAACATCAATTACAATTATTACAAAAACGGTAAAACTGCCTAAATAAGTATTATATTTCTCTAATGAAGGTTTGGTTGGTTCAAATTGACCTCAAATACAATTGTCAATATATATTAGAAAGTATCTCGGTCAAATTACCGATTTAAGTTAACTACAAATACAATTATCAATACATATAAGAAAGTTGTCTTGCTCAAATGACCGATTTAAGGTAACATCAATTACAATTATCAAAAAAAATAGTAAAATTTAGAGTAAAATGTCGAAAATCATCATAATACCAATATCAGATTTGCTGTTGTATTATTTACAATTATCCTCCAAATAAGGTCAATTTAATATATTATATGAATAAATTATCCAAAAAGCGGTAAATATTTTCTAAAAAAAGTATTACAATATTATAATGAAGGTTTGAGTGGTTCAAATTGAATTCAAATACAACTGTTAATACATATTAGAAAGATTATCGGTCACATGACCAATTTAAGGAAACATCAAATACAATTATCAATACATTTAAGGTGGTCTGGGTGTCTTTCGCCATCTTGGATTGTAAAAAACAGAGAATCTAAGGTCCATATTTTCTATCAAGTTAGCAAAATTTGATGCAGGAATGCAACTTTTTAATGTGAATTTTCATTTAAATGAACCAAATTATAAGAATTTAACTTATAAATATTAATATTTTTACAAGTGTAGATTATTTCTGGTTGTTTTTTTGAATATTTTCAAATTGGCAATTTAAGGAGAGGTAACTCTAAAACAGTGCATTTTCTGAAGGACTCTATATGAAAATTTCCTATTTTGTCTTTTGGCCGGAAAAAACGTACGGTGACCCTATCTTTTCGTTTGATATTCTAAAAGCATTGTCTGAAAGCAATCTTTTCCTGATTTATTTTACAATTCTATCATTTTGTTTAGTTTCTATTCACAAAATGTTGTTTTTTCCTGTATAATCCATACAACATTTGTCATTTTGTCACAACCTGTAGCTTGAGAAAATGCGCGGTGACCTATCATTTTTATAATATTTTTGAACATGTATCATTTTGACAAAGTATAAAAAAATTCTATTATTTCATTTTTAGACTCCCATACCACCTTAAGAAAGTTGTTTTGCTCAAATGACCGATTTAAGGTAACATCAATTACAATTATCTAAAAAATTGTCAAATTTACAGTAAAATGTCGAAAAATCATAAAAATACCAATATCAAGTTTGCTGTTGTATTATATACAATTATCCTCAGAATATGGTCAATTTAAGATAACATCTGAATAAATTATACAAAAAGTGGTAAAATTTTCCAAAAAAATGTAAATTTTATAATGAAGGTTTGATTGGTTCAAATTGAATTTAAATACAACTGTCAATACATATTAAAAAGTATATCGGTTTCATGACCAATTTAAGGTAACATGAATTACAATTATCAATACATATTAGAAAATTGTCTTGGTCAAATGACCGATTTAAGGTAACATCAATTACATTTTATCAAAAATTTGTCAAATTTACAGTAAAATGTCGAAAAATCATCAAAATATCAGATTTCCTGTTGTATTGTTTACAATTATCCTCAGAATATGGTCATTTTTAAGTCTGAATAAATTATCCAAAAAGTGGTAAAATATATTGCAAATTTTCACCATTTTATAGTAAAGGTTTGATTGGTTCAAGTTGACTTCTAATATAATTATCAATACTTATTAGAAAGTTGTCTTGGTCAAATGACCGATTTCAGGTAACATCAATTACAATTATTACAAAAACGGTAAAACTGCCTAAATAAGTATTATATTTCTCTAATGAAGGTTTGGTTGGTTCAAATTGACCTCAAATACAATTGTCAATATATATTAGAAAGTATCTCGGTCAAATTACCGATTTAAGTTAACTACAAATACAATTATCAATACATATAAGAAAGTTGTCTTGCTCAAATGACCGATTTAAGGTAACATCAATTACAATTATCAAAAAAAATAGTAAAATTTAGAGTAAAATGTCGAAAATCATCAAAATACCAATATCAGATTTGCTGTTGTATTATTTACAATTATCCTCCAAATAAGGTCAATTTAATATATTATATGAATAAATTATCCAAAAAGCGGTAAATATTTTCTAAAAAAAGTATTACAATATTATAATGAAGGTTTGAGTGGTTCAAATTGAATTCAAATACATATTAATACATATTAGAAAGATTATCGGTCACATGACCAATTTAAGGAAACATCAAATACAATTATCAATACATTTAAGGTGGTCTGGGTGTCTTTCGCCATCTTGGATTGTAAAAAACAGAGAATCTAAGGTCCATATTTTCTATCAAGTTAGCAAAATTTGATGCAGGAATGCAACTTTTTAATGTGAATTTTCATTTAAATGAACCAAATTATAAGAATTTAACTTATAAATATTAATATTTTTACAAGTGTAGATTATTTCTGGTTGTTTTTTTGAATATTTTCAAATTGGCAATTTAAGGAGAGGTAACTCTAAAACAGTGCATTTTCTGAAGGACTCTATATGAAAATTTCCTATTTTGTCTTTTGGCCGGAAAAAACGTACGGTGACCCTATCTTTTCGTTTGATATTCTAAAAGCATTGTCTGAAAGCAATCTTTTCCTGATTTATTTTACAATTCTATCATTTTGTTTAGTTTCTATTCACAAAATGTTGTTTTTTCCTGTATAATCCATACAAAATTTGTCATTTTGTCACAACCTGTAGCTTGAGAAAATGCGCGGTGACCTATCATTTTTATAATATTTTTGAACATGTATCATTTTGACAAAGTATAAAAAAATTCTATTATTTCATTTTTAGACTCCCATACCACCTTAAGAAAGTTGTTTTGCTCAAATGACCGATTTAAGGTAACATCAATTACAATTATCAAAAAAATAGTCAAATTTAGAGTAAAATGTCGAAAATCATCAAAATACCAATATCAGATTTGCTGTTGTATTATTTACAATTATCCTCCAAATATGGTCAATTTAATATATTATATGAATAAATTATCCAAAAAGCGGTAAAATTTTCTGATTTGATTGGTTCAAATTGAATTCAAATACAACTGTCAATACATGTTAAAAAGATTATCAGTCACATGACCAATTTAGGGTTACATCAAATACAATTATCAATACATAATAGAAAATTGTCTTGGTCAAATGACTGATTTAAGGTAACATCAATTACAATTATCAAAAAAATTGTCAAATTTACAGTAAAATGTCGAAAAATCATAAAAATACCAATATCAGATTTGCTGTTGTATTATATACAATTATCCTAAAGATTTGATTGGTTCAAATTGAATTCAAATACAACTGTCAATACATGTTAAAAAGATTATCAGTCACATGACCAATTTAGGGTTACATCAAATACAATTATCAATACATAATAGAAAATTGTCTTGGTCAAATGACTGATTTAAGGTAACATCAATTACAATTATCAAAAAAATTGTCAAATTTACAGTAAAATGTCGAAAAATCATAAAAATACCAATATCAGATTTGCTGTTGTATTATATACAATTATCCTCAGAATATGGTCAATTTAAGATAACATCTGAATAAATTATACAAAAAGTGGTAAAATTTTCCAAAAAAATGTTAATTTTATAATGAAGGTTTGATTGGTTCAAATTGAATTTAAATACAACTGTCAATACACATTAAAAAGTATATCGGTTTCATGACCAATTTAAGGTAACATGAATTACAATTATCAATACATATTAGAAAATTGTCTGGTCAAATGACCGATTTAAGGTAACATCAATTACATTTATCAAAAATTTGTCAAATTTATAGTAAAGTGTCGAAAAATCATCAAAATATCAGATTTGCTGTTGTATTGTTTACAATTATCCTGAGAATATGGTCATTTAAGTCTGAATAAATTATCCAAAAAGTGGTAAAATGTATTGCAAATTTTCACCATTTTATAGTTAATGTTTGATTGGTTCAAGTTGACTTCTAATATAATTATCAATACTTATTAGGAAGTTGTCTTGGTCAAATGACCGATTTCAAGTAACATCAATTACAATTATTACAAAACCGGTAAAACTGCCTAAATAAGTATTATATTTCTCTAATGAAGGTTTGGTTGGTTCAAATTGACCTCAAATACAATTGTCAATATATATTAGAAAGTATCTCGGTCAAATTACCGATTTAAGTTAACTACAAATACAATTATCAATACATATAAGAAAGTTGTCTTGCTCAAATGACCGATTTAAGGTAACATCAATTACATTTATCAAAAAATATGGTCAATTTATGATATAACATATGAATAAATTATCCAAAAGGCGGTAAAATTTTCTTAAAAAGTATTACAATTTTATAATGAAGGTTTGATTGGTTCAAATTTAATTTAAATACAAATGTTTATACATATTAGAAAGATAATCGGTCACATGATCAATTTAGGTTTACATCAAATACAATTATCCATACATATTAGAAAATTGTCATGGTCAATAGACCGATTTAAGGTAACATCAATTACATTGATAAAAAAATTGTCAAATTTACAGTAAAATGTCGAAAAATCATCAAAATACCAATATCAGATTTGCAGTTGTATTATCTACAATTATCCTCAGAATATGGTCAATTTAAGATAACATCTGAATAAATTATCCAAAAAGTGGTAAATTTTTAAACAGGAATTACAATTTTATAATGAAGGTTTGGTTGGTTCAAATAGAATTCAAATACAACTGTCATTACATATTAAAAAGTAAATCGGTCACATGACGAATTTAAGGTAACAAAAATTACAATTATCAATACATAAGAGAAAATTTTCTTGGTCAAATGACTGATTTAAGGTTACATCAATTACAATTATCAATACATAATAGAAAATTATCTTGGTCAAATGACTGATTTAGTTCATGCATTTCTTTATTTCCTCTTTATAGAGATTACATGAATTATAGTATCATGAACAATAAATTAATACATTAATAAAAGAAAATAGAATAGTAAAGTTATGAACAATGCGTAATATTTACATATAAATAAAAATGTTAATATATATTGCAAGCTGTAAATGAGTTTATGTTGCGAGCTGTCGATATTACATGTGCTAACACTATACTATATAGTTCAATTGGCGATTGTATTCGAATGCAGATTTTTTACATGGAAGCAGTAAAGTCGCTTAAATAAATCCAAGTCGGGGTCACTGAGCGCAGTTTAAGGGTATTTTCCTAGACAAATTATAAATAGCGATTCATCACTACATTCACTGAGTTCAACATAGAGATCGAGAGAAAAGTTTTCTGTTATTACGTCTAGCCAAGTACTGTACATATTTGATGTGCACGTACAGCCAAAGCATGCATGTACAAACACGTCAGTGAATAGACGGTCGCAAATTTCACAAGATTTGGAATCGTGGTTTGGCGCGTTAAATACAAGTTTTCCGATAAACAGTGCAGTGCGAATTTCGAAGCTGTTCGTCGGGAATTTCCATACATGAGCCACAGTTATGGATTTATGTATATATTTGAATCTCTTCAAGTCATTGTCCGAATTATTGCGAATTAGCCAGTCATTATCATGTTTTGATTCAACTGCATTTACAACAATACGTTTCCATTGTAGTTTTTCGGGAAAGTTGCCATAACTTATGTAGGTAAACAGAAATTCATACAGATTGTATTTACTTAGAATGTCCAATATTTCCAGAATGAATCTAATATGATTTCGTCCGTCTAACAGGCATAAAAAAATTCTTTGTAGAAAAATTTGTTTTGCAAGACTAGTTTTTTGTTTTACAAAGTTTTCCCCAAAAAATACAATTTACGTTTTTCGATATCACAGGTTATATTACGTAGCCCAACCATTCTTTCACACATATCGGATCTTGTTGACTTCTTAAACCTTTGAACGTGCTTAACAACAAAATGCTGAAGTCTATTCGATAATGAGATGTTTTGCTTTTTCAAATCACACCAAACTTCACAACCATACAAAAAAGTAGGAATTACGACTGACTTTCACAGTTTCACTAGAACTAATGGATTTGTATTGTCGCTTCTAAAGTTTGAAATTGCAAAATAAGTGTTTCTACCCTTTCTACAAGCTTTTGTCGTTCGCGCAAGCGTATTCAATTGTCCGTTTAGTACAATGCCTAGATGAATATGGTTGTCTACAACAGGTACAGTTGGTTTAGTTTCCAGTCATAGTCTGTTTTTATTGAAGATTTTGAAAATTGGATAACACATGAATTCTTTCCGTTGAACTGAAACCGCCATTTGTTTGAATATCTTGTACATATATCAAGCATGTGTTGTAGACGCTTCGGTGTTGTAGCAATACATGTAATATCGTCAGCAAGTGAGGGTGCGCAACATTTTAAACTATTGACACCAGTGACTCTATTACATCTTTCTAATTCATTAATTAATTCATTAATAAACACTAAGTATAAAAAAACAGACAATACCCCTCCTTGTCTAACACCTTCTTTGACTACAAAGCTATATAATTTACATTGATTAACAATAACTGAACCTTGTGTTTTACTATACATATCATAAATCAGGGACCATGCTTTCCCTTTGACACCCAATTCGAATAATTTATACATAAGTGCTTTGCGCCATACTGTATCAAAAGCCTTTCCACTGTCTAGAAACGCTACAAATACTTTGCTATTTAGTTCTATATTATGGTAAATTGTTTCTTCAAGGAGACAAAAAGACGCAGTCAGACAACCAAAACCTTTTTGAAATCCATGTTGAAGAGGATTCGGAAACGTCCCTGGTAATACGACAAATGTTTGTAGACGGATAAGTACTATCTTTTCAAAAAGCCTCAATACACACGATAATAAGCATACGGGTCGATAGCTGTCCGGGCTCATTTTTGGTTTATCCCCTCCTTTAAACAAGGGAAAAAACAATCCTTTCTGCCAGTCACTAGGAACTTGCTGTTTTTCTATAACAATATTAAGAAAAAAGGAAAGACATTCCGCAACTTTTGGTCCACCATATATCAAGTGTTCTTTTTGTATCATGTCATTGCCACACGCTTTTCGACGCTTTAGCTGTTTAATAGCAGAGCTTACATCATCACAAGAAATTATTCCACCTGGTAAGTATAGGTCTTCATCAGCTTTGCATACACGTTTGATTTCACGGTAAGCTTTATTTATTTCATTTAGAGTCGGATCATCGAACGTTGGCGTATCAGCTGGTGTATAGAGATCTTCTAAATAATTCGCAAATGCATTACAAACTGACTCCTGAGATGTATGAACAATGTTATTATGTTTTAATTGCTGACAAACTTTTGAATGTTTTGGTTTTTGGCGCTTAATTAGTTTCCAGAATAGTCTTATATCACATTCGGCAGCGTTATTAATGTCATCATACGTTTCTTCGATGTATCGTTCATTTTCAAGTTCTGGATGTTTCTAAAATCTCGTTTGGCTCGTTTGTAATAAAAATACGACTCGTGTTGCATACCTCGGGGTCTTCCATCTTGCATCCATACCCTACGCATTTTTCGTTCTTCAGTATGTGCTTTTTTTACGTCTGCATTCCAGTATGGTTTTGTGTACGGATAATACGTATTACACGGAATGGTCTCGTTTGCAGTACTTATTAGCGTATTCACAAGATTATGATACAAAATATTAATGTCAATGTTATCATTCTGTACCTTCAGTATTAGTTTATCTAAAGGAGCACACAATTTATCTTGGTAGTCTCTAATATTATGTTCTGTAATCTTGTGCCAAGCTGGAAGTTTTGTAAAATTGTTGTATGTCAATATGCGGATTTTAGTCTAGTTCCACACCGGCGATAATTGGTAGGTGATCAGACGTCGAACTAAACGTTCCTTCTTCTAGGATTTCATACCGTCGTTATTGTCTGACTAACGTCTCGTCTATAAATTTGTATTATTTATAATTATCCTCAGGATATGGTCAATTTAAGAAAACATCTGAATAAATTATCCAAAGAGTGGTAAAAGAATTACAATTTTATGATTGGTTCAAACATAATTCAAATACAACTGTCAATACATATTAAAAAGTATATCGGTTATATGACCAATTTAAGGTAACATCAGTTACAATTATCAATACATGTAAGAAAATTGTTTTGGTCAAATGACCGATTTAAGGTCACATCAATTAAATTTATCAAAAAATTGTCAAATTTACAGTAAAATGTCGAAAAAACATCAAAATACCAATATCAGATTTGCTGTTGTATTATTTATTATTATTTACAATTATTCTCAAAATATGGTCAATCTAATATAACATATGAATAAATTATCCAAAAAGCGGTAATTTAAAAAAAAAAAGTATTACAATATTATAATGAAGGTTTGATTGGTTGAAATTGAATTAAATCAATTACAATTATCAATACATATTAGAAAATTGTTTTGGTCAAATTCACGATTTAACGTAACATCAATTACATTTTAAATTGATTGATTGGTTGTTGGTTGCTTAACGTCCAGTGGCAAATATTTCATGCATATTCAGGACGAGAACAAGTTAACAATAAATACAATAGGTAGGTTGTTGTAATAGAGGCCATCTAGGATGATGGTCGGGGAAATTTGGACTGCCACTGGAAAATGAGGGTATATTGGATAGGGACAAAAATTTTGCCTTGCAACAGGCCACCTACCGACCCCTCAAGGAGTTGTCGCAAGGGTTCTTAACGTGCAAAGAGCGTGGCACTCTCCTTACACGAGGCATCGGATTTAACGTCCCACTTCTGACCGGACATGACTGCGAACTTGATACATCCCGCACAGCCAAACGGACGCCCCACTTCGGCAAGCGTTTTACTGCCGGTTGGGAGAAGACCAAGTGACCATATTTCTATTCCCCAGTCACCCTTGGGGGGAATTACATTTAAAAAAAAATATGTCAAATTTACAACAAAATGTCGAAAAATCATCAAAATACCAATTTCAGATTTGCAGTTGTAATATTTACAATTATCCTCAGAATATGGTCAATTAAAGGTAACATCTGAATAAATTATCCAAAAAGTTTACACCCGGATGTGTTGTGAGGAGGCTGTACGGAAGTTTGCTCTCGTTGAAAATCCAAGTCTAACATGTATGAAGGAGAGTATCATATGAAAAAACTGTTGGAAAACAACGCAACGAATAACGTCAATTTCAGATTTGCAGTTGTAATATTTACAATTATCCTCAGAATATGGTCAATTAAAGGTAACATCTGAATAAATTATCCAAAAAGTTTACACCCGGATGTGTTGTGAGGAGGCTGTACGGAAGTTTGCTCTCGTTGAAAATCCAAGTCTTACATGTATGAAGGAGAGTATCATATGAAAAAACTGTTGGAAAACAACGCAACGAATAACGTCGTCATAAAGGGGAACTCGATTGTTCTATAAAATGGAAGCCTAACTTTTTTTTCTTATTTCCTAAACTGGAAACAAAATAATGAATTCCGATAGCTCAAATGAAGGTGCTACAATTGCAGAACCTACCGTTCTTGTAGAAATATTAAAGACACTTACTAAAATGGAGGAAAGAATGGGTAAAATTGAGAGGAAATTGACCAAATTACCTTCAAACTAGAAGAAATAGAGAACGCGGTCAAAACTATAAATGAAAGAAACGAACAGACTGAGAACAGTTTAGTAGGTTTAAGCACAGTGGTTGATGACGTGAGCACAGGTTGAAGACGTGATCAACCAATGTACCGGGAATAAACAGGAAATTCAAGAGCTGAAATTGGAAATGGAAAAAACAGGATCGGAAGTGAAAAAATCAAACATCGCAAAAGTCATCGATCAATCAAACGTTATTCAAAAAATGGAAGAAAGTTTGATAGATTTAAAGTGTCGCTCGATGAAAAATAATCTACTATTTTCTGGTCTACAATACTAGAAGGATGAGCATGTTGAAGAAAAACTTAGAAATTTCTAACCGACGAACTTAAAAGTAACCATCGAATAGAGTTCGGAAATGCCCATCGGTTTGGAAAACAGGGGTTTAATGGAACGAGGCCAATAGTTGCAAGGTTTTTGTTCAGAAATATTTAGAGATGGTGCTTTCTAGTGCTTACCACCTTATTGGGATTAAAGAGCAGTTTCCGTTTGAAATTGAACAAGCGCGGAAAAAGCTTAATCCTATCTTAAAGAAGAGGAGTTGCTTAAAAACACAATTTCAAACAAGAGTAAAAAAAAAATACCTCAATTTCTGTTAAAATCAAAAAATTATAAAGTAAAAAAAACAATGCTCCGTAGTTTACAAATATATACCAACACAGAGGTCGAACCCTTTACCGTTGGGGCAAGTATGCACAATACTGGGCAATTGACAATTTCTTGGTGAATACTGTGCAATTGAAAATTTCTTGCTATTGCGGAATACTTGCAATTGAAAATTTCTTAATATAATACTTTTGGATCCCAATTTGGACCAATTAAAACACAAGGCCCATAATAAAAAATAAAAAATATTAGTACATGTTTAGATTCAGCATATCAAAGAACCTCAAGAATTCAATTTTTGTCAAAATCAAGCTAACTTTAAAACCAAATTTGAAACCGAACGCAACAACGACATCGTAATACCAATATACGACCAAAGCCTTTTCAATTTTTGCGGTTGTATAAAAATAAAAATATATAGGCAAACTTCACCTTAAAAGTTAAAAAGAAATTTTTCCAAACTTCAGTTGGCACTTAAATGTATGTCTTTCAATGTTTCAGGACCTTGATGTAATGAAAAAACATGCCCTACTGGAAGAGGGGCCCTGGGCTCCTACAAAGTGAATTGTGTAGTCACTGAAGGTGGCAGAACTATTGAGTTACAGTACGATAATAAGTTTACCATCAACTTCAAGTTGTTAAAGAAATGCAGAGTATATGACGAAAAGATGTCATTACCTTCTCATGCCTTAGTTAGTATATGAATTAAATATTAAAATTACGACATTTCTTTACCTTCATGAAGAAATAAAATGAAATAAAGCATAAAAATCCTTTTCCTGGATCAAAATAACTTACATTAGTGTCAAATGTGTGTATATACAATTAAAAAGAAGAACATGTATCTTAAAATAACACTTTACATAAAATACAAGACTAAATCTAAGCTTTCATGATTTTTTTTCTAAAACGAACAATTGAGCTGGTCCAAAACAGTAGAATTTTTTCAGGTTAAAACAACAGGCGTTCCTTTACCTTCATCAAGAAATAAAATTAAACATTAAACGAGGAAATGTTTTTCCTGCATTGAAATATTTATAAAATAAGTGGCAAATATGTATTTATACATGTTTTTAATATATTGAAAAATAAGTGGAGTAAAAAAGTTGATAATAAATTGCATGAAATTAAACCTAATTTAGGCAAACCTTTTAATACAATTATGTGCAGAAAAGATCAGTGTGTTATTGCTAGATGTCGTATTGGTCATACTAGAATAACACACGAGTATCTTTTAAAAAATGAAGATGAACCACAATGTGTTCCTTGCAACTGCAAGTATACTATTAATCATGTTTTAATTAATTGTATTGACTTTGCTGATATTCGTAAGAAGCATTTCAATGTCAATTATATGTATGATTTATTTAATAATGTTCCATTCACAAATATTGTTGCTTTTTTAAAAGAAATTGGAATTTATTATAGAATATAAAAATGTTATTATATTTAAATCGTTATTTTTATACTCAATTTGCTTTATTTAAGAATTTTAGAATATTAAAGGACTTTATCTCTTATTTTAATATGCTTTAAATTGTAAAATTATTCGAATTAGCTCTCGCCGCGATATAGCCTTTTTGCGCTAATGCGGCGTAAAGCAACCAACAATCAATCAATCATGTATTTATACAATTTGGAAAAGAAAACATAAAAAGATAATAACAATGCTTTCCTGCACATATATATGTTAAAATAAATACTTGCATAAAATAAAAATTATTTACATTATCAGCACCATTTCCTCTCAACAGTTTTAAGGAAGCTATAGGTCTCCTCAAAAGTCCCCCTGTGGTAGCCATCAACACTATAACAAATCTGCCAGACCATCAGAGGATATCTATTAGAGATGAAATAGCCAGAGCAAGTTTGTATTCAAATTAATTTTACATTTTGAAAATATTAGTATGTGGAGAATACATCATTATATTTTAACATACATATCATTTTAATAACAAGTTTCTTCAAATGTTAATGTATAAGCATGAAATAGAGGTGTTTTAGAGGTTCACATTTCATCAGCAAGTGTGGCATCTTCAAAAACAAGTATTTACATTAAATAAAGCAGTCAAGTACACATTTTACAATTATTGCGATTCACCACAAGTTACATAAAGGGACAACATCAAAAGATAAGATCAATGCAAGATAAAATAGTTTGTAGTAGAGATGAGTTGAAATTTCAGCAAGTTTTGTTTATCCAAAATCTATTTTTACGTAAGAGGGGGTATCATGCCCTTCATACGAACTCTGTGATTTAGGTGTTTTTTAATCTCAGAGTTTTTGTATAGATTCTTTTCGGATCCAGGAATTCTTTTCTAGAATTTTGTGATTTAAATGTCTTTAAATTTGGGACCTCAGGAAGCAAGGGATTTCAGGATTAGCATCCCTTTACCATATATCTATATTGGTCATATCAATCATTTTTTCTCAAATTCAATTTAGAAAAGTGGGTTGGAGTCTGAAAAAAACCGTTTTAACTTTTGGATATCCTACATTGAACTTTTTATGTTGTCGCTAATGGTAACAAACATTTTGATGGTATCTTGATTGATTGTTGGTTGCTTAACGTCCAGTGGCAAATATTTCATGCATATTCAGGACGAGAACAAGTTAACAATAAATACAATAGGTAGGTAGTTGTAATAGAGGCAATCTAGGATGATGGTCGGGGAAATTTGGACTGCCACTGGAAAATGAGGGTATATTGGATAGGGACAGAAATTTTGCCTTGCAACAGGCCATAGGCCATTGATGGTATCTAATTATTAGAATAGAAATAATTCCTGAAAAATTTAAATTTGCTATAAATACACAAATGGACTGGCTTGAGTTGGTTTTTTTTATGCTTATGATGTATTTAAACATGATGGACATGTGAAAATTAAGAACAAACCTCAGCTTCTATGTGTTTTTTTAAATACACAATAGAACTGGTGCCAAAGAGCAGATTTTTTTTTTTAACTACTAGTATACCTTTATTGGTTGCAATTGAATAACCTTTACACCTTTTTATATATTTGAAATCTCTTTTAGATTAATTAGTGTATAAATCAAACAAGATAAACATACATATAAATCATACATTGTTTATTTATTGTAAAATAGATTCCATTAGAGCTGGAACCTTCAGAGGGTGCAGAAAACTTCTACAGGGGGTTGCGGCTGACCAACACACTAATGAGGCCTCGCTCCATCAAAGTTAAGTTGTGGAGGGAGAAGGACTCCATGACCAATGGTTTCTCTGTTGGGGACAAGGTTGTGGTTAAGAATTTGAAGGTCATGGAGTTTAGAGGGCCAATCTTCCTAAACTCCATGTCGGATACAAAGATAATGGTGAGCTGGATTATTTTCAAGATCTTCATTCCTATGAAATATAAAAACAACTTAAAAAGTTTTATCTTTTAAAAGAACCATAAATTTCACTTTAATACCTATTAAATATATTTAAAAAACAAATAAATATTGTAACTGATGTTTCAAATGATAAATATGTCAAATATACAACTTGTATTGTACCACATGTTTAAAAATCCAGTCTATTAATATATATACTAAAAGACATTAATTTTCAGTAACAGTTGGAATTATTATACACAATGTATACTGGATCTCTATTTTTAATTTTAAAGTAACTGTTAAAAAAAACCCAAACAACCTCGAAGATCAAGTCAGAAAAATTATTTTCCATTCAACTTGAAATTTTACAATTGTATAAAAGTTTATCTGCTGATTCTTATATAAACCACATACCATTGTTTTTTGTCAATCCAATTTAAATTCAATTATATTGCAGATTGACACAGAGTTTGAAGAAACAATAGAGGGACTTATAATTGGTGCATCCTTCATTAGGTAATTATTACATTAAACCAAACCCTTTCATGTCTTTTAAGACTGAAATAGAAAATAAGAAATGGTGAAATGAACTTGGAAGCAAATATTTTGCAATGTACTGGTTATCTAAATGAAGCTATGATAATTGCATGTAATCTATTATTTACCTTAAATACAATGGAGGTCTTCTTTTTGTATCTTTTATATCAAAAATAATGTAGATTATTCACATATCCATGAAATAAGTTCTCGGAGAGACATTAACCAACATCCAACAATCTTTTAAAAAATGTATAAATGCCTTACCGACAAGAGCTAACGTACAATAAAAAAAAAACATGCAAGAAGTCTTACTTTTTTCAGTGAAGAACTGTCTATATATAGAGAGGACGTGGGGTGTTTAGCGAAACCCAAGATTTGATGAGAAACATCTTCCCAACCTTTTTGTTTGAACAATCAGATGTACCGTTAACAACGGGGAACTGACCTACATTGTGGAGCCAAATTTGTTTGCTCGTAAGTCTTACATATTAAGGTTGTACTATTCACATTTTAGTTCCTTAGAATTTACAAAAAAGGAAGGTCTCAGATTCATATAAGAAATAAATTTGAAGTTGACAAAGTTTTGTAAGTTTTCAAAAGACACAAGCTAACACAGAAAATGAGGCCCTAGTGTGGTGTCAGCATTGTCAAAACTTGGAATTTTTCGAAAAACTAAGGATTTTCTTACCCCAGGAGTAGACTACCTTTGCCGTGTTTGGCACAACGTTTTGGAATTTTAGGTCCTCAATGCTCTTCAACTTTGTATTTGTTTGGCTTTTTAACTATTTTGATCTGAGCGTCACTGATGAGTCTTATGTAGACGAAACGCGCGTATGGCGTATAAAATTATAATCCAGATACTTTGATAACTATCAACATTGACCTTCAATGGGTAACTTTTATAAACTGTTACTTGGATAGAGGGTTGTTTATTGACACTAAAACCACATCTTTCTATATCTATGAATGGAATACTCCTATACCAATCAGTCATCAAATTGCTATATATGAGAGTGGAAGGATAAAGGCTGTGGGATATTTATGAATGAAAGTTACAATATTACAGGTTGATTTTCTATTAAATTTCCACATGTTAAGCAATGAGTCAACACAAAGGTACATAATCCTTAAGGGTAATGATCAGTTATGTGGCCTGTTAATTACGAAATTATCATACTGCAATAATATTAAAACAGCCAAGATAATGAAAAATACATATAGACCATTAGGTACATATATCACAGGGAAAATTTGTGAAAAGAATAATATTATTTTTAAATTAATTGCAATATGTAGAAACAAGAATGTGTCCATAGTACACGGATGCCCCACTCGCACTATAACTTTCCATGTTTAGTGGACCGTGAAATTGGGGTCAATACTTTAATTTGGAATTAAATTTAGAAAGATCATATCATAGGGAACATGTATACTAAGTTTCAAGTTGATTGAACTTTAACTTCATCAAAAACTACCTTGACCAAAAACTTTAACCTGAGCTTCGCACTATCATTTTCTATGTTCAGTGGACCATGAAATTTGGGTCAAAACTACAATTTGGCATTAAATTAGAAAGATCATATCAAGGGGAACATGTGTAGTAAGTTTCAAGTTGATTGAAATTCAACTTCATCAAAAACTACCTCGACTAAAAACTTAAACCTGAGCAGGACGAACGGACGCACAGACGGAAGAACGGAGGCTCAGACCAGAAAACATAATGCCCCTCTACTATGGTATGTGGGGCATAAAAAGAAAAAAATGGAGAAAATAAACCCAAGGTTAAAGTAGAAATTCCAACATTTAAATTCCAAACACCACGTGCGAAGCCACTGAAGTCGAGCACACCTTCTTGAATTGGTCCAGATGTACATTTCTTTAAACCAATAAATTTGTTTTAGGGAAATCATTGCTAACACTGTATGCAATATTCCTATATAAATCGTGCATCGCATTACCTCACATGAGAGTAAAAGGCGAAAGGTTTGGGTTTTCTATAACACCACCATGTCTGGCATTGAATCAACACAAGAGTACACGAGATTGAGGCATTCAACTAACAAGTGCTGGTTCACAATTGACATATCTATACAACTAACAGGCTGACCATGTGAAAACATCAAACGAATATAAACAGTGGTTTTTAAAGAATTTACATCTGATTTATCAACTTGCTCCCATTTCAAGTTTTAAGTATAAAAAGTGAAATTTTCAACCACTACAATGCCGTAGGTTTTCGAAATCAAAGAACCGGTTTTATGATTCGGAATCTTGAATAACATACATTTCGAGTGGTCACGAATTTAAAAAACATACAATTTTGAGTGGTCACGAATTTAAATATCTTGTAAAGTTTCTGCTCTTCCAAATGTTAAATGTCCATGCAAAATCTCATCTATTGAAAGTTATTCATTGGGATAATTGTACTCTGAAGAGTATCTGGCTTCCTGTCATAAATGACAGATCAGTTTTCAGTGAAAGGAAAATCATATAAATACTGAACTCAGAGGAAAATAAAATCGGAAAGTCCTTAATCACATGGCAAAATCATGTAAATATAAACTATGTGCCCATTCTCTAGTTATATACCAACATAAAAAACTTAAACCTAATTGCGTATCCTGTAATAGACAAAACATGAGTGTGAAAACCATTTCTTCTCTGTCTGTCCATGCTATTCATCTTTGGTGGATACTAGTCCTATAACATATGACTTCGCATTCTTATTCAATTTTTAACGTTTTTATACTGATATTTTCATTTTTTATTTTTTTTTGAATGCGAAGTCATATCGAGATACGTGAAATTCCTTTAGCACTTTCCGACATGATTTCAGGTCGGAACAAAATTGCTTCAATATTCTTTCTAGGTCAAATATTTGACGGGCCAAACATCATTTTAAATAACTTGAACACAAAAACTATTAAAAGAATTACTTACTTGTGCTAAAGAAATAGTTAATCCATCACTTTAAGAAAATTTTATTCTCGAGTCGGAGCTCAATAACACCAGTTTAAATATGGCGCCCAGATTTGATTAATTTTCGAAATATAAAATCCAAATAAAAAAAAAAACGAACTTATGGCATCGTTTAACGACGGTCGGTTTCAATGTTGTTTAAACGTAGTTTATAGCTTTAAGATACAGAATAGAATAAAAGACAAAAAGGAAATTCTTATTAGCGTTTTATGAAACGATAATCTATCCTTGAAAGAAGGGAGTTAATTTGTCACACCACATGATCAATCATGCATTGTGAAAAGTATTTAAAAAAATCTCAATCGCAAAAACTCCCACATTTTGCCTTAGATAACCATTGTGTTTTAATAAAATCAAAACCCCCTACCCCACCCCCCTTTCCAGAATTTTGTTTCAGAACCTTGATAAAGGGAAATGTTGAAAAATAAAAATAAAAATGTTTTTCTTGCGTCTTTATAATCATTATGTATACCTTAGAAATTTCAACTAATATTTTGTCGGTCTCTTGAAAAGTTCCCAAATATGATATAAAATTTGTTATATGGGCATTTCTGAACGTTGTTTTGCATTTAGTTTATATATAAAAGGGTGTGAATGCCAATGAGACAACTCTCCATCCAAGCCACAATTTATAAAAGTAAACCATTATAGAAAAAAAAAAAAAAAAAAAAAAAAAAAAACCGTCTTGAACACGGAGTCTTGGCTGACACCGATCAGCAAGATATAAATGGCTCAAACATAACTAGTGTAAAACCACTCAAACGGGAAAACCGACGCGGTCTAATCTATATAAAACGAGAAAAACGTATGAACCACATCAACAAACTACAACTACTGAACATCAGATTCCTGACTTATAGGACAAGTGCAAACAATTGCAACGAGTTTAAACATTTTAATTGTATCAAACATTCGCCTTTATCTGAAACAATGGTGTAACATTGTATTTATAATACCCCGTTTTAGATAGTCAAACCTGACCCTTTCAAATACAAGGAGAAAAAACATCCCCCGATTTAGACAAATGAGCTAAAAATACAACCCTGTACGTCGGAACATACCCGTCTCGGTGTCGTATTTATCTAGCAAGTATCCACCAGGTACATGTACAAGTGAAATGGCCATTGGAGAAGTTCCACACAAAACAACCATTTCATGTATGGATTTACTTACCGTTTTTGTTGTATAAAAAGGTGTCCAAGTCCCCATCGGATAAGGAATTAGTATAAAAAGAATTCAGAGTATGTGTTTAATTATTTAATAAAGCAAATAATGATAGGGGCTATTTTTGTGGAAAGGGGGGCGTACGCCCATTACGCCCTTGCGTGGACCCGCTCCTGAAAATTTCAATAATTTTCTGAAGCTAGATGTCCTCGTCTGCAAACGTTAATTGAATAGCATGTCCTTGGTATTAATTCCAGTGTCTGGTAGAAAAGATTGGACACGATAAAAAAAAATAACCTCTTATATTTTTGCCTTTATAGATACTATTAATTTACGCCATCTTTAGTTTCAGACGAATTGATCGAAAAATATCGATGAGCTCACCTTTTTAGTGAACTCCCAAGTTCCAAATTGAAAGAGTTTGTATTGCTTTGTTTCATAAAAATGAATGGTCAACGTAGATACAAGTATCTTGTCTTAGGGAGGGATAAATCCTACTTTGTAAAGGACCACTCTGATTCAAAAAAAAATTCTCTGATACTGACATTATCAACAAGATGCTTGATTTCTTAATTGATAACATATTTGTTACGTTCGGAGGACGTGTTTTTCAACAGATCGGTATTCCAATGTGAATAAATTGTGCCCCTCTTCTTGCCGACTTGGTTCTTTATTATTATGAGGCTGACTTCATACAGGAACTTCATAGAAAGAAAGATAAGAAGTTAGCAATATCCTTTAACTCTACTTTCCGCTATATAAATGATGTTCTTTCACTAAATAATTCAAAATTCGGTGACTATGTTAAACGCATCTATCCCACCGAACTGGAGATAAAGGATATAACAGATACAGTTAAGTAGGCCTCATATCTTGATTTACATAGATCTAGAAATTGACAATGAGGGTCGGTTGAAAACAAAACTTTACGACAAAAGAGATGTTTTCTGCTTTCAAATTGTAAACTTCCCATTTCTAAGTAGCAACATTCCAGACTGTTACACACATGATATCGGATATGTTCCTTACGTCGTAACTACAATCTCCTTCCCTTTACTGATGTGACCTACCGAATTTGACTATTTACAGGATCTGTTATCACATAAGCAACACAACGGATGCCACATGTGGAACAGGATATGCTTACCCTTCCGAAGCACCTGAGATCACCCCTAGGTTTTGGTGGGGTTCGTGTTGCTTATTCTTTAGTTTTTTATGATGTGTCATGTGTACTGTTGTTTGTGTGTTTGTCTTTTTCATTTTTAGCCATGGCGTTGTCAGTTTATTTTCGATTAATGAGTTTGACTGTCCCTTTAGTATATTTCGTCCCTCCTTTCCAAGCCAAACCATTACCTCCGGCTTTTCCGTCTCACAACTTGCAATACGACCCACAAGTTTGCACAAGGTCATGTTTTTCTCTGGCTGTTTATGACGTCTTTACACTAAATCAATAGGATGTTGGATGTGTACGGATTGATTGTTTATTCTTAGATGCATAATTATTTCATTAGTTAGTGGATTTGAACTAGCTGTCAGATAACTGCGAGTACTCTCAGATCTGTTCTTTGTGTCGGGATGTATAAGTACCCGGCCACGTCCACTTGTATTTTTTGTCTATCTGCTGAGTTAAGCCTTTCTCAACTGATTTTTATAGTTCGTTCTTATGTTGTCCTGTTATACCACTGTCCCAGGTTAGGGAGAGGGTTGAAATCCCTCTAACATGTTTAACCACGCCACATTATTTATGAATGTGCCTGTCCCAAGTCAGGAGCCTGTAATTCAGTGGTTGTCGTTTGTTTATGTGTTACATATTTGTATTTCGTTAATTTTTTTTTTTCATAAATGAGGCAGTTAGTTTTCTCGTCTGAATTGTTTAACAGTGTCTTATCGGGGCCTTTTATAGCTGACTATGCGGTATGGGCTTTGCTCATTGTTAAAGGCCGTACGGTTACCTATAATTTTAAATGTTTGTGTCATTTTGGTCTTTTGTGGATAGTTGTTTCATTGGCATAATACCACATCTTCTTTTTTATATCTTCTACAAATTTGGTGCTCCTACTTATAGCCACCAAACATGTCTTATTGCTTACGCACTGCGTGTTGAGGCATTTTGTGTAAAAAGAATGTCACAAGTAATTTCCCGCGGATGACCATGTTGATATCATAGACGCGTATTCTCGCGAATAGATTGATTTGCTCAATTAGAAAACATGGTAAAGTCTGAAATATTTCTTGCATATCATACACGAAGTAGCATGTATTTAATTATACATGTTTGATGTCTACAATTATTCAAATAAAGATAACAAAAAATAGATGTTTGTTAAAGTCCGGTCAGACAATTAAAACTTAATGCCAAAAAAATGAAAAATTCAAATTAAATATAATTTGTTTTTGCTCTGTCTTGGAGTAAAGACATATAACCTATATAATACATTCATAGAAATGTTCCATAAAAGTACACACCAAGACTCAAAAGATAGAGTTTTAATAGAATTTCAAACTGAAAGAAAGAAGGACCCGATGTGTGATAGCTTTAGTTATTTTTGGTATGGGTCTAAACATACGGGACGTAGACTTGTTGGTACATATTGGATGCCCTAAATCTGTACTCTTTTAGTGGCAAGAGGCAGGCCGTTGTGCGAGAGATGGCCGACAAGAGCTAAGCCTCATGAACGACATGTTCACCACATGTCTTTGACAAATACCGCTAGAGATAATCGTACAGAACAAAGATAGCATGTGTGTCCGTACGCAAGTACTGTCACTTATTTCAGACTAGAAATCAGTAGCAAGTCTGTCGGAAAGTAATATAAGCAGTGGATGCGACTTGGAACATTGTGATTGTTCTTCCTGTAGATCTTGTTCTGTGCGCTTTAAAAAGTGTCCATGTCAAAAGAGATGCTTTTGCAATGTACAGACTTCCCTTAACCAAGAATGTGTTGATGACAAACTAAGTTAAAAGTTTCTTGTGGCATTTACAACTAATAGGTGAATGAAGATTTCTTTTCTCACCCATTGAGTTGTACATAGAGACTTGTCTTGTTAAAACTGAATTGTATAATAAATGTCAATACGTACTGTCAATCCGACTAATGGGTGAATGAAGATTGCTTCACTCGTCCAAGGAGTTGTTCGGTTCAAACTAGACTGTACATTAAATAATGATACTATCATCGGTGTTTCACTTCAATTTTTTTTTAAAAACCAAGCATAAACCATAATTATAAAATTATTCAATTGAGCCAATGCAATGTTATCAAACTGTAAACTAAATATAAAATCATTCCTTACTTAGAAGAAAATGACTGAGATAGTTCAGCTGTACAGGGAGACCGTTAATTGAATATTAATCAACTTTGAGTATACCGATCATTTACAGTTTTTTTTTTATATTCTATCTAGTTTTTATTTTAAATACAAAGAAAATCTTCATGTAAATCTATCATATAACAAAATAACTTCTGTTATGTCTATACGTTATCTTATAGTGAGGGTTTATTATCATGTGCTCCTGTTCAAAGGAGGTGTACACACAGAAGAATAAAATTTCGTTTCGTTTCACGAAGGAATCCGTTTTTGTATTAGCCGTTTTGAAAGTTTGAACCTGATGTTGATGAATGTTGAAAAATGTTGAATTATTATATTCTGACACATTTTCGTTGGATTTAAAGCAATATTATATGATATTTCGCTTCTTAGTATGATTGGACACACTTAAAAACAAGGTAAACATGTTGATTTGAGATTTTTTTTTTGCTACGCGAATTTGGCCTATAGCGATATGACCTCGGGTGGCACATTGATAGTAAAAAGAAAATATCAGAACAGCAAATATTGATTGATTGATTGTTGGTTGCTTAACGTCCAGTGGCAAATATTTCATGCATATTCAGGACGAGAACAAGTTCACAATAAATCCAATAGGTAGGTTGATACAATAGTGGCCATCTGGGATAATGGTCGGAGAAATTTGGACTGCCACCGGAAAATGAGGGTATATTGGATAAGGACAGAAATTTTGCCTTGCAACAGGCCACCTACGGACCCTCAAAGAGTTGTTGCAAGGGTTCTTAACGTGCAAAGAGCGTGGCACTCTCTTTACACGAGACATCGGATTTAACGTCCCCTTCTGACCGGACGTGACTGCAAACTTGATACATCCCGCACAGCCAAACGGACGCCCCACTTCGGCAAGCGTTTTACTGCCGGTCGGGAGAAGACCAAGTGACCATATTTCTATACCCCAGTCACCCTTGGGGGTGAACAGCAAATAGAAATAGTGAATAATGCCCCCGAGGTCATATGTTATAGGACTATGGTGGATACCTATGTACAAAATAAAAATCTACATTGAAGACCCATAGGTGGCATTCGGCTATTTCTGCTTTATGGTCGGGTTGCTGTCGCTTTGAAACATACCCCATTTCCTGTCTGAATTGTATATGACCGTTACAACGAATCAAAGCGCGAAAGCGCTGTAAAGGCAGTTAATTACAGGTTGTGTGTATTTCTAGTACAGTTATATCATTATCTTCCATAGGACAGAGGTGGTTTGTAGAATTTAAGATTTAGAGTTCTTTTGTACCTAGTTCACCTTTATCTATAGTCTACTGTTTACAGTATATTTTCTGTGCCTCGCCATGAAATGCATTTTTAGCCATGGCCTTGTCAGTTTGCTTTATATTTATGAGTTTGACTGTCCCTTTAGTCTTTCGTCCCTCTTTAGACATATAAGAATTTTTCCTTTTCAATATAAATAGACTAGTTTTAATTATTGATTGTATACGCATATTCTATGACTCCCATAAAAAGATTGACTAGTCTCTGTACTGTGTGTATAGTGTACTGTGTGTATAGTGTACTGTGTGTATAGCAACAACATCAAGTAACATAATGGTAAATGTACAAAGTAACATGTCAACTTTTTTGATGACCATACCTGCCAATTGTCAGTATTTGCAGAGTATTTCCCCCATCGAGCTCGAGGCTCCCAAATTGAGATTTTGTAAGAGCAATTTTGTCGACTATTTTAAAGAAAACAATTAATTCAACAATGGCTATGAGCTTGTTAATGCACGAAGAAGCCAAAAACCACATTAGAATATATTTGAAGGGAATCCATGACAAATCGCCCCATTAGCAAATAGCTCCGCTTTTTCACTAACCCGCCCCAGCCTGGATTACCAAATCTCCCCACTTGTGAAATGTGTTAAATCCCGTTAATATTTACTCCTGCCAACTCGCCCCACCTAATAGAAAACGATAATATCTAGATAAATATATTATTAACCAGGAAGAATTTAGTAATGCCAACTCGCCCCACTTATGTAAAAAGATGTTATCCCGTTGTATAGAAGTTAAATTCTGTTAATATTACTCCTGCCAACTGGTCCCACCTAATGGAAATCGGTGAAATCTAGATAAATATATTATTAACCAGGATGAATTTAGTAATGCCAACTCGCCCCACTTATGGAAAAAGATGTTATCCCGTTGAATATAAGTTAAATTCCTTATATTGCTATGATACAATTAACAGGTTTCTTTTCAATTGTTATGCAAATAACTAAGCTTCAAAACGTAGTTATTCTTCAACAATACATTTTTTTTTAGAATTATAATTTCAGTATATTAATAATAATAATAAAATAAATTTTCGGTTTGTTTGTATTCTGTGTAGATTAGTTTTCATTAAAGTGGTGCGAGTTTTTATCTTTAATTATATATATTTATTAATCTAAATATTACCGTTTTTTTATAAGTAGGGCGAGTTGGCAGGAGTAATATTAAACATGATTTAACCAATTCCACATGTGGGGCGATTTGATAAATCAGTTTGTGGCGGTTTTTTTAAAAGTGGGGCGACTTGTCCTGCTTCCATTTGAAGGCCCCCTTGAAGGTTTTGTATGACTATGTGAACCATCTTTCACGTAAAACCCCCATGTGCATTTTGAAAAGTTGGCAGATATGTTTTTGACTCCAGCCCAAATCTACCGGTATGAATGAAAAAGAAGTTTTCAATTAAGGCTCTGTGGCCATAACAGCTGTCTCATTAGCATTTTAACCACTTCCCATATTTGCAATTAAAACAATAGAAGAAAATTATTCAACGCAAAAACAAAACTTACTTGTAAATATGAAATATTCTTTACGTAATGAGTTTTTCTCATTGTTTGAGATTGTACAGTAGTACCTGTAACTGCTTATACTTATTTCTTATTCACTTTTGCTTGATAAACTCACTTAATATCATGTATAAACATTGTACCACATCTCCTTATTAGGTCTTTCCACTTTTCCGTGGAAAGACCTATTGGTTTTCTTCTTCTGATTATTATTATTATTTTTTTTCTTCCGCCTAATTTTCTTTCCTTCGTAGTGTTTTAGTTTCTCAAGATGTCGTTTAGACATTTGGTATATGATATCGAACAGTTATTACGCTTTTGTGACTCACTTTGTGTAACCAAAATCTTTTCAATGTAAGAGTTATCTCCCCGAACACTGTTTTTCTTGTTATCGCTTTATATTGACAACCGTATAAGAAACCGACAAATTTATTTTACCAAATTGCTCGTTATATCCTCAGGATGATTTGATCAATTTTGACCGAAGCTATCCGGACACTCCATATGAGAGTTATTTCCCCTTTTTTGTTTGATATAAGTGAAATGTATTTCTAACTGGAAAACCATAAGTGATAGAGGCCTAGGGTCTTTTGATTTGAGGTTCTTTGTTCAAAAAAATGAAAATGAGGTCAAGGTCATGTTCAAAATTACGATTTTGGCTTGTTATCTCTAGTTTTCAGACATCTTATAAGATATCGACAAAATATTTTCACACAATTGTTAGTCGCGACATGTAGTTACACATAAATTTTAGTCGAAAGGGTATGTAAACATTTGATGTTAGTTTTCCCCCTTTTATATCTAATATCAGTCGTATGGTAATATAACTCATTAACAATATTAAGTAAAGACCTAGAGTCTTTTGATTTGAGGTCCTTGGTTTATGGCCTTGGTTTAATTGGACACCGCCCTGATTTTTAATTTTGCAAACCATTCAGTCTCTTGCTTGCAAATGTCGCATGAAAATTGGATGGGTATGGCAGTAGAAAAGTCTCTTAAAGTGGGTTTGTGCCCTGAAAAAAAGTTTTATAACAAGTTTTTTGAAACTTGTGCAACACACATACCTAAATAACTGTAACATAGAAGAGAGCATCATTCGTGTCAATGTTTTGTTTCTATTTACATTGTCATTGATATTTTTTCAGAAAGCCTGAGGCATAGCTCATGAATTCCTGTCATTACATCCTAAATTAACATAATTACTGCTAGAATAATTATCAGTATGATATACGTACACTATCAGTGTACAGCCCAAGTCTTCAGTATATATAGGTGTTGCATTCATTCACTCCTGTGTTCAGTCGTTCAAAAATATTTAAACATCAACAAATGAACCTTTATTAGGACAAGAAAACACTAGAAGAGGGACGAAAGACACCAAAGGGACAGTCAAACTCGTAAATCTAAAACAAACTGACAACGCCATGGCTAAAAATGAAAAAGACAAACAGAAAAACAATAGTACACATGACACAACATAGAAAACTAAAGAATAAACAACACGAACCCCACCAAAAACTAGGGGTGATCTCAGGTGCTTAGATACGTACATACAACCCGTGTTTAAGTGTATTTGAAAGAGAAATATATATTTTCAAACGAGTTTAAGGCCACTTGAAAATGTTTATTTTGTCCCAAAATACATAGCATTTTATTTCAAGCCTTCATTTCTAAAAGATATTTATGAAAATTATGTCCCTTTAACCATTGTAATTTTTTTGGTTTAACATTGTTTTCGTGAGATAGTAATTTACTGGATATTCTATTTTAAGATTAAGACAAAGGAAAAAAAAAGAAAGAGAAAGGATTAAACTGATGACGAATTCTATATTCATCTGTAACTTATGCAGTATTGCTGGTTTACAGAGATGCTTAAAGTGACTAAAGCAGGATTTCCCACTGAAATCAGGATTGAAGATGATGTACAGCTTTTATATGTTTTTCTTGGAAACAATAGAGCTAATAGAAATGCATGATGCATCCTTTTATACTTAAGAAAAGAGGAACTGCAGTATACCAGATCAAAGAACAAATGAAGGCATTTAGATTTAAGAGATTATCTTTTTAATTATGTAACTGTTGAATTGTATCAACATGCTATTATTATTGTTGTTGGCTTTTGGCCATTAACAAGGAATAAGGTTAATATTGGATCGAATAGAATATAGATATAAGGCTTGTGATGTTGTTCTTACTGTTAGCGTTCAGCCAGTATGGAGCAATTGCACTCTGCATTTGCAAGAAATGAATATAGGCATGATATAATCTTCATATTGTTAGCAATTTAAAAGAAGTGTATATGAATAAAAAAATAAAAAAAAAGTCAAAATTCGTCAACAATATTTCTAGAATCTAAAATGTACTATCTGTTTTGTTTATAAAAAAATGTCTTCCTGTTTTGTTTTTACCTGCAAGGCGTCTATCTTCACTATATAATCATTACATGCTCTGCTCTGTCATATTAATATAACAATGAATTATTTGTCTATATGATGTACGTTTAACCACTATTGATGTACACATGTTCAGTAAGTGACCTACTTTGAAGCAGAAGTAATAAGCATGAGTATACATATTTAACTATTAATTCTAGAAGTATTGTTGTTTGCTGTTTGTAATTCGGTTATAAAGATTATGTATTTACAAATGTTAATTATATATTGGTCAGCCAAAAAATATTAATTACATTTGCAGATTTTAAGATGCAATATCAGCAACATATATGAATTTTCTCCATTTTGTCTAGTTATAAAAGAAAAATGTCAGTTTTTACAGTTTGAAAAATAAGAATTGTCCAATCAGATCTTTTTTGTAATCATATATCTATCTGTTCTTTAAAATGTACACAGAAGAACTTTTAATATGCTTTCATGTTTGAATTGTTTAACACTAGTAATAATGGGGCTCTCAATAGCACGCTGTTTAGTGTGAGCCAAAGCTCTGTGTTGAAGGTCATACTAAGACATATAATTGTTCATTTTTTACACATTATGATTTGGATTATTATTTGTTTCATTAACACATATACCACATCTTATTTCTATTGGCAGGTTAGACAGCAAAATTGATATTTGTATTAAATTTGTTATATTGGTTATTAAATTTATATGTGGTATTAAGATATGAAGGGTTTGATCACCTGCCAATAGAAATAATATGTGGTATACATGCTAATGAAACAAACGTGGTTTGACAAAACATACACATACCGTTACCAACCATTTAGAAACTCTATATGAGTTATTTTCTCTTCTGCATATGACACAAAAAACATATAAGTGATACATTATAATGGTAAGACATAGATACGTAGGGTCTTTCAATTATAAATCCATGGTCTCATCTATGCTGTAATCTTTTATGAGTTTTCTTATGACTTTGGACCAAATGTACCATTTTTTTCTTCATATACATTTTGTATCACTTCTATTGTTTTTTTTTCCAGATTAGACTGGAAGTAACCTTTTCCAAAATAGATATAGCTAATTATCAACAAATTATAATTTCAAAACCCAGTTCTTTCTTGTTCTGATTTTTTTTATGGAAGTAGTTTAAAAAAATCCTTATTGAAAATTCATATTAATTAAAAAGTTGATATATTCAGTGAAACAAAGAATGCAAATATTTGTACATGTTATTAGGCTAAATGAAAAATGAAATTGGTGTCATCTACCCTGGAAAAAAATGATAAATCATATCCCAGACACTCTCATTTGCATTATAGTATAATAAATAGCCAACAGTATAAATAATATCCTACTTTGCCAAAATTATTATTATATATATAAGTAACCAATTGTTATAACATCACATATTGTATTGTTCTACTTAGAGTGTCTATGTAACTTTGTATCAAGAATGTCTGTGAAAATAAAGATCTATATTTATCAACGATTTTTCTTTAGAAGTGATATTAAAGTATGCAGCATAGTTTACCTGCTTCACCAAGATGAGGATTGAAAGCAAGTTGGGAAAGGCTCGGCTCTGTCTGTCTTATCCACTTATGTATTTCACTTTTTTCAAAATGTGTTTTGGCTTCTATTAAAGGGGTATATTATATTTGGTGTTGAGCTTATGAATGGGAGGTTGTGACATTGAAGCAGTATACAAGGTCTGCCATGCAGCCACTTCTTGTTGGAAATGGTAAAATAGAAAATAAACCTAAAGATTGTACAAGGAAAAACATATTTCTTGAATTCTAAAAGGGAATTATTTTATATTTGGTCTGGAACCTGTTATGTTGAGTTGAAGGTGGTTTTATTTTAAGCTTATTTAGATCTGTGGTGTTCAGTTAGTTGTCTAATAACATTAACGGAACCAATTTTCCTGCACCAAAGTTACTTTTCAACTTTCTACAGAAGGGCAATGGCTCATATTTCAGTTCCTAGAACTATATACAAAACAGCTGTGCTATCATAGGGCAGGTTTAACTGCCACAAAAAGAAATCCTAAAGAATCAACATACAAAAAAAAATCATGACATGCTTTTCAATAATCTGAAATAAACAAAGGTTTTACAAAGTTGTTTACCAAGCCATTGAGATCATCACTAGAAAGCTCTTTTCCTTTTTAACTTGGGAGATATATATGTGTGTTTCTGTTAGTGCCTATTTATACTAGATTCCTTAAATTATCACGGATTGCTAGAGTTGGGTCTCTTTTGAAAATGTTCCCCAGTTCTGAGATGATTTGTATTTACTTATATTTGTACAGTCAAGGAGTGATTGTGTGTTAGAAAAGGAGTAGGTTCAGTAAGACCCCTTTTTGGCCCCAAAATATAGCAGTTTTGCAAAATTGTGAAAACGTAATCCTTTAGCTATTTATTGGAAAGTAGAATGCTTCTGCTACACAAATATGGTCTGTTTTTGACAAAACAATGCACATATATCGGGTACTAACATCATTAAGTCATGCTAAATTACTGAAATCTTCACAATTTTAGCATTTTGGTTAAATTTTAGACGGTTTCCGCCTCAAATGAAAGTGGCCGCACTCGTGTTCATTCATAATATTGAAATGTAAGTTGTGTTTAAGGATAATACATGACATATATAAAGGTTGAGGATGAACACGGATGCGGCCACTTTCATTTTTGACAAAAACCATCTGAAAAGTGACGATTTTTTGCATATTTGATAGATTTTTCATATTTTTGCTTGAAATGGAGGGTTTGTAATGACTTAATCAGCTAAAATCTTTCACATTTATTAATTGAATTAATTGAAATAGACACTAAAGTGTTTAAAAAGTGTCCAAAATCTGTCGTAAGATGAACCTGAAATTTGAGGCCAAAATCGGTCCTTACCGGACCTACTCCTTTGTCATTTTCTTACCACCTTAAGGTAGCACAATACAAATAGTTATCAAAGATACCAGGATTATAATTTGGTATGCCAGACGCGCGTTTCGTCTAGATAAGACTCATCAGTGACGCTCATATCAACTCTGCCTCGGATAAGAAAATCCTTAGTTTTTCGAAAAATTCAAAGTTTTGTTCACAGTAAAATTGTCAAAATGACCATATTTTTGATTTTCATGTCAATACCGAAGTGTTTACTACTGGGCTGGTGATACCCTTGGTGACGAAACGTCCACCAGCAGTGGCATCGACCCAGTGGTGTAAATAATTATCAAAGGTACCAGGATTATAATTTAGTACGCCAGACGCACGTTTAGTCTACATAAGACTCATCAGTGACGCTCATATCAAAATATTTATTAAGCCAAACAAGTACAAAGTTGAAGAGCATTAAGGATCCAAAATTAAAATTTAAAGTTGTGCCAAATACGGCTAAGGTAATATATGCCTGGGATAAGAAAATCCGTAGTTTTTCACTCCCATCAGATAACTTGAAACTGATGAATTCATTTCATCCTTCTTTATAGTTTTTAAATGAGGTAAGAAAGATTAATATTTTAAATTGTGATAATTTCATTATGACATAATTATTATATAATCAATTGTTATGTAATTAGTTGATATATTGCGATGTCCACATTTGACAATGTTTTCTTGTGGTAGTAATCTGCTCTATCACCTTCTCAGATCTGTCTTATTTATAATTATTTCACATAAAAAATTACGTTAATGAATTGCCATCAATGTAGTAACAATATTTAATATATTAACGAACAAAATAATCTAAAGGTAATCCAAGCATTTTAGAGACAAAATCTTTATCATAAAAGCGCTTTAAAAATATAAATCACCAAAATGTTTGAAAGTGTATAGATTTATTGTATATTTAAAGCGTTTGAACGACAAAGAATTATAAACATTACAAAATGGCGCAAATTTATATGAATCTATGGCTGTATCAAAAAACATCTATTGTTTTTTTTCTAAATAGAAATGATAATGTAATTAAAAAGATAGAGGAATACCAGAAAAGGAGGAGGAAA
Source organism: Mytilus trossulus (assembly GCF_036588685.1). NCBI lineage: Eukaryota > Metazoa > Mollusca > Bivalvia > Mytilida > Mytilidae > Mytilus > Mytilus trossulus. The sequence continues at coordinate 38,764,267 of NC_086377.1, forward strand.
TCGCTCAAACTTTAAGATAAGTATTTCTATATGTTGGCTAGTTTTACTACGTTTGATTTGTATGACAATATGTAAACAAAATATCTTTGGTACTCAGATGGCCATGTACGAGATCAATTAGCTGTTGAATATGTACAAGCAGCTCGTCCAATAGTTGGTTGTTGTTCATTTGCAGGTATATATTATTTCATATTTTCAAAAATATTTTTTTTATGACTTATGACTTGAAATAGCGTCCGGAGAGTAAACGTCATATACTTCATGTAATATATAGTGTTATATGGACACACCGTAGACAATACAGCCTAGTTCAGTAGTATACAAGAAGTGAATAATACCAAAAGCATCATCAAAAATCGTTTGGCTAAAATAACTGATAATACCGTGTCGAAAAGCGTAGTAGATTAACAAAAGGACTAACAAATAAGTTCTCTGAAACCACATAAACAACTACAGATTGAGCATTTGCAATCCACCAAAAGTTGATTAGTATAATTTGAGGTTACCAATCAGCACGATCAGCATATAAATCAATGAATGTGGAAAATGCAATTCTTGTTCATGTAACTACATGTATACACGTACACGTGATTTGTCTAGATCAAACATTAAATCTCATCTGCGAAATCCGTTAAATTTGATTTTATTGGATAAGTTTTCACTTTCAATTAAATTGTTGTTGTAAAAAACAAGGATTTGTATAGTACTATACAAATCCTTGTAAAAACTGAAACTTTAGCATTTTAAATCATGGAAAAACAAAATTTATGTACTTGTTAAAATTGTTCTAATGGCTAAAATTTTAGCAGAAAAAAATTGAACCCAAAATGTTTGAAAGCTAAAATTTTAGCCCTCAGTTTTTAGTTTCGATAAGCTAAAAATTTAGTTTTGTTTTATACATTCATTGTGTATCTTATGTCATAAAAAGTGGAATGCTAAAGTTTTATCAAGCGTATTATTTCTTTTATTTTTATTACAGGTTGATTTGAAAGCTGTTGTGAATTTTCATTGGTTTTTCTTTAATAGAAAAATTATATTCAGCGGTATTATTTTAAGCTTAATGTAATTTTTCTAACATAAGCAAAACTGTAGTTTTCCGAGAAGATGTGAATTGTTGTTCCTTTATGACATGGTTCTTCAAGAGATATGTTTAGATTTTCAGATATGACATTGTATGAGAATAAAACTGCTAGATTTTTAGCGAAAATCCATAGTCTTTTGACCATTTCGCAATGATTCAAAACAATCCATTTTGAGAATGAAAATTGCAGTGAATCAAAATTTATTGCAGTCCGTTAATTGTCTTGTATATGTTGTTTCACCTACGAAATGAACCAGCCAAAGTCCTGTGCACCTGAAAGAACTCGAGACAAATGGTAAGTAAAATAAATCGGAACATATTATAACCAGAATATCGTCTGCTGTATGAGTATGTCTGTAATAAGAAATGAGCGAGAGAAGTTTTCAAAGAATAAACAAATACAGAAAACTAAAAGGGTAGACAACTTGGTTTACAACCGACCAAATTGTGTAACACAAACTGTTGAAGATGAAGATGATATACATGTTGTCCCTGATATTTCTATCGACCATCCTTACGTCAAAGAAACCACAACCACTAACTGTTCTGATCCTGTTTTCCAAAACGAAATTGTTATAGATTCGGCAGAAAATGATTACAATGTAGATTTTGACTTAGACTTCACATACATTCCATCAGATCTTGTTGATTTAAGTTATTGCCGTTTTGTGGTAGAACTTGATGTCCTTGCCAAACAATTACAACAATGCACTAAGTGTTGTACTCCTTTGCACCTGCATAACTCACTTGGAGTCAGACCCCTTGGCTTGTCAGGAATATTGTTTGTTCAGTGTACTGAATGTGGAAATGTTGACCGAATCAAATTGGGCAAAACTCACTATCGTACTGAAGTGAAGAGAGGAAATGGTATTTTTGATATAAATACTAAAGTGGCTACAGGTACTTTAATATGTTACTCTTTTATTATCTTTTCCAATTATAAATGACTACCAATTATTGCATTGAGCCTTTCCCTGAAATGATCATGTGTACATGTATGTACATGTATTAGAGATTGTACTTTTGGTATAGGTATGTTGTAGCTACATGTAGTCATTTCTTACAAAAACTTTTTGTCCACTATGGGCGATATAAGGTCCGTTTGTCCTGATAACATGGTCGTCTGCAGTGAATTTGTTCGCCCATACATATAAAAGTAGATTATGTGGTATATATGATTTCCAATGAGACAAATCTCCACAATAGACCAAAATTACTCTAAAATTAACAACTATAGGTCACCATATACAGCCTTCAACAATAAGCAAAGCCCATATCTCATAGTCAGCAGAGTCCACTGGCCCTTGTTTTGTTCTCTTTACTATAAAATAATATATATCAAGAATAAATGTTACTCAGATATTTATATATGATATTATCATATATATTCTAGATATGTATGGAAACACATGAGAATGTTTAAAAGTTGATAGCTTGTTTTGAAGCATGCATGGTTCAATGAGATAATGATTCTCACTGACTGATTTAATTCTTGTCCTTGATGGATTAATAATTTTTTTGAAAAAGTAGCCTGGTAATACTAACAATGATGTACAAATTTTAGATCATGAAAAGAATTTACAATATAAAAAAGAGGAAGTGGTATTATTGCCAATAGGACAACTCTGCACAAAAGACGGTTAGAGACCAAATGACACAGAAATTAACAACTATAGGTCACGGTATGGCCTTCAACAATAAGTTAAGCCAATACCTCATAGTCAGCTATATAAAAGCCCTTGAAATGAAAATGTCAAACAAGAAAACTAACAGCCTAATTTGTGTGCGAAAAAATAAAATAAAAACAAATATGTAACCCATAAACAAACAACAATTACTGAATTACAGGCTCCTGACTTGGGACAGGCATATACAAACAGAAACAATTTTATTTATTATCTATACAGTACTCACAAATTGACGGACTATTTTTTTTTTCGGTTAACAAATACATGTATCAATAAATACATATTCTACTATGCACCTCAAAAAGAAAGTAATAAATAAGTTGAGATTCAGTAAAATTTCAACACTCTTTAACATAATCTGTTCAGATAATAAACAGTATGCACTTGACACCAATGCGAAAATTAATAAAATCAGGGCTAATAGAAATTTGGTAAATGGTTTTCATTCTCCACTTTAAGATTAAAGGTATAAAATAAGGAAAGTTCTTTTGTACTGGTCAGGGTAAGAAAGATTTTTTCCATATTCTAAACTATTTTTTCACAATGACTGTTTACCTTATAAATTTTCAAAGGAACTAAATCACGCCTGTGAATTTAAACATGCAAGAATGTCAGATTGAACTAGCAGAAATTGACAGATTCTGCTAATAGTTTCACCTAAATTAGTCATTAATGTGTAGTATCAAACAAAATTGGCATTTCCGGCATGTAAAAAAAACCATCTATTTTTTCATGAGAATGGATGAAGAAGAAGGTAATTATTTCTGAAAATGTTACTTTTAGTATGATTACTACATGTACTACTAAAATATATTTCAGTATATGTATTAACTAATACCATATTGAACAAATAAGTATTTGTAGTCAAATCCATTTTATGAAATTTAGATGCTTATTTTAACATAAAATTTTCAGGGATGATTCATGCTGGAATTGGGGAGACCCAATTAAACAATCTGCTAGCAGCAATGAATATACATTGTATAAACTCCAAGACCCTGAAGGACAGAGAAATTGAGATTGGTGAAGTGATGGAATGTAGTGCAGAGGCCTCAGAAAGGACATTTTTGTTAGAGGAAGCTGTTGAAGCTATTTCACTTAATGAAGGTTAGATCACACGACTATATAAAATACATATAAATGCAGCTTTCACAATAGTTTTGTTTTGATGAGAATTCCTCCATCATTAAATATTTATTCATGTAGATCACTGGCTATAATTACTATAAAGATTAGATTTAGAAGTGTTATTTCTATATGTGAAAATAAAAGGATATATTATGTTTTTTAAATGCATTTGTTTTTAGGCAAAAGTTAAAATAACATGAATTTTCCTGGAAAGCATTTCTTTAACATGAACCACGACATATTTACAAACCCCTGTGAAGAAACACGGGGAGTGTCTTTCGTATACAAATGATGGATACTGGCCATGGTTGAAATTAAATATTGCAACACGTGGTTATATCTGTCCAATGCACAATTAAGCCATGCCGTCTGCATAATTTTAGTAAGTTTCTAGATTATAATACCTGAAAGCGATACACTACACCATGATTATCCTTCTAAATCATGTTTTGCCCTGACAATGGATCATATTGAATCAATTTTCCATTTGTTCTCATTAGTTTCAACAAATGTTAACATACTCTTTCAAGATATTTTTAATTAATTATCAAAGGTATATAACTCAGAAGACCTGTACCGTGTAACATCATACACATATTAAACATATATGTTTCTGGTAACATAAAGTAAGCAACCAACGAATAAACAGGTATAATGACGCAAATAAACAAAAAAACATGTTAAGCATAAATGTCTCAAAATGAGAATTTAGACAAACAAATTTTAAAAAGATAGGCTTTTTGCATATCTTCTCTTTTCAACCAAGAGGGAGTGATCACTTATTCTACATTTAGTGATTAATCTCCTTATCTGAAAATTACATACATTTAAATTAGATTCGAGTTAGTAATAATTTTGAATTTTTTTATAAAGATATTATTTACTTTTATCATCAATGCTATCAAATTTAGTACTTATAATTGACACGTCTTATTACAAGAAGATTAAACAAGAAGATGCACTTTGTGTGACAGGCAGAAGAATGCAGTAATAATACCATATGGATATATACCTTCTGCATGAAATGTGCTACACAAGTGGAAGCACTTGAGCAGCCATGTCCTATGTGCAGACAGGAAATCCTAGATGTAAATCCATTTTATGGTTGAACGTTTTACCACTGATTTATAAATTCAGGTGCAGGAAGGAAAATACAGTAAAAAGTTTAAAAAAAAACTTCGATTGAAAATTTAATATCCGCTTACACATGTTGCAAAGCCCCTGTGTCTAAACTGTGTGTAAATACTTGCTGGTGAAAAACTATTTTTGTCAATTATAAAGTTTACTATAGGTTAAATGGTCAATACTTTCACACATCTGCAGTATAGTAAGATGAAGTTACAGTTAATGCATATGTATATGCTCTAACACAATTCATAACTTTGTAGAGGAAAATAAATATCTGATTTTAACCTAATAACCACGCTTGTTGAATAATTTTCTTTTTTTATAAGCACTGATATTTAAAATTGCATTCTTAATTTTCCCTATGGCCACTGATATAATTAATAAAGGGTCTATGGCCAGGACTACAAATTACTCGACATAAAACAAGTCTGTTATTGGATTAGAAATCAGTTGAATACAGTTATAATACTAAAGTTACAAAAATGATTATTAAAACTTTTTGAAATTTCAACAAGACTACCAGTAAAATATTAGTATTTTTATTTTCGCATTTATATATTGTACTGTCTTTTTTCATGTACTGTTGTATTCCTACTTGTGACAGATCAGCAGTTTAGAACTGTATTAGAACTTTATTATTAGGGTTTGTATAAAATTCATTATTGATAGCTGTTTATGTAGCAGTTCTCATGAATATTCAGAGAATACAGCAGTTTTTGTGTATTTTATTTTAATGTGACACAAGAACAAACCTTACAATTCTGTTCACATGGTTTAAGGAATCACTTAATGTTATGAATATGTATTTTAGGTGAGCAGACACTGATGGGAAACCAGCATTCGAAAATGGTTCCAACTAGATTTCACCGATTTCCATTTCCTAGTTAATAATATATTTATCTAGATTTCACCGATTTCCATTATGTGGGGCCAGTTGGCAGGAGTAATATTAACGGAATTTAACTTATATACAACGGGATAACATCTTTTTACATAAGTGGGGCGAGTTGGCATTACTAAATTCTTCCTTGTTAATAATATATTTATCTAGATATTATCGTTTTCTATTAGGTGGGGCGAGTTGGCAGGAGTAATATTAATGGGATTTCACAAGTGGGGCGATTTGGTAATCCAGGTTGGGGCGGTTTTTTTTTTAAAGTGGGGCGAGTTAGTGAAAAAGTGGGGCTATTTGCCAGTGGGGCGATTTGTCATGGATTACCTTCAAATATATTCTAATGTGGTTTTTGGCTTCGTCGTGCATTAACAAGCTCATAGCCATTGTTGAATTAGTTGTTTTCTTTAAAATAGTCGACAAAATTGCTCTTACAAAATTTCCATTTGGGAGCCTCGAGCTCGATAGGGGAAATACTCTGCAAATACTGACAGTTGGCAAGTATGGTCATCAAAAAAGTTGACATGTTACTATGTACATTTACCATTATGTTACTTTATGTTCTTGCTATACACACAGTACAGAGACTTGTCAATCTTTGTGAACTATTTTTTATGGGAGTCATAGAATATGCGTATACAATCAATAATTAAAAATAGTCTATTTATATTGAAAAGGAAAAGTTCGTATATGTCTAAAGAAGAGGGACGAAAGACACCAAAGGGACAGTCAAACTCATAAAATTAAAGCAAACTGACAAGGCCATGGCTAAAAAATGCATTTCATGGCGAGACACAGAAATTATACTGTAAACAGTAGACTATAGATAGGTAAATTAGGTACAAAAGAACTCTAAATCTTAAATACTACAAACCACCTCTGTTCTATGGAAGATAATGATATAACTGGACTAGAAATACACACAACCTGTAATTAACTGCCTTTACAGCGCTTTCGCGCTTTGATTTTATTTCTTTGCTGGTTATCAAAGCAGGATCCTTTGTCACAAGTCTTGATATTTGGTCCGAAATTTTCCGCCTGTCAAATTTAGCATCAGTATACAATGATTTGACTCTGTCATCCTTTGATACGTCCCAATATACTGCTTTCCAGTTGCATATATTTTTTTTATATATAGCTCTTAAGAACTAGCTAACTTCCACATGACCGTGTGTATTTTCTCCATCTATTCTCAAGAAAGAAAATTTGATATAAAGGAAATCAGCAGTGCATTAAAAAACAATTGGAAAGACACGTGACACTCTGTATGGTTTAAATGACAAGTGTCGCAAGCGTGTGCCAACAAGGCCAATACAATAAAAAAAACAATGCAATTCTGACCGGACGTTACTGCGAACTTGATACATCCCGCACAGCCAAACGGACGCCCCACTTCGGCAAGCGTTTTACGGTCGGGAGAAGACCAAGTGACCATATTTCTATACCCCAGTCACCCTTTGGGATAATAATATTCAAGATATTTACCAAAAGACAGCAAAATTTCATTAAAATTTCCAATTCAGGGGCAGCAACCGGTTATCAAATTCATCTGGACATTGCAGGGCAGATAGATCTTGACCTGATCAACAATATTACCTGTTAGATTTGCTCTAAATACTTTGGGTTTTGAGATAGAAGCCAAAAACTGCATTTTTCCCCTATGTTCCAATTTTAGCCATTGCGGCCATCTTGTTTGCTTGGCCGAGTTATCGGACATTTTTTTTAAACTAGATTATCCAATGATGATTGTGGCCAAGTTTGGTTAAATTTGACCCAATAGGTTCAGAGGAGACGATTTTTCTAAAAGATAACTAAGATAAACGAAAAATGGTTAAAAATTTACTATAAAGGACAATATCTACTTAGGGGGTCAACTGACCATTTCGGTCATGTTGACTTATTTGTAGAAATTACTTTGCTGAACAGTATTGCCGTTTATAGTTATCTCTATCTATAATAATATTCAAGATAATAACCAAAATCAGCAAAATTTCCTTAAAATTACCAATTCAGGGGCAGCAACCTAGCTACAGGTTGTCCGATTCATCTGAAAATTGCAGGACAGATAGACCATGACCTGATAAACAATGTTACCATTGGTCAGATTTGCTCTAAATGCTTTGCTTTTTGATATAAAAGCCAAAAACTGCATTTTACCCCTATGTTCTATGTTTAGCCATTGCAGCCATCTTGATTGGTTGGCCGGGTCACTGGACACTTTTTTAAACTAGATACCCAATGATAATTGTGGCTAAGTTTGGTTGAATTTGACCCAGTAGTTGCAGAGGAGAAGATTTTTGTAAAAGTTATCGACGAGGCCAGGTGAGCTAAAAATGAAAATAGAAATATATTCTACTGAACTATGTTTATTTTTATCACAGGATTAAACAGAATATGCAAAAAAATGGTTTTCAAAGTTAAAACCTTTGCTGATCTAAAAAGATAGAAGATAAAAAGTTCATTCCATGAGCCAGAAATCGTAGAGGATGAGCATATTCTTTACAACACAAAGAATAGCTGAAATGTCAAGAAAATAATAAGCAACAGAAGTGACTTTAAGTAATATGTGAAAGATATTTTTCTGATAATTTTTTGAGAAAAATATCTGATTGATCATAGTATAAAAGGAAGAAAAGCAAGCACGAAGTCAAGCCGGCATTAGATAGGCCTACATATGACGATACAATTTATGAAAATCCAGATAAATGTGAAAAAATAACATTGCAAAATCAAATGGTTTCAAAAGTGAATCCGATCAAGGAACTACAAATGAAACAGAGGGTACAGGGAGAATTATGTTGTTAACAGACTATTCATGCAACCCAAAATTTCATACAATGAACATTATGATATGTGGTACAGGGACGAACCCATTGGACAAAACGCAATAACAGTTTTTTTAAAACTATCTAGAGACTACCACTGTATACGTCAGAAAGCTGGTGTCGGTCCCAAGCACCTGGTGGGCGCAGGGTGAATCATGTAAAATGAAGGATGCTGTCAAACATACCTAAAATAATAGCAATTTTTTTATAAAGTCAACCTGGCCTGAACGAGTTGAAACCTTTATAGTGATAAACATACCTAAAAAAGAGCCAAATTCATATACTCAACTTTGACTGAAGGAGTTGAAACCTTTATATTGATGCGTTATTTAGTCCCTCTATCAAATAGTTATCAAAAGTACCAGGATTATAATTTTATACGCCAGACGCGCGTTTCGTCTACATAAGACTCATCAGTGACGCTCAGATCAAATAGTTAAAAAGCCAAACAAATACAAAGTTGAAGAGCATTGAGGATCAAAACAACACCATTCACGTATATTGTTTCTGATATATGTCTGTATCTTTACAGGTAACAACTTTCTGATTCAAAGAATAATCTTAAAAAGTCCAAAATACCCCCAATTTGTGAGTGCATTTACAGAATTGATGAATTATGATTAGGCAGACAGGAAATTCAAGCTAGTCAGAAGTAACACAACACAACAATTGCCAAGATCTGACTTGACTATTCGATCAAGTTCAAATTATGATGAAAATCTTAAAATGATGGAGAATCCTTACTTTCAAAAAGTTATCAGTGCAGTACAGGAAGATGTATTCATACATTTAAATAACAATGAATTATTGGTATGAACATAATGTTGGTTGTGCAGCTTCTCAGGTGGAAACCCAGTTGAAATAAATCAAAGAATCGAAGCTCTTAGTTCGAGAAGGCGCAACATTGCGATGGGTTTCAACATGTTTATGAAATCTCAACCATCCCCTATACCTCTTACCAATGTGGATAAGAAATTATATTTCTCTGTGACTGCCTTGATATTTTCTAAAAGGCATATAAATCATTATTTAAACATGTCACGTTACAGATGAATTTCGAAATACAACTTCCTTATACCTCAATTTTTTCATCATGTTTGAAGATTTATATATTTTATCTAATAAGAAACATAACAGAAGTCTTTCTTAAATTTTCCCATACATTGATTGATTGATTGTTGGTTGCTTAACGTCCAGTGGCAAATATTTCATGCATATTCAGGACGAGAACAAGTTCTCAATAAATTCAATAGGTAGGTTGATACAATAGAGGCCATTTAGGGATTATGGTCGGAGAAATTTTGACGGACCCCTCAAAGAGTTGCTGCAGCGTTCTTGACGTGCTCAGAGCGTGGCACTCTTTTTACACGAGGCATCGGATTTAACGTCCCCCTTCTGACCGGACGTGACTGCGAACTTGATACATCCCGCACAGCCAAACGGACTCCCCACTTTGGCAAGCGTTTTAGGGGTTCGTGTTGTTTATTCTTTAGTTTTCTATGTTGTGTCATGTGTACTATTGTTTTTCTGTTTGTCTTTTTCATTTTTAGCCATGGCGTTGTCAGTTTGTTTTAGATTTACGAGTTTGACTGTCCCTTTGGTGTCTTTCGTCCCTCTTTTACTGCCGGTCGGGAGAAGACCAAGTGACCATACTCCAATACCCCAGTCACCCTTGGGGACCTCTGATGAAGAAAGTGGAGAATAACATGAATTGTTACAGAGGAATGATTTACATGCAGGAGCTCGGAAAAAAGGAAATAAAAGAGCTGTCCATGTACCTGCTCATATTAAGGTACAGTATATATACAGCTATACATGTGTATACACGTATATATTTATAAAAATAAATATCTTGTCTACAATTTCTGATTTCAAAAAATCTATCAAATGATATACTTTACATGCAAGTCATGCAATTCACTTAGAGATAGAAAATTGATTTAGGAACATATAGGTCTTTTTGTTTTATCACTTTATAATATTTCCCCGTGGGTATCACTTTTGCGTGCTTTTCTAACATCGGACACCGTGTTTCAAGTTTGGCTTCGAGTGGTGGAAACACAGTTGAACTGCATATTTAATAACAATGGGAAGCAGTATGGGTACATTCCAATCTAACAGTTGGTAAATAAACAATAGAACAGTTTGTAAATAAACAATAGCTTAATTAAGTATGCAGACCCGGACGTGTCTTATAAATTGAAGTTATGGTTGTATAAATGATTAATCTCTTTGATAACTGTTTATTTTTGCTGTACATTTTCTAGTTGGCTACTCACCGATGTCGGACAACGATACTCTCAACCCGAGCGCGAAGCTCTTGCTGTCGTATTTGGATGTGAACGTTTTTCTATAAAAATCTTGATGTATTTGCCACAAAGTCCTCTTTTTCTATTAAATGCAATGAAACAGTAAAAAAAATGCTTTGCATCAAGTTGCCCCTTGGAATATGTACAAAATGGTCTATCTTTAATATTCATTATATCTGTAGTTTTGATACAATTGAAGTTTGAAAAGCTCGTACAAAAATGCCTACAGAAGGGTACATAAACCTTAAAGAGAAAGAATGATATATAGTGCTGTAAAAAGTCACGATTCGCAATCCTATTATTTACATTATTTCAGTGAATATACGATTGACATTCGATAGCTTGATGGATACAATAGTAAAGTAGAGGATATGTGCGGATAATAACATTACTGATAATCATTTGATGTATATTTTGATTTTTTGATTTTAGTATTAAATAGAACATATCAACTATTTATTTAGTTTGACTCTATTCTGCCATAAAGGTTCCCGATACAGAACAGTGGCGTATCCACATTGAGCGTGAGATTGTATTATAAAGTAATAGATTTATGATTTAAAAAGGTATAATCCGCCAATAAATTAAGTTTAATCACTGTATCTCTAACAATTGTCTTTCATGTTGGTTGTATACATATATAAGACATAATAATTTATGTCAGCAAGTTACAGGACATGAAGTGACAGTGACAATTATTTTTTTCGCGTCACACAGGTAACTTGAAAATAATATTGTCGTTTATAGTGTGGAGAGGTGCAGCTAACGTTTCGCAAGGGAATAACAGAAATTGAGCTAGCTTTTCATAATATGGTAGAAATTAATATTGTGTGCATAAGTTAATTTTTTTTGAAAGAGAAATAATTATACAAAAAACGGGATATAATAATTATAACTCTGAAAAAAGGAAAAGATAACCGCTGCTATTAATTAACCAACAGATTATTTGTGGCTTAATGTCCTTTTCCTTTTTGTCCTGTAACTTTCTGTCCGCTTACCTTTGAAACATCCCACCATCCCGCACTGCCAAATGGACGCTCAACCTTGGCAACCGCTGTACGGTCGGTTTTATAAAAATGCATCATATGTATTTTCTAATCAATGCCAAAAAAAATAATATATGTGCTTCGTATAACCATTATGTAATATTGTCATGAATTTTCGCTTCACAAATACAAGAAACCACGAAGACATTTTTGGGTCTCGCATATTTTTGTTAAATTAAATACATAGAACGACAATATTATTTCTGATTATCTTTTTAAATTCAAACTGGGATGGTTACTCAAACCTTGATCTGGCCGAAACACCCGTTATGTATTACAGTAGGTTAATCCCTTATAATCCTGGTACCTTTGATAACTAGTAATGCCTGGTAACAATTTTACTTACTTTTTATTATAAAAACCTGAAATTTTTATATGAAAAGTAAACACACAATAATATTGAACAAATTTTCAACATTGTGTTATCATTTTACTCACTATAAAGACAATAAATGTAACGAAGAAGCACTATAAAGCATACATCATATTTATCATCCTCATTTGGCTTATATGTTTTTGTCTATGTATAATCCAAGTGTTAAATAGCGCGTTTCAAATTCCGCACAGGTAGACTTAAAATAATTTGATGTTATGCTATTGTTTCAGAAAAAGGGAGAAGGTTTGGATCCATTAAAACGTTTAATCCCGCTGCAAATGTTTGCACCTGTCCTAAGTCAGGAATCTGATGTACAGTAGTTGTCGTTTGTTTATGTAATATATACGTGTTTCTCGTTTTGTTTACATAGATAAGACCGTTGGTTTTCCCGTTTGAATGGTTTTACACTAGTACTTTTGGGGCCCTTTATAGCTTGTTGTTCGGTGTGAGCCAAGGCTCCGTGTTGAAGGCCGAACTTTAACCCATAATGGTTTACTTTTTAAATTGTTACTTGGATGGATAGTTGTCTCATCGGCACTCACACCACATCTTCTTTTATCTATTAAAATATATTTGTCATCATTCTTCTCTCAGTATTAAAATTCCTCCGCATCGGAACACCCGTGTCACACGGTTAAAAAAAAACCCCAAAAACTCTTTATTTTTATTTAATACTGTTTATAAACATGGAGCAGACTAGATTAGATAATATACAATGCTTAAGGAATATTGTTGTTCTTAAACCATGTATTAGTGTAAAATCTATCATAAAAATATTTACACCTACTATTTTATGTAAAGTAAGCCAGGGACGTATATAAGTCCTTGATTAAGCATATAATAATGTTTATCAACATATCTTAAAACGCACAGATTAAAAGGAATGAAATAGATTTACTAGTAAAAGGACATAGTTTATAGTTTATTTAATGGTCTAGTACTATGTACACCACTAAAATTAAAATTAACTTTAACTAAAGAATATGATGTTTGCCGTTTGGAGGAAGATTAATAGTGACCATATGTATAACCCCTCCACCCTCAAGGAATCGTTAATGTGTCAACAATCAGTTGTTTTGCTAGCACAAAAGCATTTTTAATTCATGGCCACTTGGTATTTACATTTAAATGATTATTGCGCTAGCATTGATTTCCTTAAAACAAGTGAAATAATGTAGTATAAATTTGTTAAAACACATAAAAATATGGACCACATGTTAGGGTAAGCTCGACTTCAGTGACTCAACACGAGGTGTTTTTGAAATTACACGGCGGTTACAACATTTTGTAAAAAAAAACAACTAGCAAATCTAGTAATCTATGTTTCAAATTTGATAGTAAAACTCTGTGATAAAGGCTGTGGATTTTCTATAAAAAGTCTTGGTTTATGTGCCACAAAGTACTCTTTTTCTATTAAATGCAATGAAACAGTAAATAAGAATGCTTTGCATTAAGTTTCCCTTTGGTATATCTTCAAAATGGCCTATCTCTAATTTTATTTAAATCTGTAGTTTTGATACAATTGAAGTTTAAAAAGTTCGTACAAAATGGCTACACCTTAAGAAAAAGTGGAACGACCTATCGCAAAATGAAATGGAACTTAGATACAAAGTTCTCAATAAACGAAAAGACTGAAATACAGGCACCTACCAAAAGTCTACCATCGACATCTATGAATACTGCCTCGTCCCTTGATAACCTAATATGATATATGACAAGGTTTTTCACAACTTGCTTGCAATAATAATTTCAACTGCTGAGTACAAAACGTTGTATTGCTTCAGCATATAATGTACATACATTTAAGTGATTGTTTTAATGTACATTGGAATATTAGAATGAAATATAAGTAAAAAATATGAGCATTGATCAGGGAATGGACTCCAATATTGATTGATTGTTGGTTGCTTCACGTCTAGTGGCAAATATTTCATGCATATTGAGGACGAGAACAAGTTAACAATAAATACAATAGGTAGGTTGTTGTAAAAGAGGTCATCTAGGATTGTCGGGGAAATTTGGAATGCCACTGGAAAAGAGGGTATATTGGATAGGGACAGAAATTCCTTTCCTTTATTTTGGTCTTAATACGTTTTAAATTTTGGAAGTTAAATTGGCATGATTAGCAAGCAAAATACATGAACATGATTTAGGTCATGTTTTTCATGTTTAATTTAAGAAGTGGAGGCAACAAATAAGAAAATGCGGCACAAATGAAAATCATTTGCTCTGATAAATGAGCCTCAGATATTGGTTAATATTTTTACTTGATGAATCTTATGTAACTAGATTTAACAATTTATCAATAACAATATAAGAAACTAACAAAATAACTTTCAGAATGAATGAATTACAAAAATCGAAAAGCAGAATTGTGAAGCCAATTCTTCCTCATGATATATACAGTTGGCTTTAATTGTATCTACAAAACCTTCAATTGGAAAGCCTTGCTTTCCTGAACAAAAACATAAATCTTCACTAAAACAGTTATTTAAAAGTCATAAAAGTGTCTGAACCTCAATAATTCAAACTATCCCACATGATATATACAGTTGGGTTCAATTTCATCCACAAAACCTCAAATTGGAAAGCCTTGCTTTCCTAAACAAAAACATAAATCCTCAGGATTAAGAAGGTCAATAAAATCATAATTCCACAACGTGAATCATGCACACTTAATGTATGTAATATTTCATCGAAACTGTTGTCAACTGTGAAGAAGAAATGTGGATCAAAAGTACAATTGAGTTTTTGTACAATTTTAAGTATAACGGAGGACATTTCTGAAACTTATATACACCTGGAAAAAAGTATTGAAACACCAAATTGAAATTGAAATTAAAAAAACACTCTTTATTTTGATGTGATATAATTTGGTAAAATAGAACTAGTTAAACATTATTTAAGTATCACCTGAGTTTAACCAATAAATATCTACTCGATAAGTTTCTATCTGCACATGCAGCTATCGTACCCGTAAACAGCAAAACAGATGTTTTTATCCTCATTGTTTTCAACACTTTAAATAATAAATTTTTATAGTTATGTGATTGCAATACTTTTTCCATGTGTATATATACAACAAACCTTCTTCTTATTTAAGCAACATTTAAACATCCTTATACTTAATGTTGTCAGTCGAGTACACCCTATCAACCTAAAGCATGTTTCATAAGTTTTCAGGACGTGAATTTATTGAAAAATATTTGTGTTATTTAGAAAAATGCCACATTCTAATGTATCGTATATAACTTTGGAATCACCACTAGAATACAGTGAAATAAAGACTGACCATACAGTTTCAAAATATACAAGCGAGACTGATCGTACAGTGAGAAATTCAAACAATTGTATTTTTTTTATTTCTGGCTTCAAAGATCTCGTTGAAACTTTTGCCCCCACTTCAGTTAATAAAGTCTGGTTCATACATTAATTTTTACACTAAGAGGGTAAAAATATTGTTTTTAGGTTAACCGACTGATTTTCCTCAGTGATGCACCTGAAAATCTCTTGATTAAGGCAAAGATACGAATAATGAATGTGCTGTATTTAATTCTAAACCATTTGAGAATATTGATGTCAACTGAATTATTCATTAAGCAATGTACAGATGATAAACATACCGTTTAATTCAGTTTATCCATCAAATTTAGAATGTGATCCAAAACGTTCTCGCTTCGAAAATCGATAGCGTACAGAATATTATCTACACTGTGTAAATCATTCAAACTATCTTACATGATATATACAGTTGGCTTCAATTTCATTCAAAACACCTTCAATAGGAGAGCCTTGCTTTACTAAACTTTAACATAAATCCTCACAAAAACAGTTATTTAAAAGTCATTAAAGTGTATCAACCTAAATTATTTAGTTTCAATGCTTTCAGCATCAGAATCATCATTCTCATCCTGTATAAATAGTACAGCTTCTTCAAGTTCTATTTCCAGTGTTTTTGAAACATAATTATTACTGCAATTTTTACATTCATTATTACTTTTCTAGCATTTGCATGTATTTTTTATGCAACCTTTCTTGCATTAGCAACCTCGTAAGAGCCAATCGACATGCTTTTGAACGGACTTAATGTTAGTCTCATCATCTCAAAGAGTAGAAAGAATATTATCTTTAGTGGAAAAACCATTATCTTGGATGGATGGCAAGTTCATTACAGTGTTTGTTGACAAGTCATACATTTTTGAAATAAAGACATGTTCGTCTCCAGTGATAGTACAATGCACCTATACTTGGAGGAATTTCATCCTCATATGAAACTCTAACTTGGCCCTTGTTCTTATATGTCTTAGCCAATATTCATGGACTTTTCTAACTTTGAGATTAGGGTTCTTTTGAAAAAAATTCTTTGAAAAGCTCATTTGCATTTCTGAAGTCTGGAAGGAACTCTGTAGTATGATTTTTGAAGTACAGAGATCCGAACCGATGCACAGACAAGAACTCATAATGCCCCTCTACTATTGTAGGTTGGGCGTAAAATTAACTCTTATAAGTTATATTTGAAATAGTCTCATTTTCAACATAATGTTATCTTTAAGTAAGTTTGACTTACCCAGATTCAAATGACATATTCTCATCCTCTTTTTCACTAATTCTAAAATTAAATAGTTGCAGTTAATTAACATTTTCCAAAGACTTGCGATGAAATTATAGTAAAAAGTATTTATATAAACTCTTATTATGAGCAGGATCTGCTTACCCTTCCGGAGCACCTGAGATCACCCCTAGTTTTTGGTGGGGTTCGTGTTGTTTATTCTTTAGTTTTCTATGTTGTGTCATGTGTACTATTGTTTTTCTGTTTGTCTTTTTCATTTTTAGCCATGGCGTTGTCAGTTTGTTTTAGATTAACGAGTTTGACTGTCCCTTTGGTGTCTTTCGTCCCTCTTTTATTAAGTTTACACAAACAATTATAATAAAACTTTTTATACTAAATCTCAATCATAGTTGAAACACTTTTCAATTGTAAGAGACCTTGATTTTGCCCTATGGCGTTTTAAGTTAACCTGTTTAAAAACTTAATGTTTACCAAACATCTTTTAATCTAAACAATAAGCAAATATTTCCTGAATGAATAAAATAAAACCATATCTACGTTTCCCTTTGTCTTGTTTTCCCTTCTCTCCCCTACCCCTGACTTTTTTTGGGCACCTCTTCCTTTTCCTCTTCATCTCCTTGTTTTTCCTCTTTCAGATCTACAAAGTTGATACTTTTTAGTAAAGTAAATTTGGTAGTTATTTGCAATAGACACTCATGTAGTCAAGACAATGACAGAGGTGACATTACTATTAAAAACATTGTTGTGATTGGATTTAAAAAATGGTGATTTAGAGTATCAAACGTCTTTCAATTATCTTGTTTTAGTAAACACTCTTCTGCTTTTCAGTAAAACTTAAAAAAATGTATGAGTTCCAAATATTTTTTAATACCTTGAAATTGTTCTAAGATTGACTAACCTCATTAATTCATATCCCTTGTAAAATATATGACATAAGCAAATATAGAATATTAGAAGCAATGTGTTTTGGGATAAATCATGCGTTTGCTTTTAGTGAAAAATATATTACTGAAGATTTATTATCAAGATGACTGTTTTACCTTGATATACCCCGGCAGTTTAAAGCTGTTGCTAAATACCAGATTTCCCAGATCTTCCTTTTTTCTTCTAGCAAGATCTTTCCCTGCCCCTTCTGTAAAATTAAACTTGTATTTGTTTGGTGTCAAGAAACTATCCTTCTGAATTTTGTTTTTCTTGTAAAAACTAGTCTTTTGACGACCGGGATATTTTCAAGTCCGTTCCAAAGCGATTGACCATATGACATGTACCAAAATACTTATATATTTTTTACGACTATCGCTGTTGCCACCATGAAATTACCAGCTGGATTGCTCTTGACTAAAGGCAGGGATTCCCAAAATGTCTGATGACCTTCCATGCAGAGAAAGTTTACTTCCATTGATGCTCCATTGTAGGTTATTAACTCCACATTCTGTTTATACGACTCGTGTAAGCAATGACCTCATGGATCTCTGAAAACTCGTATTCTTTGGTTCTGTGATGATTTGTTGAGAGGAGTCTGAAGAGGTTAACTAATTTGACTCGTGGGACTTTTAAAATTTTTAAATGTTATAAAAAAAAGACACTTTTAGCAATGGCACGACATGGTGCATTTGAACTGAAGTGGCTTTAAACTTGATCCACAAACTATCCCCTTCTTGGCATGGGCATGGGGGCAGGCAAATGTCATACCCATATCGCTTATAAACAGAATCTGTAGCAAACCTACAGAAAAGAATGAGTATTGGTCTACATTACCAATGAATATTCTATTATATCAAAATATATGTCAATATTTAAAGCACGTTGTACTATAAGTTAAATACAGACTGTACATGCATCCTTGATTAGACCAGTGGAGAAGGATTGCAACTTTAATTTTCAACTAAATAGGTTAACTCAATGCTGAGATTAAAACACTCAAAGATTTTGAAAGACACTAAGATAATTACAGATTTTTAAATATTCTATAATACAAACATAAATTACAGTCTAGATTTAATTTTGCAGTTTCCATAACCTCAGATTTAATGGTATGCTTAACAATACTTCTCGCTGTAGGCTGGTTAACTGGTCCACAGTACACATACATTGGGTAGCCTCATCCTCTGTTTTCGGTTCAATATTATACTATCAAAAGAGTGAATTAGATATTACATTAAGATTATTGAATATACATTTTTAAATATAAGATAACTGTATGCATAGCAGCTGTTTATATCTTACAAGTGAAGGTACCATAAAAACAAATGAAATGCACTTTTAAAATATAATATAAAATTATTCCAATGAAAAAGAACGAAAATTGGTAAACACACAAATAAATAAATAGATACATATGTTTTCTCTGACACAAATTTGTCTATGTATGAGTAATAAATGAATCAACCTTCAAACAATAACCATCATATTTTTGTGATATAATTATTTGTGTTTGTATAATAGCTACATTCTATTCAAAGTGTTCATCCATTTGTAGGTATCATACTATTCTACTGTTATTTTAGTGCATAGCAGCTATATATATTTATCAAGTGAAAATACCATAAAAACAGATGAAATGCACTTTTATAAAATTATTCCAATGAAAAAGAAATTTTTATAATTATACATGCGTAAAAGAAACTGATAACATAACCTTTGGCTGAATGTGTTAAACAAACATACAGTGGATTCATTAATATGCATTGGATACCAATTATCATTGTGGCTCATGGTCACTTGGTCTTCTCCCGACCGGCAGTAAAACGCTTGCCGAAGTGGGGCGTCCGTTTGGCTGTGCGGGATGTATCAAGTTTGCAGTCACGTCCGGTCAGAAGGGGGACGTTAAATCCGATGCCTCGTGTAAAGAGAGTGCCACGCTCTTTGCACGTTAAGAACCCTTGCAACAACTCTTTGAGGGGTCCGTGGGTGGCCTGTTGCAAGGCAACATTTCTGTCCCTATCCAATATACCCCCACTTTCCAGTGGGAGTCATCGCAGATGACCTCTATTGTATCAACCTACCTTTTGTATTTATTGTGAACTTGTTCTCGTCCTGAATATGATTACCCTGAACGTTAAGCAATCAACTTAACACGGAAAATTGGTCAGAGGGTTCGAATTCGCTAAATGATTGAGTTTTTGGACGTTTCTTTTCAACGTTACATATGACTCTACGTAAAGCTAAGTCATCAGCCTCTGCCTATTTCTTGGGACTTAAACGACGTACTTGTTTCTGTACCTCACTGTCTGACAAAGCATCAATGAGATACTGAATTCTGAGCCCGAGTCTACACTGAGATATGCTTACTTACCTAAATACAGCAGATGAAAGCTGCAATAAGCTCTTATATGAACTCCGAGTCATACTATATAATTGACTAAATAAACTCCGGGATCCTGAATTGGATCTAATTATAGAATACGAAATTTAAATGTTTCCCTTTTCAATCATAGTTATATCATTATATAACTGCAAAGCTTGAGCCCTCTAAAATGTCTGCAATATTTTTACACACTGATCATCACTCCACAAATTAATTGTACGACAATTTTCAAATTGACTTAACCAATCTTTTATCTCCATTTGTTTACCATCAAAGCAAACAGGAGTTACAATCGGCTTATTTGGCAACTTGCCGAAGTGTGTGACCTTGTCAGCGGTTTTTAACGCGCGGAAGTTGTCTCGGTGTTGATGATAAGCGTGTTTGTGAACTCCCTTTATTTGCATCCCGGACTGTCACAAAAGCATCTCAAGCTCTTGTTACCTCTGGTGTGTCATACTGATCTTCCAGATAGGTACTCTCATCTTCTTAAGTGTACATAACATATAATAACCATACCATCTTGCTATAAATTTTACACTATAAAATTCTACTTGATTTTGTGACTGGTTCATTTTCAGAATTATCTTCTTATTTAAAACACGATTTTATTAAATTAAGATTAATCATTTTATATAAATTGAAATTAATATATATCATTCTCTATTTCAGATCAATTAACAGTTGGTACTGATGAAGAACATGGTAAAAATGAAACCACTTCAATCACTTGTTCAACACCAATTTCATGTTCCACATCTTCAACTTGTTCATTTACAACTGACTCACAAATCTCATCATCATACCAAAGTTCTGACATCAAACACACTGAAGTTGAAAAATATTTAAGACGTGTTCAATCTGATGTGATTCCAATTATTAAAAACTGTTTTCATGATGATAGAATAGATTTTCTTCATTACCACCAATTGTGCTTAGAAATAGGCTGTGTCAATATCAGCAAAAATTACCAAGACGCACAGAAATGTACACGAGACAAATTTCAACATCAATGGTTGAGTAGAGAAATGTCGTACTGTGAGTCTTCTGGGTATTGTTGGCTCATTTATGAGGAGGGAGTTGGAATGTTTTGTCTTCTCTGCAAGGTGCACAATATTCTAACATCTAGAAAAATCATTATGTTACAGGAGCCAAGCTATTCAAAAATCAAGCAAATGATGACCGTGCAAAGTCTGCTAATCACAAGGAAGCCATAGCAACTGAAATGACAAGAAGGTTGTCATTTTTTCATCAAGAAATCACAGAGAAAGAAAGAGTTGGAGAAGATGTCCAGAAGAACTTACACATAAGAAGTTTGTATCCCTCATTTCATTAATTGAACAAATGTAAACTATTGTCAAATACTGTTCTAAAACCTGTGTAATGTCCATTTGGTTCTGGAAATGCTTCACGAATGCATTTCACCACACACGATGGGATAAAAACTCTCTTTCCTTTTCCGAGTTTTTCTCCTCTCAGCATCCAACATACAAACTTCCTGTAGGCTGTCAACCTTGACTGCCTGAAAAGTAAGACAATTATAGTTTAAAATTTTGCTTTTATCATATTTTAATAAATACAACAGTCAAATCAGTTTTATTAGTTGTGGTAATTATGGGTTTTAACATATACATGTAGAGTTCAAAGTTCTTTATTTTACAATTTCTTGTTTTTCATTAGTTACATTTTGTACACATAATATAGAAAAGAAGATGTGGTATGATTGCAAATGTGACAACTGTCCACAAGAGACCAAAATGACACAGACATAAACAACTATACATGTAGGTTATCGTATGGCCTTCAACAATGAGCAAAGGCCATACTGCATAGCTGGTCAGCTATAAATGGCCACGATATGACAATGTTAAACAATTCAATCGGGAAAACGAACTTCCTTATTTATATAAAAAAAAATTAACGAAAACAAATATGTAACACATAAACAATAAATAATGTGGCATAAACATATAAATGGAAACATGTTATTTTTTTTTACATATATATATATAAATTAGATTAGTTATTTCTAAGTTTCATATCTTATGATTTTACTTCCATGCTAGAGTGCCAATGCTAATAATAAAATCATTTTATCAGGTTAGAGGAGGCAGATGTGCAGTTTCACCCCCCCCCCCCCTTTTTTTTTTTGAGAATGTTGGATAAAGATAGCCAGAATTTTACGCAATTTACGAAATTTAGTAAGTTTAATGTTCGATGTAAAACTGACTTACTGGTTTGTTAAATTATCCGGGACACGACCTGCATTTCCTTGAAACATAAATATCTTAATAAATACCACTGTCAAAACGTCTGAATTAAGGACGATCAGCTGAAACTGAGCGTGTTCAGTTATGCACTCCAAGTCATCAATGTTTGGTTGCACATATTCAGTGGAGCAACAACAAATACATTCCTCCGGCGAAGGTATTTCTTCACATGCATTGCAACTACACCAATCTTCTAAAGTTGCATGATTTGTGATCGGCGATGTCTCTCTTATATTTTGCAGTTCTTCTTGCGTAAACTCCGGTTCGTAATCATAAGGAATTATTCCAAGATTGTCCCGGCCTTCTGCCATTTCACAATCGCTTCACAATTAAATATATAAATCGGAAACACGTTAATTTTCTATCCATAAATACATGAATACACCTGTGCTAATGTCTTGTAAACAAACCGACTATGTGACGTCAGATGTTCACCGTCATGGCCGCTCCCAGTGAAGGCGGGAAATTCAAATATGTAAAAATTAAAAACCCCTCTATAACCATTAAAACTGCTAAAAAAAAACTTTTTTTTATTTTGATAACAACTGAAACTAATTTGCAACAGATAATTACAAAAAAATATAAACATGGCCTTTTCCATGAATCATTTACCATTGATGCTGAGTTTAAATTATATATTGATATATCTTCCCCCGGTTCAGCGGTCCCGGGGTTAGCAGTATTCGCTGGAGGGTGTCATCACGAGATTACTTAGGCGTCGGAGTGTATATTCCAATGCAATTAGTTTGTACCAATTATTCTGATTGGATAAATTCTCTATCTCTAACTAAGGAAGCCGACATTTTGAATTGCTGTGTGTATTGATATGTAATTTTACAATAAGCCAAAAAACTAACATGTTGCACATAAAAATCTTCTTATTATCAATCTTTATTACACTCTGAAGCGGCACAAAAGCCAGAAAACGCCCGGTGTTTATGTTTGACGCCGGAAGCAAACCTATGACGTCACCTAGTGTAGAGACCAAAGAAGATAATATCTTTTCGCGGAGTTTTCTTTAATGAAGATTTTACACTGAAATAATGATTGAAATTTAGTTATGAACTTGTTTTGCATTTGAAAAGAGATAACTGTATTGTATTTGAAGCTTTAAGGACGTCCATTGGTAGTTTTAATGTCGCAAATTTAGAATACCTGGCGACGCGGAGCGTATGAATACCTAGTATGGCATACGTATGGTTACTTCACTCTGACATTGTATATTCACACTCCAATAATTGGTTTAAAGTAAAGACAACCCTCGTACAATGAGTGGCTACATTTCTAGCCATTAAAAATTTCAAAAATATTCAATCAGCATGATCACACTAAGTTAAATGATTGGAAAAAACATCCTTGTAAATTTGAAAGTAAAATTTAAATTTGAAATAATTGAATGATGGATGAAGGACATAGTAGCGCAGTTGCTAAAACTGGTATCACCTTTTGTGATGCCGGTAAAACCATATGACTAAAATTCAAGATAATTTTCTTAGAACAACATCACATCAACAGGAGGTCTTTTAATTCATACATTTCACCATCAAAATCAACAAAATCAAGGAACTATCAGTTTGACATTGGTTAAACTTCCTCTAAAAACTGACATATTAAATAAATCCAACAATAGTATACGGCTGTTTAAAACTCATAAATCCATGGACAAAAAAACAAGACGGGGTAACAAACTAAAACCGAGGGAAACGCATCAAATATAAGAGGAGAACAATGATATTAAGTCATTTATTGTAATATCTGTAACAATTCTGTTTCCAATACAATGACTTTTTCCTTTGAAAAAAATTCTTAAACGTCTTGCACTAGATCTGTAATTATATTCAGACCTTTTGTTCAGCATATAATTTAGATACTGTCACCTCCGGCTTTAAACTGCTACTCTCTTCTAAGCTCTCATCTGCTTTGTTCTTTTTCTTCTTCCTTTGAGACACCTCTTCCGGCTTTTCAGTCGCTGTCTCAATGAATATACCATTCTACTTGTTTTGTTTTTCTTAGGACTCATCATCTAGGATTTTTTCTCTCCTCTTTGTTTGTGTTTTGCCGACTGTCGTTTCATCCTAGTTAACAGTGGGTTTAAACTTGTATTCAAAACATTGTAGTCGGGTTTAGACAAGCCTTGAAACCTTGTTTTGCCTACAAGTTTAAGAAATCTTTGTTTCTGTAAGTACAAGTTTTTCCAAATTCAATATATAAATACTAGTATAAGAAAATCAGTTTGACCTATTTCATATCATTCTTCAAAAAAGAATACAACAGCACGATTAAATCAGGGCAACAACCGCCGCTATGTAAAACGTTATGTATTATACAAAACGTGAAGAGGCGCGATAATGTATTCCGGATTGTTCTGCTTTTTCAAACAAAATCCTGGCTTTACGGAACTTTAACAAAGGAGTGGGTCCAGTAAGACCCCTTTTTGGCCCCATAATGTAGCAGTTTTACAAAATTGTTAAAAGGTAAACTGTTAGTTATTTATTCGATAGCAACATGCTATTTTTGATAAAACAACCTACATATATAGGATATAAGAACCATTCAGTAATGCTAATTTACTAAAATCTTCACAATTCTAGCATGTTAGTTCAATTTTATACGGTTTTCGTGTGAAGCGGAAGTGGTCGCATTCGTGTTCATCCTTAATCTTTAAATGTAAGTTGTATTTTATGATTATACATAATAAATATAAAGGTTGAGGATATACACGAATGCTGCCACTTTCATCTTTGACAAAAAGCATTCAAACCGAAGGGTGACTGGGGTATAGAAATATGATCACTTAGTCTTCTCCCGACCGACAGTAAAACGATTGCCGAAGGGGGTGACCGTTTGGCTGTGCGGGATGTATTAAGTTCGCAGTCACGTCCGGCCAGAAGGGGGACGTTAAATCCGACGCCTCGTGTAAAGAAAGTGCCAAGCTCTTTGCACGTTAAGAAACCTTGCAACAACTCATTTGAGGGGTCCGTAGCTGGCCTGTTGCTAGGCAAAATTTCTGTCCCTATCCAAAATACCCACATTTTCCAGTGGCAGTCCAAATTTCCCCGACCATTATCGCAGATTGCCTCTATCGTATCAACCTACCTATTGTATTTCTTGTGAACTTGTTCTCGTCCTGAATATGCATGAAATATTTGCCACTGGACGTTAAACAACCAACAATCAATCGATCAAAAAGCATTAAAGAATGTTTCTCTCCAAAGAAAAGGTGTTGCCCATTATTTTTATCAATGCCCGTGATTTCACCGTCTACGTTGTTCCAATTTCAACTATCTGAAATGTTAAAAAGTATACTAGTTATATCCAGAAAATATGTTTAAACATCACTGCACATATACTATTGTATTGTACCTGTCCCAAGACAGGAGACTTTAGTTTTAGTGGTTGGCACTTGTTGTGTGCTATACATTGACCTTTAATGGTTTGCTTTTATAAATTCTTATTTGGATGGAGAGATGTCTTCCTATATCTTTATTTCTGTCCCTATCAAATATACCCTCATTTTCCAGTGGCAGTCCAAATTTCCCCGACCATCATCCCAGATGGCCTCTATTGTACCAACCTACCAATTGTAATCATTGTGAACTTGTTCTCGTTCTGAATATGCATGAAATATTTGCCACTGGACGTTAAGCAACCAACAATCAATCCTATATCTATTGCATATTTTAAACTATAAGTATGCCCAGGCATAAGTTGAGAATGATTTCCAAATAATTCCAATCTTATTTAGCATGATCAATAGATTGATAGATTAGACCGTCGGTTTTCCCGTTTGAATGGTTTTACACTAGTAACTTTTGGGCCCTTTATAGCTTGTGGTACGGTGTGAGCCAAGGCTCTGTGTTGAAGTCCGTACATTGACCTATAATGGTTTACTTTTATAAATTGTTATTTGGATGGAGAGTTGTCTCATTGGCACTCATACCACATCTTCCTATATTTTTAAATTGATAGATCAATAGATATACCATTTAGATAGATAGATTGAAAAATTAGTGGATCTATCGTATCGATCGATAGATAATAATTACACATTTACATAACAGTTTCGTAACCTTATGCAACAACAGTACAAGGGCTTTATAGCCAGTCAAGTTTGTTAATACTTGAATATCAATTCAAAACTCTTGCAATTGTCTTAACAAAAGTACAATCAGTCTATATACCTGGCTAACAATTTTCTTAAACAGTTTTTTAGCTGCTTTTGGTTTGTCTGTTGTCTGTTTCTGCTCGGTGGCTTTTTCTCTATATTAAAGTGTTTCCTATATGACAGACTCTGCCATGCAGGTGCACATTTCTTCATATTTTGGTAATCCTCTTAAAAACAATATTTAAATTATAGTTTCCAAAAACTTTAAAAAAAATAAAAAAAATATGTTTGAAAAACTTTGTATTGTTCTAATATACTTAATTTTTTCATGTCATATTTGAAAGCATCATGTTTTTAATAGAATTTGGCCGAAACGTGAAAGAAGGAAAGTTAATACTTATTTAACTTTAAAATTCACCTTACAAGGTGTTTCCCTATATATGCGAACAAATCATGAACAATATCTTCTTGCATATGTATTTCTGTTTTGAATCTTGCTATTTTACGATTTTCCGTCATTTCATTTGTTCTTATATAGCAATTTTACTATGATTTTTAAACAAAAAAGGTCGAAAGATTTCAGAGCAGGCAATGTCAGTTTTTACATGGACAGAAGCCTTAAACATGTACAATGCATCTATATGCGAACAAATTATTCATTTGTCATAGCTATTGGCGTATTGGTATTTTCATTTAAGGGGCTTATATAATCATATTGAAATGGTTGCCGTCTTAAACTTACTCCAAGATCAATAATCAAAAAAGAAATTATTTTTTTAGTTATTTTAAACTTTTCATATTGCTTGTACAAATGTATTATTATCTTATAGAAATGTAAGCATAATATAATTGATATTTTCAAGGGACATAACTTAAAAATAATTGATCTAATTTGTCCTAGACATTGCTGATAAAAACAATGATATAAATGTCATAAAAATCTGGTAGAAATTGTACACATGTAATTTTACATGTAATTAATATTTACAAGAGGCACAACTCTTTGTACCTCTGCCTTCCTGGTAATTAACCTGTTTGGAATCATTTTAAGTAAAAGTAATGTCCATAATGTCAGGCCATGCATCATTAATTGGGAAAGAAACAAGAAAGGTACTGCAGTTCTCTCTGAGAAGTAAATCTTACGCCAGGTATGTGCCTCACATCAGAGCAAAAACCACACTATACCTGTTCATGAATGTGAAAAAAACGGATGGTGGAGCCTGACATGTCAATATCAATGGCCAGAGAGTAAGAGGAAACTGGATGATTAATAGATGTCATCCATGGTGATAATGACTCGACCACAACTTCTCGACTGAAAGCTGTTTTCCCTTCCATTGAGAAGCAAGATGACAGTAACCACACTAAAAAAGGCATCACATCAAAACTATATAAGCTTAGCTAGCCACAAATGAAAAGCACTAAAATAACCAAATGTAATATCTTACATTGCGATATGCCTCATGTACGCCGTAAATGAATGCAAGACAAAAGAGCCAGAGAGTCTTAGAAAATCACTGGATATTATAGTTCCACATTTATATAACGACCACTCTCTTTGTGCCAGTGAAGATGTTACCTGGTGCAGTTATCAGAAGAATCCTCCTCATTTCAGGTATAGTACATAGTACTTTAAGAAGAAGAAAAATATTTATTCAAAATAGTTTAATGCTACTAATACTACTGCTGAATCTGTTATAGAAGGTTACTGTAGTTCTGGGGTTGATGTGAACTTTCCAGATAGAATAAAGTTGTGCATTTTACTAGTTAGTTTAACATTAACAAAAATTACTAAGACCATTGATTATAATGCTTATTTTAATTTTTAAAGGCACACTTAGGTCCATGCTAATAGATTATTATATTATGGTATATTTTCTCTGATGAACTAAAAAAACAAAAAAATATGTTTGGAGCAATGAATAAATTTAAATCGCCATACAACATTGTACAACGGATATCTGATTATCAAGGTGATATTTTAATAAGATGTCTTAATATGAATGATTTTAAACACTATAATTTTTGACATCACAAGTCAACAGAAATAGTTCTGGAAAGTACTTATTTAAGCTGAAACAATAATAAATTCGTGTACTTGATGGACACAACCAATAACAACTTTCTTAGAATTCAACTGGCTCCTGCATAGCTTATAATTGTAGTTTATTTTCTTAAAATGTCTCTCAGTTCCTATAGGACTACAAGTTCGTTTTGGGTTCATATAATGCTCTAATGTCGTCATCGTCTGAAGACTAATTTGATTTCAAGACAATAAATTTAGTTGAAATTAATGAATCTTTATAAAATTTCACAAACATGTGCAATACCACATAAAGAAAGAATCCCCAAGTGTGACTGGGGTATAGAAATATGGTCACTTGGTCTTCTCCCGACCGGCAGTAAAACGCTTGCCGAAGTGGGGCGTCCGTTTGGCTGTGCGGGATGTATCAAGTTCGCAGTCACGTCCGGTCAGAAGGGGGACGTTAAATCCGATGCCTCGTGTAAAGAGAGTGCCACGCTCTTTGCACGTTAAGAACCCTTAGGTGGCCTGTTGCAAGGCAAAATTTCTCTCCCTATCCAATATACCCTCCTTTTCCGGTGGCAGTCCAAATTTCTCCGACCATCATCCCAGATGACCTCTTGTATCAACCTACCTATTGTATTTAATGTGAACTTGTTCTCGTCCTGAATATGCATGAAATATTTGCCACTGGACGTAAAGCAACCAACAATCAATCAATCAACATAAAGAAAGATATGTTCACTCAGGGTTTGACCCTCTGTGGTCATATCAGGCTGCGCTTGGTGAATCATTATTTAGGTTATTGCG
The DNA here is from genome assembly GCF_036588685.1 of Mytilus trossulus. Classification (NCBI taxonomy): domain Eukaryota; kingdom Metazoa; phylum Mollusca; class Bivalvia; order Mytilida; family Mytilidae; genus Mytilus; species Mytilus trossulus. Next base: position 38,793,822 of record NC_086377.1, read on the forward strand.
AAGTTGATGGTAACAAGTTATCTGTAATATGAAATTCATTATTTTGAAAAATATCTATGTTTGTGGACTGAAAACCAATTGTATTTCTGAATATCTTCAATTATTACATTATTTTTATTACAGGATTATAGGATTAAACACATTTTTTCTAGAGGTTATTGATGTGTAAACCGGGGCGATTAACTTCCAAACTGAATAAAGTCAGAAGTTTGTGAGTAGGAGACACGGTTGTACACATCAATAACCTCTAGAAAAACGTGTTTAATCCGTATAATTCTTCAGCCAAACATACACGATTATTAATTCACATTATTTGATTGATAGCTACTCTATTTACCATCAAATGCACAATGGCATGTTGTAGCTTAGCAGTCGCTGCCATTTTGACTTTCTAAAAACCCGCTTCGGAGTAGATTTCCCCCAAGGGTGACTGGAGTATAGAAATATGGTCATTTGGTTTTCTCCCGACCGGCAGTAAAACGCTTGCCGAAGTGGGACGTCCGTTTGGCTGTGCGGGATGTATCAAGTTCGCAGTCACGTCCGGTCAGAAGGGGGACGTTAAATCCGATGCCTCGTGTAAAGAGAGTGCCACGCCTTTTGCACGTTAAGAACCCTTGCAACAACTCTTTGAGGGGTCCGTAGGTGGCCTGTTGCAAGGCAAAATTTCTGTCCCTATCCAATATTCCCTCCTTTTCCGGTGGCAGTCCAAATGTCTTCGACCATCATCCCAGATTGCCTCCATTGTATCAACCTACATATTGTATTTATTGTGAACTTGTTCTCGTCCCGAATATGCATGAAATATTTGCCACTGGACGTTAAGCAACCAACAATCAATCAATATAAAAACCATAAATGTCCGATAAATGTAGCAGAATCTAAAATGAAATAGCACCTACCTCAAAAACTTAAAAAAAAAAATATCCGAATTTGAAATGTACAGTTAACGAAATAAATCTCTCCCTTGAACATTTTTATTCGTATGAGGTCGTGTTTTTCGATGACTTGAATTCGCCAATCCTTCATGAAATTTCACGGAATTTTATTTAAATTTTATTTTTATACATTTTCGAAACTTATGTGCATTTATTTTATTTCTCTTTTTTTTGCATTAGAATATAACCAATTGTTATGCAATTGTGTATAGTCTCAATTTGCTGAAAATCCCATTATCCATGCACGACTGTGTATCAGGCATGAATAGATTTCAAAAGTAGTTTCGGAAACATGGTTTATCGAAGTGTAAACCAAGAGAAAAAATCCAATTGACCAATCTAATTCAAGTATTTATTGATATCAAAATGATATGAGAATTTTATTTTATATGTACAAGGTGAGTTTTTTTAGTGTTTAAATGTTGGAATCCTTGGAAACACAGCTGTAGACCTTGAGGCAAAGAATGCCCTTGGTGACCCTCTATCTAACTGTGATATACCATATACTGATTTTAAATCTAATATTAGAGAATATGTTTTTAATATATTGAAAAATAAATGGAGTAAAAAAGACGATAATAAATTGCATGAAATTAAACCTAATTTAGGCAAACCTTTTGATAATATTATGTGCAGAAAAGATCAGTGTGTTATTACTAGATGTCGTATTGGTCATACTAGAATAACACACGAGTATCTTTTAAAAAATGAAGATGAACCACAATGTGTTCCTTGCAACTGCAAGTATATTATTAAACATGTTTTAATTAATTGTATTGACTTTGCTGATATTCGTAAGAAGCATTTCAATGTCAATTTAATAATGTTCCATTTACAAATATTGTTGCTTTTTTAAAAGAAATTGGAATTTATTATAAAATATAAAAATGTTATTATATTTAAATCGATTTTAATCACGTTATTTTACTGTTGATTTTTATTTGTATATAATCAATTTGCTTTAGTCAAGAATTTTAGTGTATTGAAGGACCTTTTGTCTTATTTTAAAAATATGCTTTAAATTGTAAAAATATTCGAATTAGCTCTCGCCGCGATATAGCCTTTTTGTGCTAATGCGGCGTAAAGCAACCAACAATCAATCAATCAATTTTTAGTGTTTAATCATTTTTTACTTTACAGCGATCATTTCTATATAAGACCAAAAATGCTTACCAAGGACACCTAAAATTGGAAGTGACTGCAGATTTTTGGCATTCTTTCAGGGAATACTATGATGAGATTGTATGTATAGTGAAGGCTGATAAATGAGAGACCCTTAGTGCCTTAAGAAGACAGAAGAATTAAGCACAAACCGGCCGGTCCCAAGACCAGCTAAAAGAAGAGGAAGTAATAACAAAAACATATTGCAAGAGCGCAAATGTCCTAAACTTTAAATGTGTATGTAAAGGTTCAAGCACTAAAATATATGGCAAGAGTATCTAACACAGAAATTAATCCGTTGTTATATGATGCATACTGCACAACTAAACTGTTGGATGAATCAGGAACCTATTCTTGGTATACTTTTGTAAAAAATATAACTCATGAAAATAATTTAAATATATCTGATATACAAAATATTGACTTCATAAAAGAAAAATATAAAATGAATAAACACATGAAAGATATTATGCAAGAAAACTATAAAAAGCTGTTCTTTAAAAAATTAAATTCTTTAACAGAAAATAATAAATTATTTATCTATAGTAAAATCAAAAAGAAATACGAAACTGAGCCTTATTTACTTAAAGAGAATAACTTTGAAATAAGGAAAAAATTTACTAAATTAAGGGTAAGTGACCATATTTTGGAAATTGAAAGGGGTAGATACAAAAATATAAAAAGGGAAGAACGTTTATGTCAACATTGTTGTCTAAATAAAATAGATGATGAAGAACATTTTTTATTTACATGTATTAAAAATAAAGATTTGAGACTTGAATTTTTGCAGAAAGTTAGAAATACCTATTCTGATATAGATAATATGGATAATGTGGATAAATTGGTTTTATGTCTTTCGTGTCCGTCAATTATGCAGTATACGGCTCCATTTGTTAAAAAGTCATGGTCACTGAGGAGAGTGGACTCAACAACTGCATGATAGATACTTATATGTATATAATGTTTGTTCTTTTGTTGTTATTTTTGTATGATGTATTGTGTTCATTTATATATGCCTTCAACCCCATTAGGGTATAAATGTGCATTTATTCAATAATAAACCTAAACTTTAAAGCGCAAATGCCCTGTGAAAAAGCATAAACGTTCCGTGCCGACACAACGGTAGTAAACACACCTGTATTATCTGATATTCTACATGAAATCAAATTGGAAACCATCGATGGTATTCATTCTAAAAATACTAACGTTACGTACAAAATTCACAAATTTGAACAAACAAAAAGTATTACGTTTCATGAAGATCATTTGAAATACTTGAGTAAAAATGAACCAAACAATTGGATTTTAAATACTTCCTTTAATATCTGTCATCAAGATGATGAAAACAGTTAAACCTGAATATGTATATTCTCCGTAATTGTGTCAAGAGACCAGTTGACACTGACTATTTTATCTTGTTTATATTATGTATAGAAGTACATGAATATATTAAAATTCAGGAAATAAAGATAATTTCCATGAAACATTGTTTTTTCAAAAGATATTTAGCACCTGTCAGTCGTGTGGTTATGTCCTCTATTGTTGGTAGCGCAAAATGTTCTCTTTTTATCGCTTTATTCAAATTTATTGGATCTTAAAAAATTATCAACATTCCTGTTTTCGGTATTTCTACAACAATCAACGAATTCACCCAGTCTGACGGTTCGTCGACCTTTCCGATTACTTCTTTGTTTTCCATTTCTTTTAATGTTCCTTTAAGCTTTTCTCGAAGCGTGGCGGGTATCTTTCTCGGCGGTTTTATTACAGGATTGACGCCTGAGTCTATTTTGATTTGGAAGGTTTTTTCTAGACATCCCAAGCCTGTAAAGACTTTCGAAAACGATTTGACAGGATCGTCAACGTCTGTTTGTACCGGCATAATAACATGAATTGATTGATTGATGCTTAACGTCCAGTGGCAAATATTTCATGCAAATTCTGGACGAGAACAAGTTTACAAGAAATACAATAGGTAGGTGTGGTCATCATAATAGAGGCTATTCGGGATGATGGTCGGGGAAATTTGAACTGCCACAGGAAAATGAGGGTATATTGGATAGGGACGGAAATTTTCCCTTGCAACAGGCCACCTACGGACCCATCAAAGAGTTGTTGCATGGGTTCTTAACATGTTTCAGTTGATAGTGACTCATGAATGGTTGATGAAAACGCTATTGATGGTGAATGAAGAGGTGCTGATGTTGAAGCTGGTAAAAATAGTGGAATGTCCTGCTCATGTGAACGCTCATTGTCATTTTCAGTGATTTCCTTTGGAACTGGTACATTTTGGGTGTTTTCAAGTTGAATTAAATTTATCAAATTTTGCTTTAAAGAATAAATGTCCAAATTACTCCTAAATAGAGATTTGTCAGTTAATGATTGCATACTGTACATCTTTCCTTTACATGATTTGATTTTTAATTGCACTGATTTTATCTTTCTTAAATTACAAATTATCAATATATGATGTCATTTCTAGTTCACTTTTCCATTTACCTCCCATTTCATCTTTTTCATTTAATAATTCTTTGCACTCTTGATTAATGTTTATACATTTAGCTTCTTTCTCATCAATTCTTTGCTGAAGTGTTGCTCTTCTCTCGTTAATAAGTTTAATTTCATCTGATATTTCTTTTTCTTTTAGTATTTGGGACTCTTGCCATAATTTGAATTTTGTCTTCTTCATTTTTCCAACCCAGCCATTCCATTGTATTGTAATTTTTCATCATAAGATTTGTATTTATTGTTGATGTGTTGATATTTGGCGATATTGTCTTTTGCTTGCCTAGTGGCCCATCATTCGCCCTAGGACAATGTTGTTTGATGGACAAGTCAAAGTCTCTTTTTTTTTTTGTATTTTCGGATGTACAATGGTCTTAACCTTCCGGTAGATAATCCATAAATTTTGTTTGGCATTTCCCTAAAATACCACATGCCATTTTCTGAGGCATCGGATTTAACGCCCCCCTTCTTACCGGACGTGACTACGAACCTGATACATCCCGCACAGCCAAACGGACGCCCCAATTCGGCAAGTGTTTTACTGCCGGTCGGGAAAACACCAAGTGACCATATTTCTATACCCCAGTCACCCTTGGGAATTCTCCATTTCATTTATTTAAATAAAAATATATATTACTAGAACACACCCGTGACTGAATTAAAGTATATAACTATGCGCAAGTCTTATTTTAGTATTAGTATTGTCATCTGATAATGTCGTGCCGATTATAAGATACACAGTTTTCTCTGCTTTCAAATCTTTCTGTTTGAACCCGAACTTTTCAATTATTGGTATTACTAATATTAATTATTTGGAAAACAAAAGGTCCTGAAATGGAGTATTTTTTAATCAACAGCATTGTCCTATATTAGTTTTAAATAAAGTTGATTTTTTTGATTCGCTGTTTTACGTCATGTCCGCTAACAAATTGAAAACTGTACCTACACGCCTTATTTTTAGTCCAGATTTTTAGTATTCGTATTGTTATCATAGAAAGTCTTACTGATTAAAATACTACAATACGTAACAATTTAGAAGGGTCAATCCTGAGATTATGACCCGTGTATATAGCATATTTATACTGAATACATCGTTTGTTGGTGCGCCTGTCAGATGCGGAACGTACAGATAAGGGAATAGGTAACAGGTGAATATAATGTAAAAGCTTTGCATCCCATTTTTTAACATTATATTATAAGTCCAGCCATACTTCAAATCTGATATTTGTATCTATGAAAGAGTGGTGTTAAAGTTCATATAATTTATGGTTATAGAAACCAATACTTAATGATTTATCAGTAATACAATAGATAATTTAATCTGAGACATTACTCTAGACAAAAGAAAGAATTTTAGTCTGACACTTAAGTGAAAAGTCTATCATAGCTTTCCTGTTTGATATTATATTTAAATTCGCCAAACCATATCATTAGAAAGATGGTTGCCCTTGTAGAAAGCACGGACTTTTCTATTGATTGAAACAGATTTTTATTATTGATAAATACAAATGTAAGATAATTTGTCTTGTTTATTTCAGGCCATTGACAGAACTAAAAAAAATGTTAAATGTCATATTAAAGTTGTGAATATCCACACCAGAGACACTACGATGAAGAATCCAGCTTCTATACCTGGCTATACCTGACATCTTCTTTTTTATAACATCATACAACAACTTTGTGTTTGAAAATGGAGGACTAAGAGTTTGGAAAAACAACTGGTATAGGTCCAGGTATGCAAATTATGAGAAAAGTTAATTAAAATGGTCTTTTTAACATTTATTCCAGGCATAGATTTCCTTAGCCGTATTTGGCACAACTTTTTGGAATTTTGGATCATCAATGCTCTTCAACTTAATTGTTTGGCTTTATAAATATTTTGATATGAGCGTCACTGATGAGTCTTATGTAGACGAAACGCGCGTCTGGCGTACTAAATTATAATCCTGGTACCTTTGATAACTATTATCAACTTTGCTTCAACAGCAGAAAAATGTCTGGGGCATATTTTTTTTTAACTAAGTGTGTCCTTTTTATATGACTGCTGTTGTATATTGGTATCACGTAGATGTGGTATTCGTTGGTTTTCGCACAATAACTTTAGTATAAGTAAATAGAAATCTATGAAATTTAAACACAAAATTTATGACACAAAACAAATGTTGTGACTAATTTTGTGGGTTATGGTCCAAACATTTAGGAGTTAGTGGTAAAAAAGGCACAAATAAGCATTCTTCTAGTTTACAGACAATAACTCATGGAGTGGTTTATGTATCTCTTTGAAATTATACCACAAAGGCTAAGCCATTTATTTTGTTTATCTGCCTCACATTTGGTATAAGAATTGTTTGATGATTCCACTCAACAAACCAATTTTAAGATTGACTTTTTACATTGAGAAGGTGTGTTACTATATGTACTACAAATGCCTATTGACATGTATTCGAATTATTTTGAATGTTAGTTGGCGGTGCACATATTTTGTCTGTCTTAACCTTTTGCTGTTTCACTGAAAAAAATACCTAGTAACTATTACTAGTTTGGCTAGTACTTCATTAAAAGTCCCTAGTAGATTATCAAACAACTAATTAGACTAGTATGTTTACTATCGTGGATGCCTCGTATTACCAGGAACCAGCTGTGCAACTGATAACAGGATTTCCCGCCGGACGATATCATATTCGCGTGGCCAAGTCAGTTCTGTTGTACATGAAGTGATGGCCGCTATCACTCGATTAAAGAACCTGGGTGATTTTTGGCCTGATTCATTGAAAAGCTGTAAGTATTTTAACTAAGTTGTGTTTTATTTTATCGGCTCAACTTGTTTACACAAAAAAAGAACCACATCATTTCGCCTTTCACGTAAATAAAATGTACTACAGGAAAGGTCAAGCGGTTAACATTGTGACACGTGGAACAAACTTTATCTATTTAAGTTAAGATTTACAAGATGCAGATTTCGTTATTATAATTTTAACACATTTTCTTCTTTTTTTAATACGAAAACTAATTAATGACCCCCCATTAATAATCCTTCTATTTCACCACAGAAAACCGTAACTTCAATCCGAAACGTTTTATGATTATATAATTAAAGTGCGCCTCGTTATGAATATGATATGGCTGCGCCCATGTAGTGAGAAAATGAAACTGCCAAAACTATAAACACAGTCAATACATGGTATATCTTCAATATTTTCACATCAAATATGAAATTGAGAAACAATTGAAAGCACTACAGAATGTACTTGATGACATACATGCACCATGTAGGTGTACACTTGCATCTTGACTCTAGTGCACAAATGCATTCTAATTTCAAACAAGTTATAGCTTTTCTAAAAAGCTTACCGTCTCTTAGCTTCAAGATGAATGTAGAAAGAAAGGCAGCTGCTAATACAATTTTTCTTAATTTACTAATTTTTTTTGGATAATTTACCAACACTGGATTAGAAAGGGTGATGCCTTAACTGTTTTTTTTAATTAAATATAAAAATATTTATAAAAGTATATTTTGAAGTTTAACATGGCTCTGGGACAATTATTTTTTTTGCCAGTATTTTAACTCTCTGTATAGCAGTATAGTTGTAGATTTATTATTAATGCAAACATACTAAACTCGCAGAGGCAGATTTAGGGGAGGGGTGGCACCCCTCCCCCTTTTTGGGAAAACATTTGGTTGCTTTTATAGGGACTCACTGGAGCGGGCCCCTTCTTAGGTCAGTCAGTGGGCCCCCACTTATGAAAATTCCTGGGTCAGCCACTGACTCGTTAATGTTTTACTTTAAATACTTGTATGCAATTGCATTAAAAAGCTTTAAAAAAAAAAGCACATACAGTGTGTGTATCTCTATATGTCTGACATGATGACTCGCCTATCACACATAAGAAACAAAGTGAAATATAGTTTTTTTTAAATACAATGTATTAGTAGAAATTGACAGTAGAGTTATAGGTAATCTATATTAATTAATAAACAACACTACATGCAGTTTTAATATGGATTTTTGTATAATTTCAGGCTCTGAAAAAATCACAGGGGATGATAAATTTAGATAAGAATGATCGACCACCAACATGCAACACTTACTGGAACTTGAAAAACCTACAATTCACAAGAACAAGCCAAAGACTAGTATTACCGTACAAAGTGGTTGAGGGTATGGTCCCAGCTATCCAAACCTGACAAATTATTGGTACAATGTAACAAGCAATCTTTACTAAAAGGAACATCAAGCCGACATGCTTTGCAGACTTTGAACGTGATTATTTACAAATTTGGTTAAGGCTATTGAAACAACAAACTGTGAAAACGAGTAATTTAAAAACTTATTCTTCTTCAAAACTGTGATTCATTGAAAGAAGACGTAGTGTGAGCCAAGTCAGTTGAGAGCTTTAAAACAGCTCACCAAGGCGGTCAATAGGAGTCCGCTCTCCCATCAAGTTCACACCAGAATTGGGACCTTCGATGTAACAATGCAGATACATATAGCATGAAAACTTTTATATAATGAACATTTATATTTATATCTATTGATGTTTCAGTACAAGTATGATTATTTGTTTTTGTTGTGATATATGACATACATGTATACTATAAACAATTTTGAGAAAGTGATATCTGTAAACATGCCAGTTCCTTGAAAATGTTAACAAACTTTTGTGTCAACTTATTCATTCATCTAAAAAGTATTACAAGCCAATATTATAATTCAATAGATTAAGACTATAAAATCAGTTTTGACCTAGTCCTGTTCAAGTTTATTAAGGTCAAAATAAGATAAAACAAAGTTTCATAATATATAATATCAATGTAGGAGCAAACGGTGAAAATAATTTAGATCCTAGTGCTATATGAGATGGGTGACATGTATTTAGATCCTGGTACTCTAGAGGGGTGACATTGAGTTGGATATGTTTGCTCAAACTAAAATTTACAGTGCTTTAAAAAATAATAGGTGATCATGCTTTATAAAGTTATAAACTGTTAGGTACAATCTGTATACTTACTTCCTGACAATTTTATTTTTACTTCTAAGTATTTTAAAATGTAAACTTTGAAGTAGGAAGACATAAAATAACTGATAAGTCTTACTTTGTTCTTTTTTTTTAAATAAATATTCGAATGAGTGTTTATTCATTTTGGTTTTGCAGGGAGAGCGGATTTTTTTAAACAGGGGCCCATACAATAACTAGATGGGTTGTAATTTATTAAACTGACGTTTTAAATTTTTTTCATTGAAATAACTTTAGAATTGTAAACTAAATATTCTAAATACATGTATGAAATATTGTTAATATTGATTAGGGAACAGCTTATTAATGGTTTTGAAACGTGAATTTAAATGGTTACTTTGAAGTAAATTGAGAACATGTTACCCATTTGTTTGTAATGTTGTTGGTTGGACACCTTTTCCTATAATTGAAAACAACTACGTTGTATAGTCTACTCAAATGTATTGTGCATCTTATGTAAATAAAATATGTAGGATTTATCTTAAAAATTATAATGCTGAACCTCACACACTGACAAATTTAGTAAGGTAACTGTAAAGCTTTCAGGCCTAACATGGCGAAATTTAAGTGAGAATATATGAAAGACAAAACAGCAAGAACAAGGAGTGAAAAGAAATAGTTTTGTCTTTATTGACATTGAAGGTCAATTTTCACTACTTATGCAACAAATTTTTATCTGCATTCATTACCAACCAAAGTATACATTATAAGTCAATTCATATTGAGGATATTCTGACCTATTGCGAAGTTTTTGCTAGTCTTTTCAGGTCATTGTTGTATATTTATCTTTTACAATTATTGCTATTGTCATTGTGTTTCTTGAATTGAAAGATCACAAACACATATTATACCTACCTAGAAGCTTCCTGATTCCTGATGATTTTACTGAGTGATGGATTAAGGCCCCTTTCATGGGAAAAATTCATTGATAATACAGTGAAAAATTGAACTATGACTTGAGTGAGTCCCCTTTTATGGCAGTCCCCCTTCTTCATGTTCTTAAAAATATTGGATTTATCATTTTGAACTTTGTACCAGTACAATAGAAAAAAGCTGTTAGAAATTGCACTGCTATGAAACTATGCATAAAAGAATCCTCAACTCAGTAACATTGCTACATGTAGGTACGAAAAAGAACCACACGAGGATGACCTGGTACAAGTACTTATAGCTAGTAAAGTTACTAGCTGAAGGAGGTATTCCTACTAGGAAATGTTTGTAGGGTTACTTGAAGCTAGTAGAATCACTAGTCTAACCATGTATATGCCACTAGGAGGACCTAGTTATGTTACTAAAAGGTAGTAAAAATACTTATTCAGACTAGTAAAGTCACCAAGCAGTCAGCAAAATTACTAGGGACTCCTAGTATAATTACTAAGTAGCCTAGTAAGTTTACTTTGATGGCCTAGTATAGTTACTAAGTAGGCTAGTAAATATACTTCTGGCCTAGTAATCTCATGGACAGTAAGTTTACTAGTTAACCTAGTAGAGATTACTAGTTATTTTTTTCAGTGTTCAAGCTTTTGTCAGAATTTTGTTTTTCTTAATTTACCATAAATCTAATGACAGAAAGTGTATTAGTTTGTATGGGAGCACCACTAGTAAATTTTTGATACAGCCGTTTCCATTTGAACTTTACTTCCCTGATGACTGTATCAAGTAACTGTAGCACATCATTTATACTATGCATAGCTAGTTTTCAAGACCAGTAAACTAGTAAATTTGCAATTACTATATTTCACAGGTAGAATGCACGTGTTTTTAAATTATTATGCAAAAAAATATGTGATTGTGATATGTTTTAATAAAAATTTAACCTATATGATTATAGGTCTGCTTATTCCGTGGACTACAACAGTAAAGACAAGTCAGTATGCTCTATGTCCATTGTTGATTGAGGAGGAAAGTTGCATTGAAGATTTAATATCTTTTAGATATGTAAAAAAAAATGAGGAAAATAATGAGGAGTTTATTCACATGTCCTACAGATGGATGTATGCATTTTTTTTCAAGATACCAAGATCTGGAATTGCATCTTCACGTGAATAACTGCACTTTGGTTCCAGAAAGCAATGCAGAATAGATTTAACCAAAACACTCTGTTGAAAAATTAAAAACCAGTGAGACCCGACCTGTTGTTAAATTTTCTGACACAGTTCAGAGCTCTGGTGAAACAGACTTAGATCAAGGAGGGGCTTTGCGGAAACAACGAAAAACCACTCGCTTTAACGATAAGCAAAAGAAATTTCTAGATGAGAAGTTTTAACAGGGAACCATGTAAATATGTCCACTACAAAACGGTCACCCACGAAACAAGTACTGGAGATTTTTATTTTTTCAATTCTTTTCGTGCAAAACAAATAACAAGGGTTAGTTTCATGTAAAATTCAGTATGTCAACTACGAAACTTTTTGTCCACTGCGATCAAAACGGTTGTGTGCACTACGACACTTATCAAATTGTCCACTACGTAACATAAGTTGTGCGTTCATATGTGAAAAACGGTCTAATATTTATATATAAAAAATGGTTCTCACATTAAAAAAAAATGAGATCTTTCTAGTTTATAAAGTAAAACAAACTGGAATGTCTATAGGAGACATTGAAATGCAATAAGATGTGCGCTTAAAAGCTGTTTCGTAGTGTCGTAGTGAACAAATGTCCCCTACGAAGCTGTTCATACTTTATGAAAATGATATAATTTCAAAGAGTATATAAGATTGCACTTTTATATACAAACAGGTCTACAATAGAGGTACTCAAAATAACTCTAGAAATTGTTTTCGACAAGTTGACTTCTCATTTGTTTTTAATCTGATATTCACACTTTTATTGTAAAACGCCCTTATAACAGACAACAATATGCAAAACCCTTTAATATATACATGTATTTGTTCAAGAAATTGACAATGAAGCAGTATTGTGGTAAGTAGATATTCAATTGTTTTCAAAGTTTCAATGTTATGTGCGCGTTTAAGGTGTTTTTTCGGGGTAGGGCGAGAAAGTGGACGGGGATTGGCAATATCCCATATCCCAAAAGTGCAAAACTGCTGTTCCTAAGTTCTCGTCAAACTGTCTCTGGCGAACACTAAACGTCTTTCCTACTTCATTATGGCATAAAGGGTAAAGGCTAGAATTGAACCAGCAGTCGCTTCCCGGAGGAATAAATAGCACATATAGCCACCCGCATTAAATTGATTTCCACCAATATTTACTATATTTACATGTTTTTATTATGGATAAATACATGTTCTTTAACAGTCTAAAGGGCCAGCTGAAGGACGCCTACGGGTGTGGGAATTTCTCGCGACATTGAAGACCTGTTGGTGACCTTCTGCTGTTTTTCTATGGTAGGATTGTTGTCTCTTTAATACACTCCCCATTTCCATTCTCAATTTTATTAATCACAAATCTGATGAAGGCTAATACATGCGTTTCCCCTGACAAATATTGCCATATATCATAACGTCCTTTAAAATTGCCTCTTCGCTCATTCCAATATTTTGTGACATTCCTTGTTCTTGGGATTTTTCTGTATTTTAACATAGTTCGTGTTTTTCCATATCCAAATTTCTTAAAGCTTGTTCACCCTTACAATTTTTGATATATTAGTATGTAGCCGTTTTCATTAGAACCAGTAATAATGTATATGCACTAAAAGATATGTCGTAAGATGTTGAAACGTGTGTCATAAGATGTTAAAAACGTGATTAATTTATCACCACAATTTCATCATGTGCTATCGGATATACGTTTTTAGTGTCAATATCAATATAACATTTTCCAGTTACGATTATCTTCTCAAATTTTATCTCACCTGGCATAGCCATGTGAGCTTATGCCATCACTTGGCGTCCGTCGTCGTTGTAAACTTCTCCCCAAGGGTGACTGGGGTATAGAAATATGGTCACTTGGTCTTCTCCCGACCGGCAGTAAAACGCTTGCCGAAGTGGGGCGTCCGTTTGGCTGTGCGGGATGTATCAAGTTCGCAGTCACGTCCGTTCAGAAGGGGGACGTTAAATCCGATGCCTCGTGTAAAGAGAAGGCCACGCTCTTTGCACGTTAAGAAACCTTGCAGCAACTCTATGAGAGGTCTGTAGGTGGCCTGTTGCAAGGCAAAATATCTGTCCCTATTCAATATACCCTCCTTTTCCGGTGGCAGTCCAAATTTCTCCGACCATCATCCCAGATGGCCTCTATTGTATCAACCTACCTATTGTATTTATTGTGTACTTGTTCTCGTCCTGAATATGCATGAGATATTTGCCACTGGACGTTAAGCAACCAACAATCAATCAATCAATCGTTGTAAACTATTACAAGAATCTTCTCCTCTGAAACTACTAGGCCAAATACTTCCAAACTTTAACTGAATGTTCCTTAGTAGCTTACAAGTAGCTAGCTATCTCTCAAAACTTTTGCACAAAGAAAAGAGGATAGATGAAACATTAATGGCTGCTAATGTAGACAGTTAATATTCCGTTTTTTGTCGAGCCTCAAAATTTTCTTGCGGTTTTGTCGACATAGGGATAGTGATCCGGCGTAGGCTAACTTCTTAAAAGTATTCAAAATATTATGGCTTGCACTATATCACTTGGGCCAGTAATCCTGAAATTATATTTGCCATTTTTTTTTTCACTTCAGACACTGCTAACCTATTTAATATGAACTCAAATATCAGGTGTTATGTACCTCTATTCGGTATTTGGTTGAACTGATGTTCCAAAGACAGTACTGTATTTGCCTTCATAAACAATTTTTGATACGATGCTTGTTAGGATGACCGAAGTCAATGTTCACAACACGTTGAGCGTCTACTGCCAGCAGTCCAAAATCGCCATGGCCAGGTGATGCTCGAAACAAAATAGCGGAGCCCAAAGCCTAGAAATATGGGTCCAACCTAGAGGCTCTTGAGTGAATCTCACCTTGGTGCATATTAAACAATGGCCACAGATATATTCATGACAAAATTGTGTTTTGGTGATCGTGATGTTTTTATAGATCTTGATGTTCTGAACGTTCTTGTTGCTACAGTTATCTTTTATCTATAATGAACTTGGCCCAGTAATTTCAGTGGAAAATTATTTTCTAAAAATTTACAAAAAAATATGAAAATTGTTAGACAAATTACTATAAAGGGCAATTACTTCTTCAGGGGTCAACTGACAATTTTGGTCATTTTGACTTATTTGTAGATCTTACATTATTTCTGTTTACAGTTTATCTCTATCTATAATAATTTTCTAGATAATAACCAAACACTGCAAAATATCCTTAAAATTACTAAATCTGGAGCAGCAACCCAACAACAACCTGTCCGATTTGTCTGAAAACTTCAGGGCAGATAGATCTTGACCTGTTATACAATTTAACAGCCCATCAAATTTGCTATTAATGCTTTGGTTTCAGAATCATAAGTGACACATTTGACTTGGTGTCTCTCCCCTTCCTGATCATCTCCGCTAATTTAAAGGTCTGGATCGACTATCGTTTTTAATTCACTTTTGTTAATAATCATGGGCAATTTTTAAGATTGAAGGTGCAAATATGTCAAAGTCAGCATCAGCAACTTCACGTGACCCAAATGTCGAGATTTCAACATCTGGGTACTTAGGTACTGGCATGGAAATACGGTTTTTTTTGTGTAATTAAAATTTGCTGTTTCAAAATATTACAAATTATTATAAATTAAGGGATGTATCTCCCTCGTGCAAAGCTCTGATTCCTTTGACGTATTTGGCAATACTTTTTGGACCTTTTGGATTATAGCTCTTCATCTGTTATATAAGCTTTGGATTTCAAATATTTTGGCCACGAGCATCACTGAAGAGACATGTATTGTCGAATAGTTATCAAAGGTATCAGGATTATAATTTAGTAATGCGAATCTGGTGCAAGGAAATTTGTACCGTTCATTTTATTATTAGTGTGGATGCAAACCTGGGTACCTTTATTAGTTTTGGGCATATCAAATTATTATTTCAATTCTTAAATGTACCCTGGGGTACCAGGCCGACAACGACCCCTTCAGCTACACTGATGAGTCTTTTATAGATGAAACGCGCGTCTGACGTATTTATTGAACTATAATCCTCGTATCTTTGATCACTATTTACATATGATATGGGTATAGTTCGTGGTCTGAATTGAGAGATAATTAAATGTAACGATTCGTGCCAAGAGAATTACACTATTATCTGTCCAATTTCTGCTTAATATGAGTTTAAAGTTTTAAAGACTTTAACCTACAATGATGTATCTCCTATACCTTGCATATAATTCTAAAAGCAGCTTAAAACAGTTTCATTAACAATATTTTACTGTTATATGTCCAATGCCTTGTTTCCACCATAATTTTATACTGTTGTATGTCCATAGCCAATCATATTGGACCTACCATACCATGTGATAAAAGTTAATCATGGAGGGTAAAATGAACGGCATTGCTGATATGTATGTACACTAGTATCTATAATACTGAAAAGACGAGGTCCAATTTGTCAGCCGTCATCACGTAAAATCGACCAATCAAAGAATTCAACTTTATATACAACTAATATAGTACAAAGGTGTAGATTAAAAATTACATCACTCCAGGTCCTTTTGTTTTTCCACGTAATTAATATTGCAAATAATTAAGAAGTTCCGGGTCGAGTCCGATACCGATACTAATAGTATATTCACCTGTTACCTATTACCCTATCTGTACGTTCCGCATCTGACAGGCGTACCACCAATTCAGGATTAATATCCTATATACACGGGTCATAATCACAGGGTTGACACTACTAAATTGTCAAATTGTTATCTATTGTAGTATTTTAATCAGTAAGACTTTCTAAGAGGTTAACAATACAAATACTAATAATCTGGACTAAAAATAAGGCGTAAAGGTAGTTTTCAATTTGTCATCGGGTATGACGTTAAACAGCGAATCAAAGAATTCAACTTTATTTATACCTAATATAGGACAAATCTGTTGATTAAAAAATACCCCATTCCAGGACCTTTCGTCACGTTTTCAAATAATTAATATTAGCAATAATTGATAAGTTCCAGTTCGACGTGTTCAAACAGAAAGATTTGAAAGCAGAGAAAACTGTGTATCTTAAAATCGGCATGACTTTCAGATGACAATACTTATACTTAAATAAGGCTTGCGCATAGTTATATACTCTTATTCAGTCAGTCCCGATCTCGTTAAAATACCAAAAAGTGACCGAAGCAAGTACGATGAATAACGAAGTCTATACGATGGTGCCGAAATTATACACGATAGCAAAAGATGGACATACGAAGGTTAACCGAAGACGGGTATTTCAGCTTCATATCTCAGCCTAAGCCTACACGATGGATCACGAAGGCTACACGGTGGATTACGAAGGCTACACGATGGATTACGATGATGGCGCGATGGCCATACGATGTCTAAAAGACATGTAAGTTGCGTGTAGATAGAATTGTTATGGACACTCTAGAACCCAAATGCTCAAAACTTGGTACGGTGTTAAGAATATCTTAAGCGCTATTGACTTTAAAGTTCAAAGGTCAAGGTCACAGTGGCAGTTGTAATACAAGGCAATATCACCCTTGTGGACACTCTAAAAGCAATATGCTTCAAAAGATTTTAACCCCATTTGATATATTGTTCCTCTTTGTAAAGATCTGACATTTTTTACGTTCAAGGCCAAAGGTCAAGGTCATGCAGATGGACTTGTTTTTTCTCTCCTTGAAATAGCATAATACACAGAAAATTGGTTGCTCATTTTTTTACCTGCTAGTTCTAAAGACAATATTAAAGGTATTTCCAGTTACTGATAGTTTATACATGTATCAAATATGCATATTCAATTTACCCTTTTCTGCATGTGTCATCACAGGCACTTGTTTCTATCCATAGGAAGGTCGACTATCCATATAATATGGATAGAAACAAGTGCCTGTGTGTTTCATATACAAATATAGTGTCCATATTTGTCCCCAATATTTTACATACGAGGGGACGCCACGCTCGGCATTGCCTTGTTTGAACTGTAAAATGTGTGCACTAGTCTGAACAATCACCCTTATTTATGCCCATGTTTACTGATCTATCTCAAAGGTAAGGGAATGGGTTCGTTGGTTCTTTTTATTCAAAAAGAGCTCTTTCCAGGAGAATATCATAATAATATAGACAAGGGACAAGATGTTGGGAAAGCAACAAATGCGGCAAAATATGACGTATAGAAAACAAAATGGTTACGGAGTAAACATTCGTGTGACAACAATTCAGACGTTACATAAAAAAAATCAGAATAATGAAGAAAAATTGGTTTCCCTTTTATACGTGTACCTGCAGTGTTGGTGTACGAGGTGCGTTTATGATTTTCATTATGTTTCTTGATATGAAAAATTGACAAAAAATAATAATTTACTTGTAAAAGTAAATCCTGAGCCAGTAATTAATAGCTGATCTTCTTGTTCCATTTGAACAAGTGTGTTCCATTTGAACAAGTGAAACTGCGAGCTACTTCTCACTGATGATACCCCGCCACAAGTGGATAATATTAATAGTTTTAAAAATATGCAAGTGTTCGGTAAACAGGAAGTTGTCGAGTGATGAATCTGAAAACGCATCACACGGTTTAGCTGACTAATATAAATCCTGAAACCAAATTTCAGAAATCCTTGTATTGTAGTTCCTGAAAAAATGTCACGAAAATTTTTAACTTGGCTGTCATGTGTAAAATCATACAAGTGTACATGTTCGGTAAACAGGAAGTTGTTAAGTGATCAATCTGAAAACGCATCACACGGTATAGCTGGCTTAGATAAACCCTAAAACCAAATTTCAGAAATCCTTGTATTGTAGTTCTTGGGAAAAATGCGACAAAAAATATTCATGAGACGGACGGACTGACTGACGGAAGGACAGACAGAGGTAAATCAGTATACCCCATCCCCTTTTTTTTAAGCGGGGGTATAATTAATAGAAACAACGCTGTCGCCTTTCTTGTTCTCGTAGAATCATATGATTAAGCTCCATGTTTTGTGAACGTCTTTTTTAACTCGTATTAGACTGATCAGTGCATATCGCGCATTGCACTTTAAATGTATTTTAGCGCGAAAATTAACTTTCATTTAGCTAGAATTATTGTTGTCGTAGTTCCATCTTGTCGCCTTCGTACTTTTATTCGATGGCAACACGACGGGATTACGAGGTCTTCACGAAGTCGTGTTGCCATCGTTAGACCTTCGGGTAGCTTCGTGATTCATTCATGTAGACATCGTAATGTCAAAACTGCCCGATGGAACACGAATGCAATACGATGTTCAAAGATGCATTCCCGGTGACATTACGATGGTGAGGATGGTGATACGAACTCAATACGAACCCTCAATATCGGACGCACCTTCGGGGATTTTTTAACATGTTAAAAAATTTAGAACCCTTCCCGAAGTTGTCCCCGAAGACTAGAAAAAGTGGCCGATGGTTAAAGATGGCACTACGAATAGCCCGATCTGGATACGATCAGTCCCGATTTTGTCAATTTCCATAATCGTGTTGCCACCGGCGTAAAAATCAGGACAGTGTGACGCGGGCATAATCAAAAGCCACACATGATGGAGATAGTACAGTATAATTCCGATCAGAACCTGACCATGTGCTAATTATATAATTTTTAATCTTGACATATAAAAACATTGGAAAGAAAAATACTTACTATTTGAAGCATCTGTATGTTGTGGCATAACTTGATCGTACATGCATATTAAAGCTAGAAATCTAGAACTTACACAATGTGCTGACACACATCAAACGTTTTCCTCAAAATGTATTACATAAAGTTACTATTCTGATTTCATTTGGCTTCGGACGCAATAAATTATAAAACGTGTTGTTTTCCATTTTTTATATCCAAATAGTAAAAGTTTACATTTTTTCAGTTTTCAGCTGACTGATCTTCCGGATGAACCTTTAATTCATATTCTTTCGTATATTGAATTAGAAGACCTCCTATGCTACGTCAATAGGACGTGCAAAAGGCTTTATAATATCATTAAAAATATACCCAGTCTATGGAGGATTCTCAACTTCTTTAGTCCTATTTATGTAGAGGAAAAAGACCTTGAGTAAATTTTTCGCTTTTCTCAACAGTTTAGAGAATTTGAGTTTGCATATGCAACTTACTATGGTGATTTAGCCAGCCTTGACTACAATTTTGCTGTAGGACTAAGTAGATCTACCAACTAAGAGAATTGAACTTAAGTCAAGGAAAGAGGGACAAAAGATACCATAGGGACAGTCAAACTCGTAAATTTAAAACAAACTGACAACGCCATGGCTAAAAATGAAAAAGAAAAACAATAGTACACATGACACAACATAGAAAACTAATAGAATGTCTGACACAGATTGTCCAAAAGAAACCTGATCTCACAGTCCTAGAGATATATGGAATAGGGCTGACAGAAGAAGATTTTAAAAGCATTGTTGAACCCTGCTATAGAACCTTGAATCATATATATTTAAGTTTAGCATACAGAAGTTGGATATAATATAAATCAGTGGCGGATCCAGAAATATATATATAGTTTTTATGCAAGTTGGCTTCTTTATCTGCAGTATTGTTCACTGAATCAGGATAGGCGGATCTAACCCAATTTATATTGACAAATTTGGTTGATATATATTGTCTCCTTAATTCTATATTTTGCATATTTATAAATCTGGATTGCAGATCTTTGATGATTTTTTTTTAACTATGACGATTTGAAGCTGTGACAAAAGAAACAGCTAGGTATGAACCGTAAGCTGCAGTCAGCAATTTTACCATAAATCGTATGTCCATAATATTTGGAATGCAGTTGTCAGAAGCTGGATAAAACTTGGTAGTTAGGGTGCTCGCACCCCTCTCATTAAGCTTCATTTAGGGTCGGTCAAGATTTTTGCAGGTTTCACTCATAAATTCGTCTAGCTTTTGGACCCCTCCACAAACCACTTTTACAAATTCTAGATATGCATCGGGTTGTATTAACTGAAGCACATCTTAAAAGTCATGGAGTTTTTTTTAGACCAGCCCATGTTCAGGATTTATTGACTAGAGACCTTTTGCATGCAGGGACACAATTTATGAGTCATTTTTCAGTAGATGCATTTGGTCTCTGGTTGAGAGTTGTCTTTTTCAATCATTAGCAATCTTACCACATATTTTCATTTTTATAAGGGTGACATTTCTGTGTGTCAACTGTTTGTTCTTAAATGTTAAGCTGTTACACCGTCACAAGTTACAGGAGAATTTGCATGTACAGTATGTGTAAGCCCACCACATTCTCATTCTGTATGACCTTGTTCTAATATAGTAGTTTGAAACTCTGTTTGCTTTTGGTCATATTGAGTTTTATTTGTTTGACACTTGCATTTTTATGCCCCACCTACGATAGTTGAGGGGCATTATGTTTTCTGGTCCGTGCGTCCGTTCGTCTGTCCCGCTTCAGGTTAAAGTTTTTGGTCAAGGTAGTTTTTGATGAAGTTGAAGTCCAATCAACTTCAAAATTAGTACACATGTTCCCTATGATATGATCTTTCTAATTTTAATGCCAAATTAGAGTTTTTATCCCAATGTCATGGTCCACTGAACATAGAAAATGATAGAACGAGTGGGGCATTTGTGTACTGAGGACACATTCTTGTTAGATGTGTTGGGATCCTGATTATACACCAACAAACAACACTACCTTTAAAGACACCATAATAATCAATGTGACAGGGATATCTACATCAATACGGTATTATTTGCATATCCTATAGCAAAGAGTCTAGGACCATGTATCTTAAGTCAAACAAAAAAACAACAAGAACTGTCAGCACTAGATACATAGACCAATATCTCAGGACCAACTAATTGAATAAGATTACAAAAGATTTCAAATAACTTGGAAACAGGGTTAAATAAATATAGGTCTAATTGGAGCTTGGTAATATATAGGTATATAGGTACTAAAAAAATTGAATAGAAAAAGAAAAATTAAGTGTCTAGTACTCTTTATTTACACTTTTATCTCTCAGTCAAACAATGAATATTTTTGTTGTTGTGGTAATAGTGGAACATCTTTCTAAAACACACTGTTTTTTTTTTTATTTCACCCTTAAGAACAAATTCTGCTTCAAATTAATCAATATGTAGATCACAATTATAACCTTCATCTTCACCAGTTCTGCATTCTAACCTGAAATTATAATGTTATACATGAAGCAAAAAGCAAATCTATTTTAAAGAAAAAAATAACAATATGCAATTTAAAAGTACAATTTAAATGTGAACTATATATAAATGTCTAAAGACAATAACACTTCTCATTTTATTGCAGATATAAAAAAAAGTTTAAAACAAAACCCTTACATTTTTCTAAGCTTTATCAAATTATCCTAAATATATAAATTTTACAAAATCATTTCAATCTAAAAAAATTAATTGAAATAATCGATGATGTTCTTAAAAAGTGGCAGGGTGTCCTGTCGCCTTTGACCCAAATTTGAGTATAACTTTAATATCTCACCTTCTTTCTTTCATTTTGTACATGTAGTTTATGAAAAGTAATTTGTTACATCACAACAACATGTACAAGTTATCAAAGTATCAAAGAACTACAGCAGTGTTTTCATAGTCTGTAGGACAAATTTGGAAAACCAGCTAGGATGTTGTGTCTAGTATTTCCACTAACTGAAATTATACGAAGACAAAATATGAATATGGACATGACAATAAAATACTGGATCAATCAAAGAATAAATAAATATCATAGTGTAGGGTAGCTAAAGGACCCATACTTGAGTGAAATAACTTAACCAATCTGACATGGATATATATTGTTTTGCAACATGATGAATACAGATATAGGTGAAAATGTAACCTTTTCCTATATTGTTTGGGTTTCCTGTCAATATTAATGCTCTGCAATAAAAAAAGTGGAATACCAATGTGTAAAAAGAGATTGAAAAAATAGCTTGTTACACCAAGAAGGATGAGAGACAAAGAAATTATTGTAACTTTAATGATGTAACCATATATTTCTGATAGCTTTCCAGACCTATCCACATATATTTTTCAAGCTTGAAAAGATGACCTTCATGCATTCCAGCTACATATTTCACCTTCTGTATAGGTAGTCCCCCCCTTTTGAGAGTAATTGTTCTAAATTGTGACCTCCCTAGTCCAATGAAATGAAACTGAACAAAATCTGATACTTTTTTGAATTCAAATTATTATACATATAATATAAATGTGTGTGTATAAAAAATATATACAGATAAATAAGAAGAAAAGGATGGCATATGATTATTGTCAATTAGACAACTCTCTGTCAACTTGAGTACATGTAACAATTAATTAATGTATTGAATTGAGCAATTAAAGTTTAAATTACAGATATATTGAAATATTCATACCATACAATGCCTACACGTTTTCAATGATACATCATGTGTGTTAAAGTACACAAACAACCGGTTATAGTCGCTCATTTGCATAACAATGAAGCGGCATAACATGTGCGTCAAAATGCATAATTTGCATCCGATTTGCAATGTTGTTGCCATATAAACATTCAAAAACATATTAAACTTTTATCGGACCTTTAATTTAAAGAAATTTCTTATCCAAAAACGAACAATTGTCAAAAATTCATAAAACTAAGACTTGGTTTTATCAGACATGTGTTTTCGCAACATTCTTGGCAATCCTGAACTTTTTCTCAATAACCATAATAATTTTGTTTATAAAAATATGATAACTTCAAAATTTTTAACTCACAGTACAATATGCACAAATCCAATACAAAATTGGTTTGCTAGATTTTCTTTATTCAACATTTCAAATTGACGACCTACCTCTCTGAGTATGTCCAGTTTTTTCCAATATGGCGACTTTCCGGAAGTTAGGAAGGCCTGGTAAAATTTGGGGTGTAAATACGGCCATTTTAGCCAAAAGGTTATGATGAACCTTAATAAAGAGATTTTTGTTTTAAAATTTGAAACATAGATTACTCACTTGCTTTTCTATGATGTGCTAGTGTTTATTTTTTACAAAAAGTTCTAACCAACCTGTAAAATCTAAAATACCTCGTGCTGAGTTACTAAAGTCGAGCGCACCCTAAAAGGTGTACTTGATTTTGGCCATATTATATTTGTTTGAACCAATAACTACATTTATAAACTTGTTTTAATGAAATAAATGCTAGCACTGCATGCAATAATCCTATATCTATTAGTCAAATTGCCAAACATGAGAGTACCAGGATAAAGGCTGTGGATTTTCTATAAAAATCTTGATTTATTTGTCACAAAGTCCTTTTTTTCTATTAAATGCAACGGAACAGTAAAAAATAATGCTTTGCATCTGCTTTCCCCTTTGAATATGTACAAAATGGCATATCTCTATTATTCATTATATCTGTAGTTTTGATACAATTGAAGTTTGAAAAGTTCTTACAAAAATGTCTACAGAAGGGTACTTAAACCTTAACAGTTACAGATAAGTAGCTATCTTTGCCGCAGTCACTTATAAGAAATCGTTAACATTATGATAACGACCAACATAGTGAAGAATAAAGTAAAGTTGCTTTCGACAGCTGAATAATTTTATTGAACTTTATCCTTGCCGTAATCGTAATTTGCTGATTGATGCACTGAGACAGTATCTGAAAGGTCTTATTAGTTCGTCTGTAACAGGTTTCGCCAGTTCGTTTGTCAATGGTGTAGCATTTGGTTGAAAAATGATGTCCTGTAATATATCTGCTGTGTTTTCTGAAAATGAAAACTCAGATCTCATTAGTAATAACTTCCCATACAATCATAAAATTATCAAGTGGTCAAGACTATTTGTAAGTATTCAATCACTCATCAGCTATTTAACACTGTCTGAAAAAAATTATGTGTCGCTGCAATTAATTCAATAGAATAGAATAGAATAGAATATGTTTATTTCCCAAATTACGGGGCCCATAAAGGGCATAAAATCAGATACAATTGATTTACATAATTAGTAACAACAGCAATAATAGATGCATATACCAAGCTAAAAACCACATATATATTGTGAATAAAAGAATAATAAAATTACTTATACATGCATATGTATTTATTTTGAAATTATTTACTTGACTAAATGTCAGTGTTCATGCCTGATCTCCTTAATTCAAAACAGTCACAAATATAGCAACCCAGTTTTTCCATGAGAGTAACATTTTTTCTTGGGTCAAGAGCCATAAAAATTTAGATGATTTATTTAAGTTTATAAAATTATAACAATTGTTAGAAATGTCTTGAAAAAAATCGTCCCTTTGAATATCATATTGAGGGCATTCTAATAAAAAATGAAGCTCATCTTCAACTTTACCAAGTGAGCAATTAGTACAAAGACGCTCAGATCTTTCTATAAGCTTTTTTGAATATCTGTCTGTCTCAATTTTTAAAGAGTGAGCACTTATTCTTAATTTACAAATTGACTGCCTTTTTTTTGAAGTCCTGCAATTCTAAATATTTTTCTTTTTTAAAACATTTGTTTATGGAAATTAAGAACCAAGCTTCCCTTTTTCAGATTTAATTGTTTGATACTTCAGTTTATTCCAAAATGTGACATAACTTTTACATAGTTTATTTTTAACATACTGACATAAAGAACCAATTGATTGGTCAACATTTGGTAATTCAATTTCCCTCGGAATATAATCTATACTAGAATACCATGTATTTACATTAGAGCTATGTAACTGTTTACAACATATAAATGCATCATATAAAAGTCCTTCTGTCAAATGTTCCAAATACCTATGGTTAGTATACAAACATAACTTGCCTCCTTCAAAATGATCGGAACATATCCGATCAAAGGGTCTTGGTTCCCAATGATCTCTCCTAATCATTTTGGTCCAGGTACTTTTCTGTTTCTAGTCTTTGGGAAACCTGTAGTACGACCTTTTAACTTCACTGCCCTTGTCTTTCCCCCTTTGATTGCTGCATACAGGGACACAACAATAATTTTCATAACTAGTCTTTTTCTTTCCACATAATTTGGGTTGCAAATTCTCAGACTCGGATAACTGGGCGTTTTCCATCAGTTATCTGTAAACCGTAACTCCGCCACGACGCTGAGGATTATGGGTAACGGTGAAAGACAGTAATGAAATCCGAATTGAAGCTATTCTTACGTCTTATGTCTGTCGAGAATCTGTCATTATATCTACAGAATTACAGTTCATCTGCACATTTTCCACATTGTCGAATGGTATGGTTTTTGACCTTTTCCCGAAATCGATGGGTCTCTGTGAAAAATAAAGGTTGGCAGGTAGGTGAAACAATAATGAAGAGATGAATAAAAAAAATTAACAGATTGATGCCCGATTTATATAAATCCAAGGCCGTCAGTCGGCACCAGAAGCGACGAAGCAGCGCATCTATTTTGGATGTGCTAATATCCACTTTTTGATATGGGACGAGCTCTTGACGTTCCAATCACCAGCTTGTCTGGCAAGACAGCCGTTGAACGTCAAGTAAACTCGGACTAGATTCAGATCATTAATAATAAACACATCTTGCATCTAATTTGATAAGATTAAACTGAATTTAAGTCCGATTTTAGGGGTATTAGTGTTACACTTTTTCAAACTATTTTCTCCGATTTTCTGATCGCCATGAAAAAAGGACTTTTTAAGAACGTAAATTAAAACTAACGAAAAATCGTTACATAGCTTCTTTATCATTGTATGTAACATATTATCTACAAACTAAATTCAATCAGCGTATGGGAAGCTCGTGTCCATCCTGTTGCCGCTACTTATATCAGCCGTTAAATTGTTCTCTCTAGGAATATTGAATCAGTCGGTGTTGATTTCAAAAGTGCAAAGTAATCTGTACATTTAGAACTCCACGTTCTTGAACGACAGTGTAGAGAAAAGACAGTCCAAAACATTTAGTGAAAAAATAGAGTGTACTTTGTCCATGTCTATGCTGTTACTTAAAATTTTGATGTAAAATGTGTAAAGAGACAACAACCCGACCAAATAAAAAACAACAGCAGAAGGTCACCAACAGGTCTTCAATGTAGCGAGAAATTCCCGCACCCGGAGGCGTCCTTCAGCTGGCCCCTACACAAATATATACTAGTTCAGTGATAATGAACGCCATACTAATTTCCAAATTGTGTCTCTTTGACACATTCCCCATTTCCATTCTCAATTTTAATATCTTAGACGATGAATTCCATTTTTTCTTTACCTGTAAAATAAATGAATATAAAAGACAAATCTTTCTAAAATATAATATACAAAAATATGTAAATTTTAATACGCTTAATTTTACTGATGAACTCGTGATTATACTAAATCCATCAACACCAAATGATGTAAAAGCAGTTGTTACTTTAATTAAAGAGTCATTAGAACTGAGGAAAGGAGAACAGTAAAATAAAATTGAGAATGGAAATGGGGAAGTAACTGTTTGTATCATATCTCTTATGATTTTGTCGAGTTTTCAATATGTCAGATGGCCTCTATTGTATCAACCTACCTATTGTATGTATTGTGAACTTGTTCTCGTCCTGAATATGCACGACAGCTTTGTCACTGGATGTTTAGCAACCAACAATCAATCAATGAAAATGTGAAATTTATTGTCAACATCAAGCATTCTCTATCTTCCATCTGATAAAACAAATCATAATATATCTGTATAACCTCCTTAAATATATCGTGCCAGATCCTTTCAATCCTTTGATTATTAACAGATATACCAATGACTGCGTCTGTCCTCAATATTTATCAAGTTCATTAATAGGGCGATCATAACATTCCCTTACTGCTAGAAAAGTTGTCAGAAACTTCTGTTTACAAAATTTTGATTTTTTTGAAATACTAAGGCTTTTCTACCTCAGACACAAGGGTGACTGGGGTATAGACATATGGTCATTTGGTCTTCTCCCGACCGGCAGTTAAACGTTTGCCGAAGTGGGGCGTCCGTTTGGCAATGCCGGATGTATCATGTTCGCAGTCACGTCCAGTCAGATTGGGGACGTCAAATAGAGCTGTGTATATGCAATGGGATACTCATGAAGTGCATTAAAATTTGAAAGCCGGTCTCGTCAATAAAATTCGCGATTTTTTTTTTCTTCAAAAACTTCAAAACAACACGTTTAAGAATTGCTTGCGTCCGAAGCGCTGTTCTGGATTTACCTTCATCAGGAACTCTCAGAGCCAAACATTTGAAATTCGAAGGTGTACAAGTACCGAAACCGGTCTGGGTTTCAGATATGAGTGTGAGAGGGTTACAATCACAATAATTTGAATATTATTATGATATGTGTAATAATGCTTGTTGAATTCAGGAGTAAGTCGCAGTTCTGATATTTTTATAACTTTATATACATGAATTGTTTTATCCTATAATGAGGAGAGAAGTCCAAAGGAAATCATCATTTGGCTTGAAATGCTTATGAGTAGAAACAGAGCAGATGTCCTCCAATAAATCCAACATATTGGCCAGAGGGGTCGGGAAATCTGTCTCTTATTGCCCAAATACAGCAACTTGGAATAACTGGTCTGTTTCCACCTCCAAAATATTCATGGTATGCAGTATGTCTGTGGCACATATTGTAGTCCTGGTCTGGAGGCTCATCAATCGTCATTCCTTTATTTCATTGCAACATCCAGAACTAAAGGGTCCAATACAACATTGTAAAAATCAAAAAAAATAATTAAACATACTTCTTGGATTTTAAACTTAAGACTGGGATAGTAATATAATTTGAATGTTATGTCAATTTCAAAAATATATGTAATATTGTTAATGTAAAATTTCCGTATCATGCTAAAGAAATATGATCCCTTTAGTAGCCTCTTTTTATGCTTTAATACTGTGGTTCCCGTCCACTGTATAAACATATTTTTTTCTATGTAACCGAATTTATCTATGTCACTAAGGCCAATTATAGTTGGAGCATTATTAACACTTACTTTATTTTCTAGTGGCAGTCAAAATTTCCCCTGACCATCATCCCAGATGGCCTCTATCGTATCAACCTACCTATTGTATTAATTGTGAACTTGTTCTCGTCCTGAATATGCATGAAATATTTGCCACTTGATGTAAAGCAACCAACAATCAATCAATCAATCTGTTCAACCTTGCACACTAATCAGTTGTGCTTTCATCCTATGATTCTTGAAAAATATTGTATTGAGATATTCAGAAAAGGGTTATTCTATGTAACCGAATTTATCTATGTCACTAAGGCCAATTATAGTTGGAGCATTATACACACCAACTTTGAACCATTTTGGTGGATCATTTAAAGTAAATATGTCTAGGAATTTTGAACCCTATTGCCTTTGAACTGATGCTTTTAATCAACTCTCTGATGTTCAACCTTGCACACTAATCAGTTGTGCTTTCATCCTATGATTCTTGAGAAATATTGTATTGAGTTATTCAGAAAAGTTTTATTCTATGTAAAAAGTAAAATCACAAAAATACCGAACTCAGAGGAAAATTAATACAGAAAGTCCATAATCACATGGTAGAATCAAATAACAAAACGCATCAAAAACGAATAGACAATAACTGTCATATTCCTGACTTGGTACAGGCATTTTCGCTTGTAGAAAATGGTGGATTAAACCTGGTTCTATAGCGCGAACCCTCTCTCTTTGATAACAGTCTCATCAAATTCCGTTATATTTACATGATGCGTTTTATTTTTTTATTTTTTTAAATAATAACTGCCATGTCTCGATTTATTTTTGATTTTGCAGTATAATTGAGAACATGACGTAATGAAATGGTATAGTTTGATAGTTTAATTGACACTGATTCCAAAAATATATGGTTCTACATACTTTAACAATAATTTAGAACAAAAAAAAGCTACTTCCGGTTAACAAAAGGTCACTTCCGGTTGGCTTTTACAAGTTCACTTTGCTTGCAACCTATTGCAAAAAGTCCTATGTCTTTATGATGTATACATATGTGTTAAGGCAAAGGTCAAAATCTATAACGTGAATTTTGTCTATGACCTTGAGCTCAATTTCAAGGTCAACATCTAAGGACCTAAATTTAAAAGACCCCAGGCCTCTACTTTATATTGTTAATGAGTTATATTACCACACAACTAATATAAGATATAAAAGGGGGAAAAGTCGCGTTAAATGTTTACGTACCATTTTAACTAAAATTACTTTGTATTTGTTTTGGCTTTTTAACTATTTTGATCTGAGCGTCACTGATGAGTCTTATGTAGACGAAACGCGCGTCTGGCGTTTAAAATTATAATCCTGGTACTTTTGATAACTTTTTACACCACTGGGTCGATGCCACTGCTGGTGGACGTTTCGTCCCCGAGGGTATCTCAAACCCAGTAGTCAGCACTTCGGTGTTGACATGAATATCAATTTTATGGTCATTTTTATAAATTTTCTGTTTACAAAACTTTGAATTTTTCGAAAAACTAAGGATTTTCTTACCCCAGGAGTAGATTACCTTAGCCGTATTTGGCCCAACTTTTTGGAATTTTGGGTCCTCAATGCTCTTCAACTTTGTATTTGTTTGGCTTTTTAACTATTTTGATCTGTGTGTCACTGATGAGTCTTATGTAGACGAAACGCGCGTCTGGCGTTTAAAATTATAATCCTGGTACTTTTGATAACTTTTTATGTGTTACGCCATGTCGCAAAACACATCTTGTGAAAACATTTTTTCGATATCTTATATGATTTCTGAAAATAAGAGATAAAAAGCCAAAATCATATTTTTGAAAATGACCTTGACCTTTGACTTTGACCTTATTTTCATTTTTTAGGACCAAGGACCTCAAATCAAAAGACCCTAGGCCTCTATTACTTATGGTTTTCCAAGAACAAATTTATTTCAATACAAAAGGGGAAATAACTCTCATATGGAGTCTTCGTAAAGCTTCAGTGAAAATTAAACTTAACATCCCGAGGATATAACGAGCAATTTGGGAAAATAAATTTGTCGCTTTCTTTTACGGTTGGGGAGGAGATCTGATAACATGAAAAACAGTGTTTGGGGAGATAACTCTTACAAAGAAAAGTGTTCGGTTAAACAGGGTCAGTTTCAAAAGCGTATAGACTGTATGATATCATACAAAAAAACTAAGCGACATCTTTTGAAACATTTTTACACCGCAAGACAAAAATTAGGTGGAAGAAAAAAAAATAAAAAATAATCAGAACAAATTCAATAGGTCTTTCCACAAGAAAGGTGGAAAGACCTAATAAAGTTTTGAATCTGACATGTCAGATAGAGCACCCAATATTTCGGATTTGTGCTTGCAGATGTAGCGAAGAAGTTCAGTCGAACGAACTATCGTTGTAACAATTTATCTTGTGGTCGGCCACTCTTTTCATCCCTGCCCCTGCAACCATCAGTTTTCAGGTTGGCTATTTCTTCTTTCATTACTCAATATACTGGGTTAAAAGTTTTAAATGTGCCATTAACCACCCGATACGACTCAGGTTTTCCTATTCAATAGATGTTAGGTTATGTTGGGTTATGCTGTTCAGACAATAACATAGTATACTATGTTACTATATAGTATCTGGTTATCCTGTTGAATAGAATAACTATAAGGTATTGTCGAGCATGCGCAATTCCGTTTAGCTAAGCACGCTGCATTAAGCATCACTGTTTTGGCGGCCATTTGTAGATTAAGAAAAAAGATAAAAGTAAGTGCCCATATTTATAAAAACAACCTCTTATCTGTAAGATAGTCTAAATGATTATGATATGTTGAAAGGCTGTTATATTTTTTTTCTTTGACGCCTTACATCGACGGAAAACGTCATAACAAAAATAGAAAATATAAGATCCTTCCAAGACGTTACAAGGTGTCCAGATAATCATGCCGTCTGTTGGGGGTACTGATCGAATTACAATGATAATGATAAATAGACTGTTTTTTCAGATAATGTGAACAGTAATCCTGGAAGAATCAATCTTACGTACGCAGAAAAACGGAAAAGGGTAATGGGAGCATGGGACTTGCTGAGAGACAAGTTCATTGAAACCAGGTTGGATGAACAGTCTCCAGCAACTCAAACTTGTTGCTTTTGTGAATCATATGTTGATGACATTATTTTTTGTCAGGATTGTGGTCCCTCTACATATCACTGTGATACTTGCTGTAAGAGGATTCACCAGAACATCCTGTTCCATAAGCCACACCAGTGGAAGGTAAAATATGGCCACAATATAAATATAAAAAAAGAAGATGTGGTATAATTGTTAATGAAACAACTCTCCACAAGCATACAAGAGACCAAACGACAAAGAAACTATAGGTCACTGTACAGCCTTGAACAATGAGCAAACCCTGAAATGACAATGTAAAACAATTTAAATGAGAAAACTAACAGCCTAATTTTTGTAAAGAAAAGGAACGAAAAGCATGTGTAACACATAAGCAAACGACAACCACGGAATTACAGGCTCTTGACTTGGTTCAGGCACATACATACAGAATGTGGTGGGGTTAACATGTTAGCAATATCCAAACCCTCCACCTAACCTGGGACATGTTGTAATAGTTAAACATATGAACGAACTATAAACACATGATAAAAATCAGTTGAAAAAAGCGCAACTCATCAGATGGTTAAAAATACAAATGCTACTAGTACAAGTGGTCGTGGCCGGGTACTTGTACATCCCGGGTGCAGGAATTTCTCGCTACATTGATGACCTGTTGGTGACCTTCTGCTGTTGTTTTTGTTATGGTTGGGTTGTAATCTCTGTGACACATTCCCCATTTCCGTTCTCAATTTTATTAATTTTAGTTAGTACAGATCTGAGAGTACTCGCAGTTACTGACAAATAGTTCAAAGTCACTTACAACCATTAAAAGAATCATGCATCTAAGACTAATGTCATTTTTTCATGTGTTTAAATGTAGTTTAAAAACTTAACTGAAAACCAAAAATCAGATAGGTATGAAGACTAATAAACACCAGATACTTCAATTTCTCTTTTTGAGAAAAAGCCCATCTACCTACCCATTGTCTTAACCTTTGGGTAGGGTTTGGGCAAACCAAATTATTTTTAATTGAGACCTAATCTCTAACTGTGTCCTGTATTAATATATCTTTTTCAGGTTTATATTTGATTGAATTAACCTCATTCAATAATACTAAATTTATATACATACTTTACCTCTATTACAGCAAGCCATGTATTCAAATGACTAATGAACTTGCCAGGAAAGACCACACTTGTGAATCATCATACTCTACTTCCATATATGCTGTTGATGTAAAGGGTAAAAAAAATTGTATGCTGCCCCCCAAAAAATGTTTCAAATAATAGGTTCTGTATGGTTACTTTAGTATCCTCTTTTTCTAAATTGAAATAAACTTTATACAGATGAAATATTAATTTTGAATGGGAAGAAACTGAATTTATTACTCTTGAGAGCATCTAGTTTTTCTTAAAAATGAAAAATCAAACAGAAAAACAATAGTTCACACGACACAACATAGAAAACTAAAGAATAAACAACATGAAACCCACCAAAAACTAGGGGTTATCTCAGATGCTCCGGAAGGATAAGCAGATCCTGCTCCACATGTGATTACAAATCCGGTAAATAGTCGAATTCGGGTCTTAAGCACTTTTTTGCTCAAAATTTGGATTCAAACTTTAAGTTCTCTGTCATTTGACTATCAACAGATTTCACAAAGAGCTTTAATGAAACCTGTGAGTTGCAGCTACACGTTAAACCGCCAGTTGTGTATTTTGGGGTTGATCTTTATGGTAAAATAAAGCAATTAAACTATCGTCGTTTTTTTTTAAAAATCAGCTAAAATTTAGTAGAAAAAACTTACGGATTGTGTAAATCTTGAATTTTAAAAACATTGTGTTTGGATTCTATAAACCGCAACAATCGGTTCATTATAGATTGTCCGTTGATGGACTGTTGCAAGTCCCTATCCCACGACCCTCATTTTCCAGTGGCAGTCCAAATTTCCCCGACCATCATACCGAGTGGCATTTATTATGACAATTTGGAGAAGCAGCTATTCTAGTGTGAAGAACCTCAATCTGTGCTGCATTTTACAATTCCTGTTGAGGATTGGAATCTTCGTGTTGAAGGAAGTCTACTGATTACATCCATATCTTTTCAATCTGTTTTCTAATTTGGAAGGAATATCTTCCCTATATAAATTGACAATAGGTGTTGCTTCCGAGTTTATATTTTGCAATATTACACTTGACCATATCTGCTTTGGAGTTCTGTGTTGTTATCAGTTGACAGTTTATGGCTATTCCATCCTTTCCTGAAAACTTGATTACTCACTTGCACCAGTTTGTAACACATTGTGATTAGCTCAAGAGAGACTGGAGTGTAGAAATGCGGTTACTTGGTCTTCTCCCGACCGGCAGTTAAAGTTCCGTTCCGTCCAAGTCCAATTAGTCCAAAAATGGCTGATATTTTTAATCAACTTTTTGTGCTTTATTATTCTATACTAGCCACTAAAACAATCACAATTGCTTAAATCATGAATATGGACTTGATTGCTTACAAAATCACGAGTTATATAGTAGTAATATTTCGACAGGGGTGTGTTTTGTCAGAAAAAAATAATAATTCTGAACACATTTTTTCAAAAAGTCCCATTAATTTAATTCTTAAAGGAATTCAACAAATCATATGCTAATCTATTCTTCATATTGTCTCGCAGTGCACCCATATGCAATTGTGTATCAGTTGATTGCCAGAGAAACACAACGGCCAAGTTTCGTCATCACCTTTATCGTTTATGTCCCGCCATTTTTAATTTTTGGGGTTCTTTTTTTTTATTTTATTTTGAGTGAGATCGAGGGGAGCTATTTCAAATAACCTGATAGTGCCTTATTTATGTCACTTTAGTCTCTTACCATCCTGCTGCTTTTG
Organism: Mytilus trossulus; assembly: GCF_036588685.1. Taxonomy (NCBI): domain Eukaryota; kingdom Metazoa; phylum Mollusca; class Bivalvia; order Mytilida; family Mytilidae; genus Mytilus; species Mytilus trossulus. The sequence continues at coordinate 38,828,377 of NC_086377.1, forward strand.
TTAAATATCACGACGCTTTTCGTTTAAAATACTTAAAAAAATCAGCTGTTATCCTCCTGCTCAAAGTGAAAGTAGAGAGTCAGCAGCAATGATTCGTCCGCCAAATATTATTAATAATATACATTTAGATACATTTTAAAATTAAAACTACCTAATATTTTGTTTTTATTATATAAATGACGGATATTGAAATTAAACGTAAAATCGGATAGAATAAGTACTGCAATTCGAAACCAAAGAGTTGTTTTTAATGATTCGAAACAACACTTCCGGTTTTATGTGAATGGGCTGATCTGTTGATCCAACAGATGAAAAGTTGCCGATTTGAAGAGTCCTTTCCATAAAAAGGGTATCCATATACGTATACTCATATGGTCCGACCGTACGCGTATGGTCGGACCATATGAGTATGATACTCGTTTGGTTATTAACGGGCCGGACCATATTAGTATTTAGACCATTAAGGTATTTTTTTTTCAAATTACATTATAAACGTTTCAATAATACAGAAACTTTATCTTTCATTTACTACCACGTGGTATTATGTTTTTGTTTTATTTTGCATTTGCGAGTCTTGGTAGTGCACGATCCTTTTCAGTTTCATCTTATGTTAGCGAGTGAAAAGCTAGCCCTTTTTGTAGCTGCGTAGTGATACCGAGGTCATTTTGATCTCTACTGTGTTTTTAAGAAGCTCTTACTAGTTCTCAAATCTCGCAAAATGACTGCAATACACCATATTCACAAGACATTTAAAATAAACTATGTTACTTTCCAGTAACTTCTTGTTACAATAAAAGTAAGAAATTTTTTTAATTTAATTATTTAAGTGGAAATATTGCCATTCGCCCGTAATTAAAAATCGGCAATGGACATCGGTAATGACCATCGGTATAAAATGTGTTTTTTTTTTATAGTTTTGACAAGTAAGTAAAATAAATTTTGTGAAACTTCTATTTTTCATTTACCAAATCTTTTTATTATTAAATAATAATAAAATTACCTATATGATAGCGTCTTTTTAATAAACGGTCATACCATGTACAGAGTTTAGAAGTATTAAAAGTAAGCTGTAACTGAATGTTAATTATCCCGACCATATGAGTATATACCCATATGGTCATGACCATACGCGTATGGTCCAAATACTCACATGGTCCGGAACATATATATAAATAAAGATATTTACCTTGAATACTATCAATATCATTATTGTTGGCATCATACATAGTTTCAGCTCTGACATTTTCTATCAGATCACCATCAGTTTCAACACTAGCATTAGGATGGTCATGATCAGTAAGAATGGTCTGTGATTCTGAAAACAGAGTATGTGTAAAATTAAACTATGAAAAATTCTCATCTGGGACATTATTTCAATCCTGAACAAAGTTGCAGAAATGTTTGCCGAAAATTTGCAGCAAATTTAAAAAATCAATTCTTTCCAATTTTTTTTAGCTCACCTGGCCCATAGGGCCAAGTGAGCTTTTCTCATCACTTGGCGTCCATCGTTGTTAACTTTTACAAAAATATTCTCCTCTGTAAACAGCAATAATGTTCAGCAAAGTAAGATCTACAAATAAGTCAAAATGATCAAAATGGTCAGTTGACCCCTAACGGAGTTATTGCCCTTAATAGTTATTTTTACCAATTAAGATCAGTCAAGAGTTGCAAAAAGTGAAACACAAGTGGAGCGGTATAAACTCAATTACCAACCTGGAAGTGCATGAACATTCAATAACCCAATATAAAGCCTACAACATAGGCAGTGGTAAATTAGTAGACAATGTCAACTCCTTATGCTCAACAGATTTATCCCATGCACTGCCACATCTTGCTATAAATCAACATTTCACAACACCAAGAGCCCAAACTGGCAATATTTCAAAGCCAAAGGAAAACTCCTTCCAATCATCAGAATTAGCAAGCAAAATTTTTGTATGCACAGAGACAGGATGCATTTGTTCTTTCAAATATTTTTCTGATTTTCAAAGACACAGAGACTTTGAAAAACATGTATACAAACCTGAAAAGATGTCAACGTATGATCACATCAGAAAAAAATGGACTGAGCAATGCAACCAAGAAAACATTGCCCTTTTTCTTAGCAGGACTTCAGTTGCTGGCAGTTCGACAAACTCTCCCATTCATCAAGGTTTGGCACTGAAGAAAGATAAAAAGGTGGTGCGATTTTCTAATGCAGTGAAGAACTATCTAGAAAATATTTTTGTTGAAGGAGATAGAACAGGTAAAAAAGCAAATCCGAATGTTGCTGCTACATAAATGAAGACTGCCATGAATGAAGATGGTGAAAGACTATTTGCTCTAGAACAGTGTTTACAGCCAAGTTAGATAATATCTTGTTTCTCAAGATTGGTTTTATTAACCAGAACAGGAAAGAAGGTTGACCGAACTGTAAGAATAGCCGATGCTTATGTTGATGATGACAATTTAGTTGATATTTAAAATGATTTTGAGATGGACCATGTCAGAGAGCAAATTAGTTAAATTGTATTTAACTTTACCTCCAGTTGCATATATAAGACAGATTTTGCATTTTGTTTAGTTCATAATGAGGCAAATATTCTGAAACTTATAATTTGTGCTATTACTAAAATCTAACATGACAACATCATATTCATATATACAGAATACTGTATGTCAAGGAATCTTAAGAACTAAGGACCCAACATGAGGGTTTAAACATTTATTCTTATTTCGTCTAGTTCTGCTTTATATCAAGATAAATATATATAAATAAACCCTTGCATGTTGCAGAACAAATTTGTCAAACGTATATTCGATTTCACTTTTAACATGTTGAAAAAGATCATTTGAGAAAATATTAATCATAAATGATATTGTTACATGTTCATGTTACGATTTCTTCAAAGTCACATTTGAATGACAAAATGTAAATTATTGTATATGTGAATTTCACATCTTTGAGATGTTGTTGCTAGAAAGGGAAACAGATGTTAGGGAGTATTAAAAAAAACTCCTCAATTGTTATTTCATATTCACAAGAATATTTGTGCTGACATGTGTAGTTGTTAATTACATATGGTAGATTAACGGATTGTATATCATTTAAAATATTTAACTACCTGGTAGTTGCTAGGAAGGATATTTGGTTGATAGGGATCATAGCAAAAAATCATCAAAATTTAAAATGGATTCAAATTGAAGCAATTGATATTTGTACATTGTTTGAACAATCTTAAAATCACCTATAATTTTGATAGAAAGAAGTTGTATAATACATAATTTACTCTTACTTAGGATAATGTATGGTGAGGGGGAGTAGGAAGGGTCCTGATCCCGAAATCGCAGGCTTAAAAACATGACATCCTAATTTCTTGAATTTAAATAAATTTTAATCCTGACATCCAGAAACTGTGAAAAAGAATACTGGGATCCCAAAAGGGTCAATTCAGAAATCCCTAACTTATAAAAAAAACACCCGATCTGAGAGTCCAGATAAAGATCCTATCCCCCTCTATGGTTGTTTAAAGAGAAAAAAGTAAGCCAACACCAAAAATGAAAATTTTTGAAAATATCATCCTTTATTTGTTATTACATGTATGCATACAACTGTTTGTCAGTTATAAGTATGGGGGTGTTGAGGACCCATAACAATATTTTTAATGGTTTTTCCTAGATTTTGGTTAAAAAAAGGTCTTCAGTTTAAAAAAAATACATGTTGATGGTATTATTTTTATTATCTTTTTTTATTTAAACTATTGGCATGGATAGAATTTATTTCGTAACTAGGGGGGTTTATGTTTTAGTTGATGAAATGAAGATATCGTTTTATTTACTTCTTTATATAGAATTTATTGATATCTGACCACTAAATAGTCACTTTTTGCAGTAGAGAAAACAAATTATAAAAAAAATCATTAAATATTGTGTGTTCATTTTGGTTGGTAAGCACATATTTTGGTTGCTATGTAATACTTTCTGGGCCAAAAAATTTAACAATTGACAACACCTGAATGTGACTAGCTGAAATAAATCATATTTAGTCCATGTATATGCATTTAGACTAAAATATTGAATACGTTTGTTACAATTTGTTTTTTAGCCTTGTTGCTATAGGGTAAACTTTGTTGCTATGGTTACTCAATATTTGGAGAACAAAAACACCGAGCTTTTATAAAATAATGAAAGTATGAATACTTCTTCCATATTTAGTGACACCATGTGTGTGCTGTTTTAGTAAAAGAAAATATTTTGAACTTGATTTCTGATCATTTTTGGCTTTTTTGGACATAACGGTCCATGGAGACCCTTCTGTACCTCCAAAATTCTAGAATGAAATAGAATTTCATCAAAACAGCTATTCTTCAAGAATATTTGATAGTTGAAAAAGTTGCAATATAATGGAGAGGTACTACACTTTATCTGAACATTAGTTTTTATGAAACTAAAATAGTGAAAAACTGTGAGTTTTATGCTTATTTCAAAAACTCGTTGCTTTGTAAAAATCATATGGCTCTGTTTCCATAGCAACCATATGTTAATATCCGAAATGTATTTTATGATTTGTGGAAGTTTTTATCAAAATCTGAGACTATCATGTTTTGGTCACTGCCTGATCCTTGGGCAGACTGGCACTTAAATGTAACACTGTTACCTATAGAAAATTGAACTGGAAGGGGATTGGTTTGGTTTTTACATTTCAGATAATTTTTTCAAGGTAAAATAAATAATAATATACCCACCTCATAGCCTCAAGGTCGCCTGCGGTTGTACTAAAATAGACGTGTTTTATCAACATAACTGTCTGTCTGAATTTGTTTCCATCAGCAGTAGTAGGATCAATGTTTAGCGATTGACACTTGTTGATTAGAAAAGATGCGAACTTTGCTATGTCTTTCGGGTAGGGAAGCTCTTTTTCTTGCTGAATTGTGTCTCTGATATAATTGATCTTGCTAGTTTATTGACTCTTATGTTCCATTCCATTTCCATGATGCCTCTTTCTTCATTGTTTCATCTCTTTCCTTAATTGAAATTCCAAGTTTAGATGAAACCATTCTCATTATATCAAAACCCGACTGAACAGCTGTGTGTTGATGCTTTAGTTCCCCATCTTTGTCTGTACAAATTGTAAGTGCACATTTGCTACATCGAATTTCTCTTTCAACACTTTCCTTCTCCATTTCTGAAATTTCTTCAAACCTTTTCTCCTTTGTTTTCGAATTTTCTTCAAACCTTTTCTCCTTTGTTTTCGAATTTTCTTCAACCCTTTTCTCCAGTATTTCTAAAATTAAAACTCAACAATGGGTGCCATCAAGATATTTTAAAACAAAAATATTTTTATATAAAAATATAAAGCAAAAAAGGAAAGTGACGAATACATCTGGTCATTGAGGAAATATTACGAAACTATATACCATTTCTCAAGACAAGACATATACTTCTTACAATCCCTTTCGTCTCCAAAAGAAATATTTATTGTGATTCTTTGCATTTACATAATTACCTATTATTTTGCCTTATACTGCATAGTTCTTCGACAATTCTCGAATATGATGGAAATACTGGTCTTTCATTTCTCTCAGGGCTACGACGAAAAAGTATTTTCTTGGTCCTCCCAAATCCACTGATTCCTGTAATATTATGACAGTCTACGTCGATTAAAACTAAAGTGATTGAAGCATTTTTAGAAGGTCTCCATTCCTGATATTTCCGATTAGTTTTATTTTCAGCAGTATAAAATGTAATTCTGGATGTAACTCGTCTTCTAAATACAAGCAGTTTTGTCAACTATCTCACGGGATTGTGATTTTATCAACCTTTTTGGATAATACATCTGCCAATAAAACAACATAGAATGGAAACACTTGAGAAACAAAGGCGTTTACTAAATGATGATCATAAGGATGACACAAATCAGGATATATGGAACGCCATAGCTGTCTTATGTGTCTTTTTTTATTGCTTTTCTATTATAAGATGGTGCTTTTCTATTATAAGATGGTGCTTTTCTATTATAAGATGGTGCTTTTCTATTATAAGAAGGTGGTTTTCTATTATAAGATGATGGTTTTCTATTATAAGATGATGGTTTTCTATTATAAGATGGTGGTTTTCTATTATAAGATGGTGGTTTTCTATTATAAGAAGGTGCTTTTCTATTATAAGATGATGGTTTTCTATTATAAGATGATGGTTTTCTATTATAAGATGGTGCTTTTCTATTATATGGTGCTTTTTTATTATAAGGTGCTTTTCTATTATAAGATGCTTTTCTATTATAAGGTGCTTTTCTATTATAAGGTGCTTTTTTATTATAAGGTGCTTTTCTATTATAAGGTGCTTTTCTATTATAAGGTGCTTTTTTATTATAAGGTGCTTTTCTATTATAAGGTGCTTTTTTATTATAAGGTGCTTTTCTATTATAAGGTGCTTTTTTATTATAAGGTGCTTTTCTATTATACGATGGTGGTTCCCGTGATTAACCGGAAGCGTGGCGTGTATTTGAATCTGACCGAACCAACATGGCGATCATGCCTGTGAATACTAAAATGTTAAATGTTTTACAGAAATTAAACTTGCAGCAAGCATTTCCCAACTTTGAGAGAGAGAAAATCACTCCAGACATTGTATGTAGGCTTTCGACACATGAAATGGAAATATTAGGTGTATCTAGTAGGGCAGATATGATGAAGTTAAGAACTGAATGTGTAAAATATGGAACGTCCGCCCCTAATAAAATAACCTCTGAATGCGGCCCTCCGAAATTTGATATTCCAAAGTCTGTTCTAAAAAGTGTTCTGGAAAATGGATTTAAAATATCCGACATTTCTGAATTGTTGTCCGTGTCTGAAAGCACCATTTACCGAAGAATGTCACAGTTCGGATTAAGCAAAATGAATTTTACACAAATTGATGACAGTGATTTAGACTTGACACTTGGAAAAATAATAAAAGAGTTTCCATTGTGTGGCGAAACACTATTGCAACAGATGCTTCTATTAAAAGGCATAAGAGTACAGAGATGGAGACTGAGGGAGTGCATGCATCGATTAGATACCGCCGGTGTACAGGCGAGACGTACGGGTAGGCTTCATAGGCGTGTTTACAATGTAATGGGTCCAAATCACCTCTGGCACATAGATACAAATCATAAACTTGTCCGGTGGAGATTTGTAATTGTAGGGGGCATTGACGGGTTTAGTCGATTGATAACATTTTTAAAATGTACCGACAACAACACATCAAGAACAGTTTTGGATTGTTTCTTCTCCGGTGTTGCAAAGTATGGGATACCCAATAAAGTTAGGTCTGACAAAGGATTGGAAAATGTTTCTGTGGCAAACTACATGTTGATTCAAAAAGGCCCAAACAGTATGGTAACGGGAAAAAGCACTCATAATCAACGGATTGAAAGACTATGGAGAGATGTGTATGAAGGTGTGCTTAGTTACTTTTACAACTTATTTTATTTCATGGAAGATGAAGGTTATCTGGACCCACTAAAACTGACAAACTTAGCTGCTCTCCATTTTGTTTTCATGGACGAAATAAACAGGAAGCTGCAATTTTGGGCAGAGGCATGGGCTGGTCATAGACTACGCACTGTTAATTCATCTCCATTGAGCTTGTGGACTTCAGGTCAACTTCAAAATGCAGTAGGAATTACCGAAGGAGAAGCAAATTTGCAAGACTATGGAATTGAAGGCTATGTGGATCAAAATGATGTAGAAGAGGGCGAGAGACCAATATTTGGACCCCTTGCACACATGATAAGTGATCAATGCAGGCTGGATTTAACTCAACAATTGATAAGAAGCAATACTAACTTTGGAATAGATTATTATCTTGAATGTTTGGAAGTCATTGAAAGAAATAACTAAACTGCTTATTAAAACTTATTTGTAATTTACTAAATTGCCTTCATGTCTTGAACGTAAATGGATAACTGCATAACTTCTTTATATACTTAATCTTATAAAAACCCCATGACTTTCAACAACTTTAAGCTTTAAAGTGGTATATTGGTTATATATAACTGTATCATTTTGTGTAGAGGTAGTACACGAACAACGTACAGATCTGTAGATCCTCTAACTATTTTAGTATTTATTATAAAATTGAGAATGGAAATGGGGAATATGTCAGAGACAACAACCCGACACTAGAAAAAAAACAACAGCAGGTCACTAACAGGTCTTCAATGCAGCAAGAAATTCCCGCACCGAAGGCGTCCTTCAGCTGGCCCCTAAACAAATATATACTAGTTCAGTGATAATGAACGCCATACTAATTTCCAAATTGTACACAAGAAACTAAATTAAAATAAAACAAGACTAACAAAGGCCAAAGGCTCCTGACTTGCGACAGGCGCAAAAATGCGGCAGGGTTAAACATGTTTGTGAGATCTCAACCCTCCCCCTATACCTCTAGCCAATGTAGAAAAGAAAAAAACATTATAACCAATTTTTCTAACTTATAAGGAAGCTGAGTTTGCAATTGAATTGTGCAAGTCTTTTTGCTGCGTGTCTTTCGAATTTTGATAGGATGTCGAGTAGATTGAGTGGCAAGGTTAGTGTACCCATAAACATGGTTCAACCCCACCACTCTGCCAAGTTTTGCCATAGTGCCTATATCAAGTCGGGAATTCTCTCTTCCTTCTGTACATTTTCCTTTTTGTGTTGTTGCTGTATGTCTCTATTTTGATGGCTTGATTGGTGGTGTTGGTGGTGTTTGCTGTTTTATATCGAATTGTTCCCCGTTTTATCTTTATTTTTTATATATAAAGGTTGGCTACATGGTTCAGCTAAATGAAATTCTTTGATAATTCTTTAAATGAAAACTTATGTAATTGTGACTTTTACATGCATTAAACGAATTTGATCGATAATGAACACATATTTAAATGTTTTTGTTTGAACTGAAAATCATTGTGTCCTGAATATTAAGTCATTGGTCTTACAATTTGCCAAATTAAAAAGTACTTCAACCAGAGACATATAATACTAGAGATAAGCAAATTTGTGAAATCTTGAGAAATATGGCAGCCACATGTTTTGATAAGACTATAACATGTATAAATCATATATACACATGGAAAAAAGTATTGCAACACCATGGAAATGACATATGCCAATGCTTATACAACTGCATACCAATTGTCATTAACTCACCACTAGTGGTTCCCTATAAACTGACCTAATCACAAACTAATACATTGTTGACGCCGCCGGAAACAGCATACCTATGTCTCGCTTTTTGACTCCATTAAGCGATACAAAATCTACTTAAAATGTTGAACTAACTATTTCATTTTAATATTTGAACAACATATTTTTTAATACAAGTAGCTCCTATTCAACTGTCATTAACTTAAATCAAACTCCGATGCAACGAAAGTAGATACAATACAAACAAAGTGCTTCGACCAGCAGTCTGATACGAGCTCAAAGGTTAATCCCTGGACACAATATTAAAGGCTGACATAACACAGGTTTTTGACACAAATCAATGTTATTTGAGGTAAAATATCTTAATACAAAATTGAACATCACATTTACAAATTGTTTCAGAGCATCTAAATTATGCATTCAAGTTATCGATGCACTCGAATACTCCTATGTTTTCTGTACATTTCATCATGCGTTCAACAATAATAAACAACTATATAATATCGTCACATACTTAATACATTTATCGATAACCCGACAATAGTATACGCGCACAAAAATTAACAGTTGTCTCATCTCCCCTTAATTTGTGTTTTTCTAATATTAAATTAAGTATGAAAATAAGAATTGTGTATTTAAAAGTTATCGATGTGAATAAGTTAAATACCTTTGTTATAAGTTAAGAAACTTTTATTTAAATCATTTGCCTAAATTCTATCTCAAACTTTGCCTATAATTTATTAAATCTATATTACGATTTTACTTGTGAAAATGAATACAAATAACTTTGTCTATCCCAAATTCATGTATTTGGTTTTCATGTTATATTTGTTATTCTCGTGGTGTTTTGTCTGATGATTGGTCAGTTTCTGTGTGTGTTGCGTTTCGGTGTTGTGTCGTTGTTCTCCTCTTATATTTAATGCGTTTCGCTCGGTTTTGGTTTGTTACCCCCATTTTGTTTTTTGTCCATGGATTTATGAGTTTTGAACAGCGGTATACTACTGTTGCCTTTATTTACAGGAACACATCTTTAAATTATTTTCACTCGTTTCTTCTTAATTTATAAAACAAATTATTTAACAATTTATAAAACAAATTATTTAACATATTAAACCTATCTACTAACCTTAAAAGACAGTATAGTCTGCTTTCTACAGTTTATTCTGGTTCACAGTATAATAAACCAAATAGTTTTCATATATATTTTGTTCTCTCTTCTGTTGGTTCCATTGTTTAACCTTGTATAGAATAATTCACCTGCTTGTTAAGAATTAAGATGATGTGGTCAGTTTTCTTTCAAGACTGGGTATTCCTATAATTAACCAATTAGCTTGATAAATTAGTGTTCATGTGCTGAGTACTGTCATACTATAATATATATATAAAAATAAAAAAAAACACGCAATGAAGAAAAACCAAGTCAAGATGTTTTTACTAAAACAAAGACATTCATTTGATTAAATGAAACGAGTTAATGTGTATATTATTGCAAACTGTCAATTTATTACATGTATGGTCACCTGTCCAGAGTAAAAAGTTTTGCCGTGCATCTCTAAGAGTTTCAAGGATACAAGACTGGAGTAACCTGATCTTCCAGCTACAGAACCAATAAATAAACTTCATACCTACAAAACAAATATAAAGAACAATGTTGAATATGTTAATAATAATTTTCTATATACAAGATATTCAATATATATCAAATGTGACAGCACACTAGTTGAAGTTACAAAGGAGTTCTGTTTTCAGATGGAAAAAGAATGCTGAATATGTACCGAAAAATTTGATACAACTAAACAACTGAAATCCCTTTTGGCTAGCAGTGTACATTCCAAGATGGAGGTGGTGTGTCCCTTTTGTATGGAAAGACCTACAACATACAAGAGAGTATGGGAGTTAAAAGACCATTGTAATAGATTCCATAAACCAGCAATGCAGGACATGAGGCCTGACGTATTATCACAAGGGAATGCCTACTACCTTGCTGTACATCCGGAATGCTATAGGCAGGTAGTTAGGCCAACACCTTTCTATTCACCCTCAGCCAGAGATCTGAAGAAAGACATGCAGACATGGCTGAAGAAGTCGCAAGACACCTACAGGACGTCAGATGAAAATAGAACCATTTCAAAATCTAAATGCCACTTTTTTAGGCAAATTCTCGTGCGGCAACTGATTTTGTAGGAGTTCAACTCCACGTACAACAGTAAATGATACATTTATCTTTTTATTCAATTATTCACCACAGCATAGAATTCTCCGATTTTCAATATTTAATCAGTCGAATAAGAAAATTGCGATTTAGAAATGTATATACCTTTCGAAGCGGTGACAATTGCTCCACTCAAGCACAACCGGAAAATCCTCTCACGATTTTCATTGCAAAACCAAATGTTCTGCGTGTGTAGATTACCAGCCGTGTTTATGTCATTAGTCCTGATCAATAATGTGATAAAAAATAAAATCGTTTTAAATATAATAACATTTTTATATTCTATAATAAATTCCAGTTTCTTTTAAAAAAGCAACAATATTTGTAAATGGAACATTATTGAAAAAATCATACATATTATTGACATTGAAATGCTTCTTACGAATATCAGCAAAGTCAATACAATTAATTAAAACATGTTTAATATTATACTTGCAGTTGCAGGGAACACATTGTGGTTCATCTTTATTTTCTAAAAGATACTCGTGTGTTATTCTTGTATGACCAATACGACATCTAGTAATAACACTCTGATCTTTTCTGCACATAATATTATCAAAAGGTTTGTCTAAATTAGGTTTAATTATTTTTTTAGTTGGATTTTTATTCGATAAAGAAGAAATTGTGGTTAATGTTTCATTCTATACAATTATCTTAAGAATATGGTCGATTTAAGGTACCATCTAAATGAATTATCAAATATGTGGTATAATTTACTTGAAATGTTGCAATTTCATATAATTGTGTCTTAAGTGCAAAGTTTACTTCTAATACAATTGTCAATACAAATTAAACAAATTTCTTGATCTGACCAATTTAAGGTTTCATCAAATACATTTATCAAAAATGTGGTCAAATTTCCAGTGAAATGCAGAAAAATAGTACAATACCGATGGCAGTTTTGGTGTTACATTCCATACAATTATCTTAAGAACATGGTGGATTTAAGGTTCCATCTGAATAAATTATCAATTATGTGGTATAATTTACTGAAAATGTTGCAATTTCATATTATGGTGTCGTTGGTTCAAGGTTTACTTCTTATACAAATGTCAATAGATATTTAACAAATTTTTTTATCAAATGACCGAGTTAAGGTAACATCAAATAGGGACTCTCTAGGATTGCGACGTCAAAGACGTTATATCTGCCACTGTACAAAATATGGAAAAATGAACTTTCTAAAAACTGCCGAAACAATGTTTTGGAGGCAGAAAAGTTAAATAAAAGTATATATATCTTAAGAAAAGATTGTATTTTGTTTTAAACTGTATTATATGTGCACGAAATATATATTTTTTTATCCTTTTTTTACGATTACGAAAGCGTATTGATGGCAAAGTTCGGGAAAGACGGCCGTTTTTTCGCAGCACTAAGCATATTTCTTTTGTTATCACTTTAAATATAACCATCAGAAATACATCCGAGATGACTAAAATGAAAGTCTTTTACCTCATTAAGATTTCTAGGCAGGTATAAAACTTCAATTCAACCATTAACTACCGTAAATTTTCGATTTTTTTTCTCAAAATTACGAGCAGCATGTTATATTTCCTGATCTTCCCGAAGCTTATACTCATTCGATTGTATGACAGTTTGTCTTTTAGAAACCGGTCTTTAACTGCCATATTTTTTTAAAAGATACATGTAGAAGCGATTTCTGCTTAAAGTAACAAATGTCACTCGAAAAATGTGAAAGTTTTCGCTTTTAACGTCGTCCTGATGCAAACGTAAAAGTTGAAATAAAAATTACACGCTGAGTTTGCAATACTGGTATCAATTTGTTTACGATAGCTAGGCAACCTAAGAGTACACAAGTTTCAGGGAACGCATCATCATACTTAAAGAATCTCAAGAACCTACAGCTGAACACGTAGCTGACGTAGAGTCATTGTCACGACACACAACATCAACTGATCACTTATTTAACGAGAAATCTTACAATCAGTTAGAGGACTCAGTGTGTCATTCTGACAGCCTGTTTGCTTGTGTACATTATTTATTACTACAACTGTTTACAATTGATTACATACTTAGCCACAGTGTAAGTGGCCAGGCTTCAAATAGCAAATTTGATGCCAGACTTAATGACACCTTGGTGTCAATAGTTCTAAAAATATACCAAAAAGCAACTAAATGTGAAATAACAAAGAGAGTGCAAGCTGTTTAAAAAAAAGTACTTGCTAAAAGAGCAAAAGTTAGAGAAATAAAAAAATAATTGTTTATACTTTTTTCTTCTTTTCTTTAAAGTCTCTGAGACAAATGAATTTTGACTGTTAGAAACATGATGTTTTAGATTTATCAATGCTATAACCAATTGAGATTGTGGCAGACTAGCCAGCTCCCCTTGAGTGACGATGGCCTGGTTAAACCAATATTTCCCACTTCTGAGTATGAGCAAAGACTAGAGGGCTCAGAGTATACATAATATGCCCAAGTAAGGTGACAAAACAGAGTCAATACTCATATTATATTAACCTTGTCCTGATTTTTATTATGCCTATTAATTTTGTTAATGGATATTAAGCATCCATCTAGGACAATCAGGAAGAAAACATGGTTAACAAAATTGTTAAATGGCCTACCATGATTAAATGGAGATGGCTGACATGATGGTTTGACAAAATGTTAAGTCAGCCAACCATGGTTTAATGGAGATGGTTCGGACCATAGCCGTACGAAATTGTTAATTTGCCGACCATGGTTAACCATGGTTGACCCATCGATAACCAAACCAATGTTTCTTACTATGGTTATTGATGAGTCAACCATGGTCATCAAAACAATGTTGTACCATGGTTAGGACTTTCACTTTAACTGGGGTATAAGGATTGAACAACTCTTCTAAGAAATTAATTTCAAAGTTAAGTGACTCATCTCTTTATTTAAAAGAAAAGAACTTATCTACATACATACTCATACAGAAAATAATATAGATCATTTTTTGATTGATTGATTGATTTTTGGTTGCTTAACGTCCATTTGTTTGAAAAGTTTCAATGGATAGATACACTTTAATGAAAATGAAGATAGAGCTTATTGTCACCTATGCCAAATTGCATCAAGAAGGCGACTTATAAAATCTTCAAAAGCCAGTCAGGCATTCATTTCAACGGGTTTCAGCAACTGGAATGATGCACACAGATGTTGTAGGAAGCATGAACAATCAGAATGTCACCTAGATTCTTTACAAAAGTTTAATGTAGACAAATCTTCCAGACATAGGACTTGCTATGGTGATACAAATATATTAACTAATTGCTGTTCCTTCTGAAGAGACATATTAACTTATTGCTGTTCGTTCTGAGGAGACATATAAACTAATTGCTGTTCGTTTTGTGGAGACATATTAACTAATTGCTGTTCGTTTTGTGGAGACATAATAACTAATTGCTGTTCCTTCTGAGGAGACATATTAACTAATTGTTGTTCGTTCTGAGGAGGCATAATTAACTAATTGCTGTTCCTTCTGGGGAGACATCTTAACTAATTTCTGTTCCTTCTGAGGAGACATATTAACTAATTGCTGTTCCTTCTGAGGAGACATATTAACTAATTACTGTTCGTTCTGAGGAGACATATTAACTAATTGCTGTTCGTTTTGTGGAGACATATTAACTAATTGCTGTTCGTTTTGTGGAGACATATTCACTAATTGCTATTCCTTCTGAGGAGACATATTAACTAATTAAAATAGATCTGAATAAATATCCAACAGTAGTCTCAAAATGTAGTAGTAAACATAGGTAGTACTGGCAAGGACTACAACACGCACGACCCTAACGGATAATCAACCGCGAGAACACACTGTGGTAGTTAGCGAAAGTTAAATATTAAGCTACATTTTAAATGTTTTTCCTAAAGTTTTAAAGTGAAGTAAATAAATATTAAATTGCTAGATAGATATAGGAAGATGTGGTGTGAGTGTCAATGAGACAACTCTCCATCCAAATAACAATTTAAAAATTAAACCATTATAGGTTAAAGTACGGCCTTCAACACGGAGCCTTTGCTCACACCGAACAACAAGCTATAAAGGGCCCCAAAATTACTAGTGTAAAACCATTCAAACGGGAAAACCAACGGTCTAATCTATATAAACAAAACGAGAAACGAGAAACACGTATATATTACATAAACAAACGACAACTACTGTACATCAGATTCCTGACTTAGGACAGGTGCAAACATTTGCAGCGGGATTAAACGTTTTAATGGGCCCAAACCTTCTCCCTTTTTCTGAAACAATAGCATAACATCACAACATAGAAAAACATACGATAAAATATCAATTGGCAGACTTAACTCAATCAAAAAACGTATGATTACACAATGAACGAATAAATTTGGTCTGCGATATCTGAATACAAATGCACAGTTAATTAAATATTAGAGACAAACATTCATAACCAAAAGGCTAACAAACAAATTCAAACACAATGAGAAATATTTAATTTCACTTAAGAAAAAACCGGTTTTTTATAATCTTGAAGTTTATACAAATGTTGTAAGAATAAGTGAAAAATTGAAGATATTACAAATAATCAAAGCTGGTATACAGACAAGATCCATATAAATAAAAAATGACAAAAAAGCATTATAAACAGTATCAACAGGTCGAATTAACAAGAAAATACGATTTGAGAGTACTCGCAGTTACTGACAGCTAGTTAAAAGCCAAAACCAATTTATATTAAAAAATCATGCATCAGAGACTAAAATCGACTAAAACACATCACAGGGATTTAGTATTTTAACGTCATTAATAGTCAAAGAAGACATGACTTGTGCAATGCCAAAAATAAATGTATCGACAGGTAGTAGTATAGTGACGAGCGACTTCTATAGAAATAAAAGTTAACCTGGCTGTGTCCCCTATACATCTCTCCTCAAAAGATAATGTAATTTAGTTATGTTTTAATTTGCTAATGACAAAATCAATATCAGTGCCAATGTGAACTATATTCAGAGATCTAATTACAATATTGGTACGATAACCCTTACTTATAAGTTTGTTTAAAGGTTCGACGAGTTTACAAGGAGCACATAGTGATTTCCTCGCTTTAAGTACAATATTACCATAAAATTTAGGATGAGAAATACCATTTTTAATAAGCTTTCTACAGGTTTAGCCAAATTTACTTATCAAATCTTTGTATCAAAGAAAGAATTTAGTAAAAGTTTTAAGTAATTTATGGTATCGAAATCCCTGACACAACAATTTACCAGTGATGCATTGATTACGTTCGTTAAAATCTATGACATCAGAACACACACGGGCAAACCGAACGAGTTGCGATATATAAACACCGTATGATGGAGCCAAAGGCACATCGCCGTCTAAAAAAGGAAAATTAACAATAGGAAATGAAAAATCGTCTCT
Source organism: Mytilus trossulus (assembly GCF_036588685.1). NCBI lineage: Eukaryota > Metazoa > Mollusca > Bivalvia > Mytilida > Mytilidae > Mytilus > Mytilus trossulus. The sequence continues at coordinate 38,845,121 of NC_086377.1, forward strand.
TTTGTCGTAAATTTTAGTGTGAAGTTTCCCGTTTGAAATTGAAATGTCTAAATCTAGAAAAGGACAACTGCTGCTGTTTATGTTAGATTTAGTTAAAGTAAGTTCGTTTGGGTAAATTTCTGAAGTATATTTAGAAAACTCTGGATTATTCAACGAAAAAATATCATCCAGATAACGGTAGGTATTTTTGAATGTGAGAAGTCTACATTTTAGAGACGTATTTATACATCCAAGTTTAATAAACGAAAGACGGATTGGTAATGATTCTAATTGATCATTTTTTCTTGTATATATTTATTCAACTTCATCTCATCATCTCATTTTTACAATATTTACATATGTAATAGAACACATCAAGTCCCTATACTCTTTGGCTTCCTCATTCTTACCCTATCATTCATTTTATTTTATTCATTTTTTTTTTTTAACTTTTTTATTTTTTTATTTTTTTATCTCACACACGGTTAAAATATTATCTCAAAGTATTGTCAGACAATTAAATAGTTATCAAACATATTAAATCTAATATCTAAAGTCAATATTTTCCATAATAGTAAAAGTGTCTTTATCAAAAGTCAAAGATTCACATAACGCATATACGGCTGGTTGTATCCATTCCAGTAACGCAAAACAATGAACTCGATGTTATTTTGTAAATATGACACGATCTGTGGAAATACATTGAATTGTCTATAAAAAATCAATTAAATCAATTAAAGCATAACCATAAAACTACTATCATACAAGGTACACTCATCCCTATCTCACATTAGACTTATCAAATAAAAAATTAAAAACATACATTATAAATTATGATTTTTTACATAGTTAATCATTTTTTCAATTCCGTAATTGGCCGTATCATTCCAAAAAATGGTTTCGGTCACATCCTCAAATTCTTTTAATACCAATTGTTCATAATGTTCATAGTTGTAATCATCTTCGTACATTGTTCTAATCTGCATTCTATCCGTTTCATACACAATTAATAATTTCCTATTTTGAACCTTTCCGATCAATAAATCTCGGCCAGCTCGACTTTTTTTAAAAACTATTTTCCCAAAACGTTCGTGTAATAGTTGTGGCGAACTAACAGTATCTAAATCACACTTTTCTTTATCAATAATCGTTCCGTTATCTTTATTTTTAACTGTGCGATTGGGTTTTATTTTTGGAAATATTGTTTTCTCTACATCTATAATTGGATCTAACTGGTGTGTAGGTAAGTCGATAAACCGGTTAGTCAAGTCACTATCTATATTTACAGACGATCGCTCTATATTGTCACCACACTGTGTCGATGTATTTTCAGAGGCACAAACGGGTTCATTTTCACATTCCATACTGGGTTCATTATTGTTAATATTCGTAATTTCATTTTCGTTTTCTATAGTAATATCGTCTAATGTATCTAAACGGGTAACTTCTACATTACTGTTGCTATCATTGTATTCCCGTAAACGTTTATTGTCTCTTCTTTGTGCTGCCCCTGATTTACGCTTCACTTGTTTATTGTCAGATTTAGCAAACATAATAGATATTCTGGCTTTTTCATTGTCACCATGTACACTATATGTAATTGTACCAAATTCTTCACACGCACTTCTTATGGCACTCAATAAAAATTTCGGTAACTTATCCATATTCATCTCAAACTAATTGTCAAAATTTTATTAATGATAAAATAACCTTATGGCGCCTCCAGCCTTGAAAGGTACACGATAAATTTCATTTATAACTCGACTTTACAAATGTTTATTTTCCTAACTGGTTCAAAATCACTTACTGTCAACAAGATTCGAAAATATATTCCATTTTCCCTGCTGGGATATCCAAGCAAAACCTTAATAACACAAGTTTTTTTCGCTACTCCATTTTAAAACAGTTAAGTATTCGACAATTAACCAAAGAGACACATTTACTACAAGAAGGAAAACATAATATTTCCCATATGCGGTCTAAAACCGTATTTTACTCTCCAAAATATCATCAAATTCTATTCTAAAGATACAAATACTACTTAAAATTTCTTACATAAACAACTTATTTAACTAAATGACAAGCTTTATTTAGAAATTTATACACAACACACAAAATAATTCATCACTTTGTAAATCCGTCAAAATAAGGGGAAGTAATACTTGGTGTCATTCATAATAATTGAAAATCTACCCTAACAAATAACCAATGAAAAACTTCGTATATTTAACTGCTAAAGTGAAAGGAAAATGTTAACAAAGCATGGGAATTTTATATCAAAAAGATCTCTAGAATTACTAGCGAGCATAGGAAAAATTAAGCACAATAATGTATGAAATTAAAAATCAAAATGTGTGCAATAACCACATCTGCCACATTCCTTCCCCCTAAGAACAAATTAGATTTTTGATTATAATTTGTTCTAAATGCATTAATTTAGAAATATAAAAGCATTAGTAACACTTGTCAAAAATATAGTAATGCATGTAGACAAATAGTATCAAAGTATAACGATGTAATATATGTAAATTAAACAGTATCAAAATATTGCAATGTATGTAAAACAAAATAAATATATATAACAAAATAGTAGAAACTTGCATAAATGCACCACCTCTTTTCACTGTCCTGAACAGTTTATTAATGATCAAACTAAATTTCACCAACGTTTAACAACCTTAGCTTCTGTTAAGTTATTATCAAAATCCACATAGTGGCCTACAAACTTGTAAATCTACGGACGGTTGATCACGAACCGGTAAATTTTGTTCTCTAATAAAATCCATTCTAGCCTTCCTAGTGGCGTCCCTTGCTTCTGTGTTTACTTTAGAAACTTTACGATAGAGCACATTTCCAGGACAAACATAGTGCATGTTTTCTTCCTTTGAAACAGATATTTGAATGGCTGAAACCATCTCTGAACTATATTTATGTGTTGACTTAAGATGTCTGTTCATTTTTCCACTTCTCTGCATATTTCCGCTTACATTTACTATGTGGACAAGAGAAGATATGTATTTGCGTCACATGCGTTAGCTTCCAATGAGCAGTGTATTTGGCATGTGTTTTGAGGATAGGGCCTGTGCAACCCACTACCTCGCAACACATGCCCTCTGACGGCCAAATATCCCTCAAGTCGTCTTTAAAGGAAGATACCATATCTTTAGACATTCTGTGAAATAAAATTTACTTTTTATTAAATGTTCAATATAAATAAAAATACATTCATATAATTTTACAAATTTTTAAATCTGTGTAAAACACTTCCAGGATGTATGTATTTTGTGTTTAATTTTGTTTGAATATTAGCCTCAGGCAATGCCTTTTTAGCTATTTTATAATTTAACTTATGGGATTTTCTTTAAGTGTTTCAATAATTTACAGTTATTATTGAACTCTTTGATACAATAAGTACATTGTAAAATTTGAATTTCTGCTCTATGATATTTCTTCCAATGTTTGATGTCACTATTGTAGGAGGAGTATATATATTCTTAACAATCTTTAGGGGCGTCCGTTTGGCTGTGCGGTATGTATCAAGTTCGCAGTCACGTCCGGTCAGAAGGGGGACGTTACATCCGATGTCTCGTGTTAAGAGAGTGCAACGCTCTTTGCATGTTTAGAACCCTTGCAAACAACTCTTTGAGGGGTCCGTAGGTGGCCTGTGGCAAGTCAAAATTTCTGTCCCTATCCGATTTATCCTCCTTTTCCGGTGGCAGTCCAAATTTCTCCGACCATCCTCCCATATGGCCTCTATTGTATCAACCTACCTATTGTATTTATTGTGAACTTGTTCGCGTCCTGAATATGCATGAAATATTTGCCACTGGACGTTAAGCAACCAACAATCAATCAACCAATCGAATCCCGGCGAGGGAAGAACCAAAAATTTACAGATCTAACATTGTTGGGTTGATGTTTATACATAAGTACGTCTGAGTCAGTGACAACCCTACAACAGATGTATCCATCGGATCGCCATCAATGATGGTGATACATGGCTGTGTACATAATGTATACACAACTCGTATAAACATCAACCCAACAACGTTAGACCTGTAAATTTGCTTTCGCAAATTTTTGGTTCTTCCCTCGCCGGGATTCGAACCCATGCTACTGTGATATCGTGACACCAAATCGCCTGCACTGCAGCCGTCCCGCTAGACCACACGACCACCTGGGCTCTCAAAAAAAGAGCTTCCGGTGGGCATGTGTTACCTTTATATATATATATATATATGTATTCGTTACTTTCAATTGTAAATCACAGTCACTTCAACATCTTCAAACTCACAATTTAACATGTAACACTATCGTTCTGAACAGAAGTTACGGATTCCAGTTCTATAGCATGGCGACGTCTTGGTGGCAATGTATTTTTTCCTTTGTTAATCCCCAGAAGTTTCTGCAAATAATTTCTTGTTGAGAAAAAAACATCTTTACAAGGTTCCGTTATGGAATAACCATTTCACAAATGATATCGGATATGTTCCTTACGTCGTAACTACAATCACCTTCCCTTTCATGAATTTGACCTACCGAATCAGACTATTTACCGGATTTGTAATCACATAAGCAACACGGCGGGTGTCGCATGTGGAGCAGGATCTGCTTACCCTTCCGGAGCACCCGAGATCACCCCTAGTTTTTGGTGGGTTTTGTGTTGTTTATTCTTTAGTTTTCTATGTTGTGTCATGTGTACTATTGTTTTTCTGTTTGTCTTTTCCATTTTTAGCCATGGCGTTGTCAGTTTGTTTTAGATTTATGAGTTTGACTGTCCCTTTGGTATCTTTCGTCCCTCTTTCCAACCAAAGTTCCTTGCTGAAACAGAGTCAGTCATTGTTGTGCGCACTTTGTCGGGTTTAATTCGAACCTCTGTGTCTGCAAGAGTAGGTAGCCAATCAGCTGGACTTACAATTTTTAACAGTGCACCACTAAAGCATTTGGTAATTGTTTTTGTTTAACGCCATGATACTTCTTTGCTAGGTCTACCGTTAGACGTGTTAGACAAGTTGGAAATGGAAATTGGATGCGTTTCAACAAGTGGCAGTAGAGTTGTAGGAAGTGGTGCTGACTTTCCTGTAAGAGACTGCATCTGTCTTATTGACACTGTGGTAGTATTTCGTATACTTGTAGTGTTGTTGAAGAGTAGAACATCGTCTATTTGAATAAAAGCAGAGGTTTGATTGGTACTTTTTACTTGGTTTGCAACTATATCTGTTTGGTCAACGTTCAAGTCTTTAGTGAAACATGGTTTTCTCTAGGAGACTAGACTGATAAAAGAGGCCGCCAGAATTCTGGTGGAAAGTTACAAACACATGATAAAGAACATGTGGAGTGTCTTTTTAGCTCGACTGGCCTAAAAGGCCAAGTGAGCTTTTCCCATCACTTGGCGTCCGTCGTCATTAACTTTTACAACGTTGTTGTTTTGGGCTTTTCTGCGTGGACAACAACATATTTGTCATGAAGGTAGGATAAGTGTTTTGCACCATTTGGGTCTTGAAAGATTGATGTAGCATGGGGTCTTGAAAGATTGATGTAGCATGGACATTGATAGACCCATTCAGTATTTTTATTCTGATTTGTATCGACGACCTCACTTCCTTTATCCATTCGGAAAAAGTGTACGTCTTCCTTCCCATTTCTTTGCATAATCCTCGACTAAATCCATCAAAATATTTAAGTTATATTTCCAATCGATGGATGCTCACGATATTTCGGACCTTCGATAAAACATCGCAGGGAAGGTCAATTTACTATGTTGAGGTCACCGGTGATAATGTGGCCAGTCGGAGTACATGTGGGAATTGGGAACTAGCACAAATGCAATCAGGTTGTTTAGACTTGAAGTCGTCAATATTGAGATCCTGTGAAATTTGTTTATAATTGCAAATTTTAGTTGCAATATGTTTGGTATAGGTATAAGAAATGATTGGTACAGACTGATCTTTGAAGTAAGGAGGTATTTTTGATATAACTAATTAATGAGTTTGAATTAAAAAAAAAAGCATATTCAACATATCAATTGTCACTTTCGTGATTAAAACAACTCTGTAGAAAAAGACTTGTCACATGGAAAATGGTTTTTTGAATGCTTTGAAGAAGGTTTTAACACTAAAATGTATGTTTACTTACATTTGTATTATTATTAATCCGTAAACTAAAATCCAATGAAGTTTTCCAAACTCCCGCAGAATTGTGCGTGTGGCGGATAACGGTACTCTTTGTCAAATCAAATGTCGCGAAACAAATTGCTATGCAACACTCCATGCACCTTGTCGAAAGAAATGCCGAAATGCGACGTAGTGTTTTGGCTTTACAATAGAGATGGGGACAAATGTACTAAAAAGGGTTAAACGACGTGATAGAAGTTGCCCGTGTGATCGAATTATCCTCACAACTCACGTCTCCTATGTTGTTATTCTTCACGTTTTATAAACTTTTGGAAATGATGAAATCTTCAGTCCCTAAAATACCCTAAAGAGTGACAGGGGAAACGAAATATGGTCACTTGGAGCGTCCGTTTGGCTATGCGGAATGTATCGAGTTCGCAGTCACGTCCAGTCAGAATGGGGACATTAAATCCGATGCCTCCTAAAAGGGATGAATATCTCCACATACTGGAGACTTAGAAGCGATTGATGTATTGAAATTTGAAAACTCGCTAGATAACTTCACTGTTTCATTGTCAATGGATTCAATAAGAAAAATATAATGCATGATAGGACTGCAAATAACGCGTTAGTTCATTCTCTTCTTGTATTGTAAAGACATAATACGTCAGTTATATTATATTCAATTTTTCTTTTTCAATACATTTTTTTCTTCCTTTAGAGTATGTTCGATATCTTACTATTCTATGTACAGATGTAGTAGTCAAGAGCGCTATGATATGCAGATAGAAGAAATAGTGACAGATTATAAGAATGGTAGTCTGCAGTTCACGGGTTAGTTTTTTATTTCTTAAATCATGATTATCCAGTAAAGGCAATTCTTTAATAATATTTATTAAAAAAATCAAAAAGTATGACATTAACTGTAATAAGAACATTTTAAAGAAACAAGGTGTATTTTTTTTTTAATATTGCATCAACATTACAATTATGTGTACAACATCTAATAATACCTCTGCAAAATGTATCTTTTCACTTTCAGATAAGGTTGCATATAAAGAAGAACAGGTTTTTTTTTATAAAGAAAATAGACTATAGATAGTAAGTTGTATCATTGTTATCTCCCTTATATATTGGCTTTTGACTTTAAAGAATTGAATTACTTCCCTTTTGTCACTTTGCAAATATGACAGAAGTTAACACACCCTTAAACTAATTCATTTTCTCTTAAATCACCGGTCAGACTTTCAGTTAATAAAAATAGGTAAAGTGGCTACCTGTTTACTAGACCGTTGGTTTTCCTGTTTGGATGGTTTTACAGTAGTCATTTTGGGGTTTTTAATAGCTTGTTGTTTGGTGTGAGCCAAGGCAAAATGCATGCTCTGAAGATCCCACTTTTATGATAAATTTGATATACATTTCTAATATAGGTGAACAGATGGAAATTAAAACAATTTTCTACATTAAAGTGATCAATTTGAGGTAACATCAAATGAAGTAGTCCCAAATAGTTATCAAAGGTACCGGGATTATAATTTAGTACGCCAGGCGCGCGTTTCGTCTACAGTAGATTCAACAGTGACGCTCATATCAAAATATTTATAAAGCCAAACAAGTACAAAGTTGAAGAGCATTGAGCAAAATTCCAAAAAGTTGTGCCAAATACGGCTAAGGTAATCTATGCCTGGAATAAGAAAATCCTTAGTTTTTCGAAAAATTCAAAGTTTGGTAAACAGGAAATTAATACATTGTATTTATTAAATTAATATGTTTAGCTCAAATGAGAACTCCTGCCAAGACTAAGCAACATCTGGCAAGATTAAATATGCGTTCCTCAGAGAAGGACAAGTAAAAACTGAGATTGATTGATAGATTGTTGGCTGCTTAACGTCCAGTGGCAAATATGTCATGCATATTCAGGACGAGAACAAGGGCTCAATAAATACAATCGGTAGGTTGATACAATAGAGGCCATCAGGGATGATGGTCGGAGAAATTTGGACTTCAACCGGAAAAGGAGGGTATATTGGATAGGGACAGAAATTTTGCCTTGCAACAGGCCACCTACGGACCCCTCAAAGAGTTGTTGCAAGGCTTCTTAACGTGCAAAGAGCGTGGCACTCTCTTTACACGAGGCATCGGATTTAACGTCCCCCTTCTGACCGGACGTGACTGCAAACTTGATGCATCCCGCACAGCCAAACGGACGCCCCACTTCGGCAAGCGTTTTACTGCCGGTCGGGAGAAGACCAAGTGACCATATTTCTATACCCCAGTCACCCTTGGGGAAAAGAACTGAGAAGAAAGAAAGGTGTTAAAGAACATTCAAATGAGCTATGAGATTTATTAGATCCTCTTTAGTAAGTAGTATTATGAAAAGTTTGAATCAATAGAAAACAGAAAATGATGATTAGTTTTGAGCTTTTTCTAATTCATTAAAAGTTAGTACTTTCTATAATGCAATAGGAAAATAAAGAGCCGCAACCAACAGCATTTTCTGGCAAGCAAATTAACATATATAAAAAATATTGTTATGCCATTATTGTGTATCATTGTCTGATTGAATGACAGTAAGTGTAAAATTCTCAATCTCCTTCTCTGTAACTAGGAAAGCTTACATTTTGAATGGCAGCATGTATTGACATGTAATTTTTACAATTATTAGCAGAAAAACTCAAATGTTGTACCTAAAAATCTTCTTTTTATCAATCCTTACACATTACATTTTAAAGTGTTTGACGCTTGAAACATACAAATGACATTACTTTATTAAAGGACCAAAGAAGATAACATCTTTTCACAGAAATTTCTTTAATGAGAACTTTACACTCAAATAATGTTTTAAGGTGAATCATGTACTTAATTGCATTAGAATTGAGATAATCTTTAATCTTTGCAGCTGTCCATCGGTAGTTTCACTGTCGCAAATACTCGTTTACCCATCTCTGCTTTGCATTGGCATAACACAGTAAAACATTGAACTACATTGGATGTCTGCAAAGCTTCAAATACAGTTATCTCTCAAATCCTTATCTGTAGAAATTTATGAACTGTATTTTCAGAGATAATGCCAGTAGGTCTTTTACATGATACCATTAAGGCTAGCACAGCACCTTGTTAGATCTGCCAGAGGGAGTAACAGACAAACTTATGCTGCATCTCGTATATACGGTTACTGACTTGTCAGTTTGTTGCTTTAAATTAACATTTTGTAAAATTTACATAGTTTATGAAAATTGTTAAAATTTGACCATAAAGGACAAAATCTCCTTACGGGGTCAATTGACCATTTTGATCTTGTTGATTTATTTATAGATCTTTCTTTACTGTACATAAGTATTGTATTTTCTTGAAATAACAACTCGGGGGTAGCAACCCAACAACGGGTTGCCTGTTTGGTTCTTTCCTACATCCATCAAACTAGGGGTACATACTTTCTTTAATATGTCACGCTAAAAGTATCCGACCTACATCATTCAAACACTGTTATATTAAGGAGAAATTAAAGAAAAGGAATGTTTGTCATGTTAATTAAGCCAATTTGTTTATGTTGCCTGCGTTCACGCAGAAGCCACATACAGGGATCACTTTTGTACCTTCCGTAAAATTAACAGATGAAAATATTTAATGTATGTACAGTTAAATAGTAATTTATACGATTATGTAATAAATTTTAGGTGGAAGAAGAGCCTCCCGAGTGTGTAATCACTTGATAGCCCCATATTGATGAAGTCATGTCGTAAGCGATCAGATTGTTTCGTCAACATCGTTAATCAGAAATTAACGGTATTAAATGCCATGATATTGCAAATTGAATTTGCACTTTACAACCATGAAATAGTAAATAGATTTTTAAATAACTCCCGTAGGAATTACAAATTAACCTAATCGATGTTGAAAATAGTGTGGGTATAATATATGAAATGTGCCGTCCAAAATGATCGAAAATGTCTAATCGACGTAACGATCGTTTTGGTTTAACGAATAGCGTGGAACTCTTCGGTTGAAAGAACGCACCCTTCGCTTCGAGTATTTATCCGAAAATTGAAGGATGAGCAGAGATAGACTGAGATATCAGCAGTAGCTGCTCTCAGTGGGGACCTTAAGGGTTAACAAACTCTCTGCCGCTCTCTTTGCTTTCTTCTGGGTTTTTTTCGGTTCTCACTTTCAAAGACTGGGAATAATATATTGCCAAAGCGTCTGTATCATCAGCATTGGTATTGTTTATTTCTTCTTCAGATGTTATTTCTACACCCCTCCCCCCTTTCCTGTTCCTCAAATTTTACCCTCCGTTGCGGTATACTTTGACTGATATATACAATATATTATACTTTTATATTTCAACACATCAAAAGGAAGATAACTATATCAACTTCATATAACTACACCTTATGTAGAAGGTGCTTCATAGGGACATAATTGCAATTTTCATAATGAATAATAATCCATTATGATGTATGGAACGCCATCACTGCCTTATAATAAGAAAATACTATGACATGATGCGATGTAAATGTTGCTACTTCTTTACATGATGTGAATTCTTCTTTACAAGATGTGAATTTCTTCTTTACATGATATGAATTCTTCTTTACATGATGTGAATTCTTAATTACGTTATATTAAAAACATTATGTCGTAAATCTTTTACATTGAGCCAAAACATAAACATCGTAATGTCAAATGGATATTACGAGGTAAGAAACACATATGACGTTATGTGAACACTTCCTTATGTCAACACATCGTTATAAGAACACGGGACCTCTTGGACGTTATTACGCATGTCGTTTATAAAAAATAAAGACAAAGAAAAAGTCAGCATGGCGTTCAAATTTTGGAAAGAATAGGGAAGACCGTCTTTGTTGAATTGTTCAAACATCAGCGTATTGATTCTTTAGATACGTGCAAGCTGCTTTCAGATAATGATCTGAAAGAGCTTGGTATATCAACAAATAGGAAGGGAACTGCATTCCGAGATGCTGTAAACAACTTTGTTAATGAAACTCCACCTGCAGAGCCGATGGATATTGCTTCACGAAGGAGTATGGGTGAGCTATTAACAATTACACATTTAAATACTGATTGTATTCAGACCCGTATACTGTAATTTTCAAGAAAAAAGGGGGTTCCTTAGTCATAGTTCAAGCAGATAATCAACTGTTATTCTCGATGGATTTTGTCTGATACTCGGTCCGCTTCTGTGTGTGTTAAATTTTAGTGTGTGTCACGTTGTTCTCCTCTTATATTTAATGCGTTTCCCTCCGTTTTAATTTGTTACCCCGATTTTGTTTTTTGGCCATGTAATTATGAGTTTTGAACAGCGGTTTACTACTGTTGCCTTTTTTTCAACTACAATTCAAAAAGAGCATCGACTGCTTATTGTCCTTATTTGTTTTCTAAGGAGGGGGGTTTGGTTATACGAACCTGGCGTAGTACCCTGGCTACGGGTATGGAATTTCACTCATTTTAAAACATATTACAGTCATTTTATTTTTTATTTTTATCAGATTAAAAAAGTTGAAAAGGGAGGCAATCGTTGTCGATGATACAGACAGGATAATTGTTACTCTTTGGGAAAACCAAATTTCACAAATAACAGAAAACTAATCATACATCCTTTTTGACTTGTCATCTAGAAACACCATAAGCCTTTAGTTTACCACAACTCAAACAAGAATTTGACCAAAGTACACGGATGCCCCACTGGCACTATCATTTTCCATGTTCCATGGACCGTAAAGTTGGGTCAAAATTAGAAAGATCATATCATTGGCAGCAAGTGTACTAAGTTTCAATTTGATTTGACTTCAGCTTCATCAAAAACTACCTTGACCAAAAACTTTTAACCTGAAACTCCCATTTTCATTTCCTATGTTCAGTGTTATGTTGTTGTTCCCTATGAGCCCTTCTAAGACGAAGTTCTCGACCTCCTCAAACCGGGTCCTGCCGACGATGCCCGCCTCTACCTCATGGCATTGTTATAAACTAATATAAGTATAAAAACAGATGAGATACATGCATCAAGTATTAAAAGTCCTATTCATATTTCAAAATATAAATTAAGCTTCTTATTCAATTATTTAATTCAGATAAATTAAATACTACACATAACCCACTACGTTGTCTTAAACAAACAATTAAACATGTGCAATGTTCTTTTTAACCAAATAAAACGTCGTTATAAACGGCAAGTTAAATTACCAAGCTTATTTAATAATCCGCAAATTAAAAACTTATAAAATATGTACGTGTATCAAATTAAACATGCATTATTGAAAATACACAAAATTAAAGCTCGGGATCACATACTGTTTTTTGGTACATCTACAGATACGGATACGTCAACGTATATGACTGATTAATTTCTAATGCAGAAATTTACAAAACAATTAGGAAATATCGAGTTTTTTGTGGAATATGTAACCCGACTTTTACAGATATTCCGGACAGTTGGAACAGTTTACAGGCATGAAAGGAGTGAATACGGGAAACTTTGTTTGTGTGTGAACTTGTGCTCATGTAGAACGAAATTGTTATTTAACAAATAGAGTGATACTCAGTACTTTTATATTACCTTCAAGATAAAATCGCAAATGAACAATATTTAAAGTTCCTTACATGAATATAAGTAGTACACATTTGATTTTTTTTTTTTGTGTTTATTCATGTAAGATCTTGAAATATTTTTTTAACTAGATTTTTATAGGATTGTGTACAATATTCGTGTACCTGCACTACATACTCCATTCTCAACGAATATTCATAAGTTCCGCCTAAAAATTCAAAACGAGGCTAAGGTCGGTAAATCGAACAAAGATGGACGCCGAAAACACATGCAAATCTAAAGGGAACGATAAGCACTGTTGTGTGCCGTTTTGTAATGGCAACGGGCGGAGGCACTTGGAATTGTCGTTCCACAGGTTCCCCAAAACAGACAACATAAGAAATATGTGGATCCAAGCAATAAGAAGGGATCCAGGGCCCATGTTCAACGTAATAATTACCAAATTATCGGTGTCATAACATCGCATGTTGTTTTTGTTGTTGTACATAAGTTATAAGTCAAGGTTCAGTTGAATGAAAATGATTGTTTCTACTGCCTTCATCACTGATACTGTACATTTTAATTCAGTTTTGAATATTAAACGGGAAAGCATTATTGTTATGACAAGTCACTGAGTCATAATGATAATGTAGTGAATTATCAGAATACACAATAAACAGATAAATAACACATACAATGTACACACACTCATGCTGAAAACAAGGCCTCAATATACTTGACTGGAACTTGTACCTATTCACTTGCTAGCTGGTTCTCAACCAACCTGTACCCTATACAGTGTTCCAGCTTGAATCTCAGGGCAGAAGGCATATGAGGCGCAGAAGGGTGCTACTTGTCTGAAAGGGGGTATCAGGTCCGTTCGCGCCCAATATACTTTCGCGAAAAAGGGGGGGGTGTGCCCACCCCCACCCCACCCTGGATCTGCCTATGACATTTAAATACGAATTGCAAAGGATATATTCCATGATTTTGGTCAAACAATGTTTTTGTCATTTATTTATATCTAATAACATATATATTGAATGTAACTTAATTATATAGAAATAATGAATATAAATCATAAAACTATTCAATTTCAGATCAGTGATCAAACAGTTATTTGTTCAAGGCATTTTAAACTGAATGATTTTAAATGGACACCTGTTAGGAAGACACTGAAACCAGACAGTGTTCCGTCCATCTTTGACTGGTCCAACCAAGGAAAACCGCGGAGGGAACTTTTTAAGCACCCAGTGCCACAGAAAAGGCCAAGACATGAATATGAAACTGGAGATGACACTGCAAATATAGGTTGTGAACCGATTCCACAGATCCAAGATGGGGATCTAAGCTTATGGTAATTATAACATTGTACATATAATGTATGGTACAATGTATGTATATTATTGTATAATCATGATGATAAAGAAAAATTCATTTCTGCTGGTCAGATTTTTGATGTATTGTCTATATTTATTTCATTTAGATTTAATTTTTTTCTCAAATACATTTTGTATTTACTAAAAATTATGAATAACAATATAAAATGTGATTTTCATTAATGACGCATAGAATAATTGAATCATTCAGTCTTTTTTTTATCAGATTTCTGTGATAAATTATGATTTATAGTTTGATGAGCTGAAAGTAAACACGACCATAAATCATTCTCAAGATGGTTATTCAGTTGTCAAACTGCTTCTTTATAATCAGTTTGCAATTGTAATTAATTATTTTGAATGAGTTAATTTACATCATGTACTGCTGCTGGACAGAGAGATGCTGGATCATCATAGTACTACAGTTTGGGAAAATAAAAATCTGTTGTTACACATCTGCTGGTCAGTTGGAGTCTTCAATAGAATCAAGGTATATTATGGATATATATATATAGTACTTTCCAATACCATCTCATGAAAGTTCTCAAACATGTTTTTGGATGATTCTTTAAATTTATATGCAGTCTTCAATTATAAATTTAAAGTATGATACACTTGATGTGTCACCTTCAGAAATTTTTGCAGACACTCAGCATTCTTATGCAAATTCATTGGTTGTTGTGTAAAACCATGTTGTTACATATATTGTTTCAAATAACATATCAATAAACCTAATACAGTACACGTGATCATCTAAATAAAAAGACATAACCAAAAATATTCATTTTAATCAAATTTCATCACCAATTAATTACAATATTTATGAGAATAACACTGTTGCTTAGCCATTAAAGTACATAATATACTTATATATATATATATTTATATATGTGATACTTTTATGTTCATTGATGTCAATTGTTCTGCAGTGCATTTGATGAAATTTCTACATCAAGAGTTATTAAACTGGAAAAGAAATAACAGGGAAAAAAAGGAAAAAATAAGCAGCTACAGGAGAAATTACAAATTGAAAGATTTGGCATTTTCAGATTTCCCAAAGAGGACTCAATGATTTTGTTTTATACTCAATTTGTATCCATGTCAATGTTCACTACATTTTTTAATTTCATTTAACCTGCTGGTAATTCCATGACAAGCTACTATTATAAATCATACCTTCATTTGTGGGTATTTTTTTACAATTTCAGTTCACCACAGAAAGACAAAATACAAGAACTAGAGGCATTGGTTAAAAGCAGAGATCAAGAAATACAGAGATTGCAGAAAAAAATTGAAATAGAAAGATTTGGGATCAACAGATTTTCAACTGATAATGCCATGATTTTGTTCTACACAGGCTTTGTGTCTATGTCAATGTTTTCTGTGTTTTTCAATTTTATAAAACCAGTCGCAAACTCAATGACCAGCTATTACTACAAATCAAGCGATAATGTCAAACAAAATATATTAGTAGGTAGACAGAGAAACATGCTATTAATAGATGAGCTATTTATGTTTTTGTGTAGACTCAAATGTGGCTTAATGGAACAGGATTTAGCTGTAAGGTTTAACTGCCATGTTTCAACTGTTAGTCGCAAGATGATAACTTGGGCAAACTTTTTATATTTTGTTTTAGGAAGCTTCAACATTTGGCCTAGTAAACAACACATAGATGATAAAATGCCTGCTTCTTTCAAGTTGTTGTATCCATCAACACGGGTGGTAATAGACTGCACAGAAATAAAAACTGAAAGACCATCATCACTTGCTCTTGGATCTAAATGTTATTCTAATTACAAAAGCAGTCACACATGGAAAGGGCTGGTAGGAATTGCCCCTCATGGAGCTGTAACTTTCATTTCCAGCTTATATACAGGCTGTATGTCAGATGTGGAAATAACAAAATTATGTGGATTGGTTGATTTACTTGAGATGGGAGATTCCATTATGGCTGACAAGGGGTTTGTCCTTAACAAGGTTTTGGAAGGAACTGGTATAACTGTTAATACCCCTCCTTTTCTAATGAGTCATGGCCAATTTACCAAGCAGGAAGTTGAAGAAACACAAACCATAGCAAAGCTTAGAATACATATTGAAAGACATATCCGTCGAGTAAAGGAGTACCACTTATTTGACAAAATAATTCCCCTCAGCATGGTGGGCACAATCAATCAACTATGGACTGTTGCTAACATGCTTACTTTGTTTAGAGGTCCATTAGTTAAAGAATGGCATGGATAAAAAAAATCAAAATTTAAATATAGATATATAGGTTCCATTTTCTTTTGTGTCAGACTTGATTTTTTAAAAGTCGTTTTTATCCAAAAATTACAAACATCAAATGACAAAAGTTGATACTATTTGTAGGGAAATTTTATTTTTCGAAAAAAACACATTTTAGGAGAATTTTAAAAAAACCCACCTTTTTGCGCAAAGATTTCAATATCAATTGAATGCTTAAATTAAAGCTTTGCTGAAATGATTTCTTTTATCATGTTCTTTTAAATTTCATATAAATATTTTTAAACTTAAACAAAATTCGGCTCTTGGTGACACGAGTTTACTATTCACACCAAATTTTTTATTTGAATTGCATTATAAATTTGGGCCAACATCGGTGTGGAAACTCAATTTCTGATCTGAGGAGTACATGTATAAATAAAAATTACTCAATAAAATGATTGAAATAAAACAAATCTAGTTTATGTTTCATCTTGTCCCATACATCTTCATCAAACTCAATAATTTCTTCATGGTATTCCTCTAAACGCCATACGTAGAAATAGCACCATTTTAATCCTGTAACTGCCAACTGCATCATCACTTGGTAAAAATAATTGTGATTCTGTTTAAGTTTTCTATCTTCAACGCTGCCTGTGAGATACATGCATTCTGATAATGCTTTCACTGGGCATTTAATTTCCAACAGGCCAAACTGTGGTATCCTAGAGGGATGATACACTTTACGGTCTGGACTTGCAGCTAACCATGGAGAGTATGAACTTACTATGATGCCACATGGGTATACATTTACATTCTCATCGTGTAGCTGAAAAAAATAGCATCTAGTTTGCCTACTTTTGAACCTCATTATATAATTTCATGTAAAAAAAGTATGAAATGTGCATACCCTTTTAAATATTAAAAAATTATGTGTGATTTGTATGCTGCAGTGATTGAACAAAATAATATCTACTATAATTTATGAGAACTTTAAATTATAACTTGCCATACAGCATATTAGTCTATTCTTTGTTATCATTTAGTTCTATGTGTATTTTTCAACTGTTTTTATGATAATTAGCTAATTAAATATATTTTTACTGCAAATGTCAAATTTCTAATGATGAATTAATAAAAGAATGTAACATGAAATGGTTAAATATTATCAAAAACAGAACATTTAAAATTTCATTAAAAGACATTTCAACTGAGATCTATTTTAAACGACTGTCCTCCTCTTTATATATGGCATGGGATCATGATAAAATGTTTTTTTAAATTTTTTTTTATCAATTTATACATAAACATGATCCCATGACATATCTATTCTGGCTTGGAACAGACAGGTTTACACCTGGCAGAGTTACAGTCAGATTAGTATGAAAATATATTTTTTTAATTCAAATGTATGTCATACATATTGTAGCCAAAATCAAGTTTATTGACTGCCCTCCTCTTTTATTCGGGCTTGGGACCGACAGATTTCCACCTGGCAGAGTTACAGTCAAACATTTAGCCTAATAATTTTTTTTCTTTTTTGTCTCTAAATTTTCTAATTAATGTGAAAAAATTCGGAATATGTTTCATACAGCATGTTTACAAACCTTAACGAAAGCAGCAGCAGCTACACTTTCAAATGACAAACCATGACGCATGCTCTCAGTTACTACTTTTCTGGTAGTCTTCAATCTAGCAACCAATGGTTCATTATCTGAAATTGATACACAACTTTAATATATAAAAATTAAAAAAAATACCCAGATTTAAGAACTAAACCGACAGGAATATTTATTATATTTTAAATTCCCTTACAGATCATTGTATTATTCATGGTATTACACATATACATGTATATGTGATGACAAGAAGAAAGTCAGTCATTTCATTTCTGGTGAAGAGTGGTTTCATTGGAAATCAGAACACATTAAATATTATTTTTATATTTTAATAACTCAAATGTTAGCATATTTACAATTTTAATACACAACTTATAATGTTTCAACACTCAGCCAGACAATACAGTCTCCATCTGAACTAATTAAACAAATAAGAGAAGTTTATTTGATAGTTTTAAGCATTTTGCAAGTTTACCTGCTTTTCTCTTAACAATGTCTCCAGCAACAGATGCAGTGAGTCTATCCTTTCTAATCTTGTGCCATTTTGGTTCATTTGTCTGAAGTCTTGTCATTTCTTCTATGTGAATGCTATCTTCGCTAGTAACTATGACAGAATTCAATGCCAAACTTTTCTTTTCATCAAGAACTGTGCACACAGTATTTTTCATGAAATTGACAACAGGCAAACTTGGATATTCAGGTGCATCCAATATGTTGAGAACATAATGGTTATAAAGTTTTTGTTGCACTGCCACTGGTGATCCTTTTTGAAATTTACCAAACTTGGTATTAACAATAACAGGTGCACTCTCTAAATCTATTACAGACAATAGCAAACATGTCTTGTCAATCTGTGACAGACTTTGGCAAAGGTCAGAAACATTTGGTAGTGGTGAGTTGATGGGATTATACATTGTTGAACGTAGACCACGTGGTTGCTGTTGAGGTGATTGGGTGTTATAACCAAATACAACTAACTCATCAGCCTTATTTCCACCAATTTTTTCACCACGGGGCATATGCCAAGTCTGGGGCAGAGATGTTTTTAGAATATCACATGGAATTGTTTTCATGTTACATGATTTCATGTGAGCTAGGCTGTAAAGCAGGCCTGTGACATGTCCACAAGTCCCTAACTTCCCTATGGCACAAGAGCATGTACTGCTTTCAAGGATAGGACCTTCTACAATAACAACCTGTAAAAAAAGTATTCAAGTGTCAGAGTGGTATGCCAATTGACAACTGTAATATTTTTTGAATTCATCCAGATATTTTCACATTATTTGTTCACAATTTGGATTTCTCATAAGTATGAAATAGATTTAATAAAACTGTTTAAATTGTACATGTATGTTCTAATACTCAACCAGTCTAGGTTCCATCTACCATCTGTTTAAAAACGTGAAGAACCAGCTTATACCAATTTAAAGTCTTTGGTTTAATTTAATCAAGTAGGGATGGAATGAAGGATTTCTAAAACTTGCGGTGAGAAAATTACCAAGAGATGAACAATAGAGGCTGTTATATGAGCAAAAAGGAATGAAATCATCAAGATTTAACTAGATATAGGAAGATGTGGTGTGAGTGCCAATGGGACAACTCTCCATCCAAATAACAATTTAAAAAAGTAAACCATTATAGGTCAATGTACGGCTTTCAACATAGAGCCTTGGCTCACACCGAACAACAAGCTATAACTACATTTTGTACATTTATGTACATACAACTGCTGTTTTGAACCACAATATTAAATCATACAGCTGTTGCATTGTTTGTCAACATTTTATACTTAGCTTAATAAACTAGTTTTTACAGGTGATATTACCTCAACATCATGTGCAGACTCATTTTTTCTTTGAGATCTTTGGCATTTTCCTCTCACTAAACCACCTTTATCTACTTTGTGAACTGAAAAGGAGTGTTTTATTAAGACTCAAAGGATAATGTATCTGAAGGTCTCTTTAAAATAAATTTTAATCTAGGTTCTTAACTTCAGTGAGTCACATTTAAAAACTTCTATGTAAGTAAGAGAGTACACGTATAATATGGATAATATGATGATAATATCTTCAGTAATAATAGCCACCATGTCATGTTATCATGTTACATGCAACAGTGTAACTGTAAGAATGCATGCATGGTTTCAGTACAACAAACTTCGGTCATGTTGGTTAAAAATGAAATGACAGTGTATGTCAAAAATATGTGAATTATTTTATGAAACGAACCGACTTCATGTGAATTGGTGCTGGGGTAGAAACGCTACAACTTTTTCATGAATTTTTGACAGACCAGGTCACGTACACACATGTCAAACACTTACTAGTAATGTTTGTTACGTATTTCTCAGCAAAATATTTATATCCTTTTGACATTTCTTTAACCCCTAGACTCTTTGAACTGCTTTTAATGGAAGATTCCACAAAACCAAACGTCAAATCCGGCAATATAGTCAAATCTCGACTGCTGTCGTCTCCTTTCACTTCCTTATCGGCCATGTTGTTTACAATCGATACGACCTTAACCTCGTTTTCGATTTTATATGTATATTCATTAGATCTCATTAAGAATGGAGTATTGGCTCCCTTTTAAGGGCATGTAAAAGTTGTTTATAGAACCCCTTATTTTTTTGTACAAAACACCACTATGACAAATATTTAAAGTGTATGTTTGATTGCTTCAAAGATATTCCAATTAATTTTTTTTAAATGAAGCATGGTCTTATTAATAAGCTCGGGATCACATATTATTTTTTGATATATCTGCAGATGTGGATACGTCAACGTATACGATACGGTTGATACGTTTGTAAATGACCGACCTCTAATATTAACACGGCTTACACTACAAACATGTAATTACCTGTTTAAAGAATATCGCTCATACATTACAATCAAAACAAATTTATCACCTGACTGCCTGTATTAAAGCATTTTAATTTTAATGCAGTTCAATGATTAATATATGTGTAAACAAATGTAACTATTAAATTATAGTCTACACAGTATAAATGCTATCCAAGTACGCGATACATTAAATTAAGAATCAACCTATTGCAAGAACAACTTTCAAATAAAATAAAATTATTCTTTACAAATAAGATAAATAAAATCATTCGGAAAATTCAACTGCAATAACTATCTAAACATATGTACTTATCTTATGTCTGAATCAGCCTATCCTTTTTGTGTTTCGTCAGTTCATATCACGCAATGAACAAATCACGAAGAGCATGCAACTTCATACCTAGTTTAGAGCTGATGAATGATGATATATATGGTCAGACGGCCAGAAGTGACTTGGAAATTGTTCAAGACACTATTGCAGAAGCCAGGAAATTGAATGATACCAGATTTTCGTTACTGACACTAATCCACAGAATGAAGTTCGACAGAGAAAAACAAGTTTTCATGGTTGAACACTGTAAGTTAAGAAAACTTGTTACGGACACGAGAAATCTCGCTCCAACAATGATAGTCCTAGTTGGCCGACCAGAGAAAAGGACGAAAGGAGAACCCCATACTCCAGAAACGAGAGACGGGATAAGACTCTCAAAAACAGATCTATACAGGGAGACAATGATTTTAAAAAACAATGACCTGTTGAAAATGTTCAAGGACTTCATAAAAAGGCGCTAACCATTGTGAATAGACAAACACATTACCATCACCAAAACACAATTTTGACATGAATCCATCTGCGTCCTTTGTTTAATATTCACATAGACCAAGGTGAGCGACACAGGCTCGTCAGAGCCTCTAGTTTGATGCCCGTATCAATTTTGCAGTTTGTCTTGCCTTTTCTTCTCTTTTATTTATATTCCTGATGGAAAAGTATCCTATTTTGTCCTGTTGTGGTTTTTTTAATTTTTTTCCTGTTTTTTAGTAAAAAAATGGAAAAGGCATTTGGGAGTTAGATATAAAGCTCAATTTATATCTAATTTGCTTCCTGTTTTTGCATTGACTTTTCCAAAATTTATTCAGTCAAACATTCGTCGATTATATGAACTAAAGAAGAAGTTGAATAGTTAGAAAAAAGTTCCAGGTTATAAGAACATTTCTGATCTTTTATCAAAATCCTTTGAACCACCTGTGCAGCAAGTTCCAACTTTTTCCATCACTGTAAATGGACATGAGCATGAACAGGAAGAATCGCCAGCAAATTCTTCTACGTTTTAACCTGAACTTACATGTAACACTGGTCTACAAACGTTTGATTCTGATGATGAAACAGTTAAGTCAAAAAAACCTGTTACAATATTATTCTATGAAACTTTTTTCTTACTATTCAATTTCTTCTTTAGTTCATATAAACGACGAATGTTTGACTGAATAGATTTTGGATTAGTCAATGCAAAAACAGGAAACAAATTAGATATAAATTGAGCTAACTCCCAAATGCCTTTTCCATTTTTTTCTAAAATATGTTTAAATTCCAATAACAAATGTTTTGGCAATGATGATATAGGAAAAGAAATTATTGAAAAGGCACAACTAGACAACCATGTCAAAATATATGAAGAGGAGCACAACCTTTTGAGAAGAAAAACAAGAAAGTTGATGGTGGAACTGAGCTTATTATGTTTCCCAGAATATCTCTTTACCATCTAAGACAAATATAAATGGGTATTTATCAAATTAATTTAGATAAAAGGTACAAGGATGCCCATCAGGAGGACGACAACTATGCACTGTGCATTCGCAAGGATATGCCAGATCTGTTGCGATTAAAAATGCAGTCTCGCCATTCATCTTCTAGATGCTATCATGTGTGGTTGAAGTACAATAGTACAATGAGAATGATGTCTGTGGGTGGTACTGTACTTGTAAAGTTGGGTCACGTATGGTCGGGTGTTGTGCACACATCGCCAGCGTTGTTTGGCATCTTGGATATCAGAAGTGGAATATTAAGGCTGCTCAATCTGCACTGCTTCCGGAATGTTTTTGAGTTCTATATTTATTGCTACAAATGTTCCTGAAGAGTCTGACACGTCTGACGTAGAAAGTATTGATTCATATGTAGAAGAATGACATTTAATTTAACCATTTGTTTATTGCTGTTATAATCTAAATTAAAAGAAGGGTTCACATTCCATATATCATCACATGTATATAAAAAAACAACTTTTTTTTAATCTCAATACTTATTTTGTTTGTTTAAACTAATGGTTTAATTTTTTAATTGTTATTTGGATGGAGAGTTGTCTCATTGGCACTCACACCACATCTTCCTATATCTATTGTAACGTAAGACGTGGAAGACTAGATTTGGTATTTTTTTCATTTTTTTCAATTTTCCGCTTTGTTAACACATGTTTTTTTTTAATCCAAGCACTTGATAATACAAATGTAACTTTGTTAAACTCTGGAATTTGTTGTGTGTCGTGTAGTTCTGTCAGTTTCCCTTATCACTATTGGTAACAACATTAACATAACGTAAAAGCACGTTAAGATATCTAATCAATTTGTCGAGTTTTAGTAGAATATTTCATACAAAGTACATTGTTAAAATTGTTTGCAGTTGTGACAAATATCTGCCAGAAACCTTATGTGTTAACCTTATTGTGCTAAGAGCAGAAAGGAGCCAAATAAATATATGTCCATAAAAATTGATGTAATGGACCAGCAGAAGACATTTATACTAAATTTTATGCATATGAGCAAATTTATGTCAGGAATGTGGCGCTTGAGAATGCACTTGGTCGTTACAGTTGTTCATGGCGTTAGGGTTTATGGCTGTTTTTACTCATTTCAATGGCCTTATTCTACGAATTAAACCTTAACAATCCTGGTTCGTGTATTTTTTTCTTTTATGGGATTCAATTCCTGTCATTTTATACCTTGAAATGGACAATTGTGCAAAAGAGAACAAAAACCGGTAAGTTGTACAATTTTACTTTGAAAAAGCTTTATCAATAGTGCCAGATAAGTAAATAAACTCATTATATATGACAGGACTAACTTTAATATATACGCCAAACGTCCAATTTGCGATTTCAAATAGTGCGCCAGCAAGGAAAGTTTGTACTATGAAGATGCAATGTTCTGAAGAAAGATAACTCTTCTTCAAAACGAACGAGAAAAAATCATGGAAATTACTCACAACTTTTTTAAAAGGTCGGTTGTTTTTTTGCTTTATTTTTAAAAGTATATATTGCACTTTCCTTCTTTTTATGAAGAAATCACTGGTAGATATTTGTTAATACTGGAAACGTTTTCCAGTTTTACATATAATTTTTTGCAGGAATGAAATAAATCATATTTTTAAAGATCAAATCAAAATGAGCCTTTAACTCCTGAACCTGTATTTGAAATATACAAATCTACTGTTTAACGTGAAACAAGAATTATGCTTATAGGTTTAATTTAAAGTAATTTTTTCGAGTTTAGATAACAAGCAAGTAGTATGTCAATATTCGGGAAACAGGAAACTGAGGTTGCTACAGTGACAAAACTAAGTCGGTGACCCTCAATTATTTCATCATATTTTGTTCCTCGAATCATGAAATACCTTCACACAAAATTTTAACGAAAAATCACTGGTAGAAATGAAAAGGCTGTTTGGACTTTAAGTTGAAAACATGACCTTTGAATCGGTTAATAATTCCCCTCATTATTATTTCTTTTCACAGGTGTTGCTCGATGTCAAGTCTCTGAATGTACCAACTACACCTCATAACACAAACTGATGGCACATACGTTAATAATAAATAAATGATTTTAATGAGTTGTGAGTTGAAGAAGAAGGTATACTACTGAGATAAGCCTACAACATCGGCAAAGTAAAATTTATTCTTAAAAATCGTTTGGAATACATCCACACATTACTACAGAAGGCATATCAAAGAGACAGATGGACTCACTGACATAGCCATTTATATGTAAAAACATTATGTATAAAATTTACTGTTTGCAAAAGCATGAATTGTTCTTTATAATAAGAATGTTCTTATCCCGGGCATACAAACAATGCTATATTTGGCAAAACGTTTTCAACTTTTGATCTTCAGTGCTGTACAACTTTGCACTTTTTTCACTTTCGATTTTTTATATCTGGGCGTCACTGGTGTGTCCTGTGTGGACAAGACGCGTTTTTGGCGTATTGAATTTTAAACATGATGCTTTTTGTTATCTATTAATCATGATTTTCTTTGTCTAATATGTTCTCCTTTTCATTTGTATTGTAGTCCTGTAATATTATGTTGTCATTTCAATGTTATATTTAACTTTGCCATTAAAGTGCGAGGTTTGACATGCCATAAAACTAGGTTCAACCCACCACTTTTATCCTCCTTTAAAAGTGTCCTGAACCAAGTCAGGAAGATGGCCATTGTTATAATATTGTTCGTTTCTGTGTGTGTTGCATTTTAACGTTGAGTCGTTTGTGTTTTATTTTTGAGATATTGAGATAAGACGTGGCACGGTACTTGTCTATCCCAAATTATCCCAAATTCATGTATTTGGTTTTGATGTTATAATTGTTATTCTCGTGGTATTTAGTCTGTTGCTTGGTCCGATTCTGTGTGTGTTGCGTATTGGTGTTGTGTCGTTGTTCTCTTATATTTAATGCGTTTCCCTCGGTTTTAGTTTGTTACCCCGATTTTATTTTTTGTACGTGGATTTATGAGTTCTGAACAGCGGTATACTACAGTTGCCTTTATGTATATGTAGCCATAGGTCAGGTAGGATTTGATTACACTACAATTTGTATTTGTCGTCCCTGTCGTTATCCCAGCAAGTGTAAAGAAGAGGCACGTCGTAATCAGGAGGAGGCCTTTGTACAAATGCTGCTCTTAGCCAGGAGGAAATATTTTCCAATCATAATTCATTGCAGAGATTGCGGTGACGGTTCAGCCGCCAAACGTACTATAGAAATAATACTTTACCATGATCTAGCTGACAGGAAATTCTATCACCACTGTTTTGACGGGAATAATGAGGAGATGACTGCTTGGCAACAACCACCAACTATAAGTTTCGGTGTATCTGGAAAATTCATTAGGGACAATACCGGTCTGGAAGTACTTCTTAGGATTCCGCCACATCAGCCTTAGGCCCTTGCTTTTAATGACATGTTTTCTAAATTGAAGTTGTGCTAATAAAGCTTCTTTAAACAATACATTATATGTGGGTTTATCTTCTATTTGAACATTGTAGCACTCAATTTGTTGTTGGGTTACCCACATACCACCAAGCTCATTTAATTGACCAGTTAATATCACTTTTTGTGTGTTTGCCTTTTTTTCTTTCTTTGCTCTTAGAATTTTCATTTTTTTTTATTGAATATAATTTGTTGTCGTGTTTTAAATGACTGAATCATATGTAGGGCACTAACCCTAGCAGCATCTTTAATCTTATTTCTATCAGTGTTTGAAAGCCAATTTGATGTTTTATTGTTAGACAACATAATTATTGATTCATTTGCTACAGTTGTAGCAGGTTTAGCCTTACCAACTTGTCAAGTTGAACAAAAATTCTCTCTGAGCATGCATTTGTTGTAGGTACAGACATACCATGGATTGGATCCCTAAAAGATTGTTCAACGAATTTCCCACCAGGCAAATGGTCTTTAGCTTGCCTTTCTAGAATTAGAAGCATACCACCTCTAATGCCATCTGTGTATACATCTCGGATATAATATAATGAATACATTCATCTCTCATCTTTCTGTTCCAACACAACCTTCACCAACAACTATTCCAGCAACTC
The DNA here is from genome assembly GCF_036588685.1 of Mytilus trossulus. Taxonomy (NCBI): domain Eukaryota; kingdom Metazoa; phylum Mollusca; class Bivalvia; order Mytilida; family Mytilidae; genus Mytilus; species Mytilus trossulus. The sequence goes on from NC_086377.1 coordinate 38,871,686, forward strand.
CGCCACCAGTGTGTAAAGCAGATACGACGCAAACAACACCAACAAACAAGGACCCACCGGCTCTTTCACTACAACAGTGTCTTCAAGCTAGTGAAAAACAGCTGCAACTCAGCAACACCAGAATAGCAGAAATGAAACGCCTACTGATAAACTAATACAATTAAAGAACAAGGTAATGTTATTAAAGAGCTAGCTTCAAAACTGCCCAACGTACGCCGTTTATTACAAACAGACTACCCAATACTCCAGCTACACCCGCAACTCCGAGATTTCCTCAACCTCTACCAGATTTACCATTAACACCTGTATCATCGTTACCGGACTCGCATCAACCTCATCCACTTATGCAACGACTAAACTTGCCTATGCATCTGTTTAACGACTTTCCCCAGCACATGCGTCTAACAGCAGATGACTTAAGCAAGTATTTCATCTGTGGAACACACCTGGGATCATTTGTGGTTTAATTGCTAAAAGCACTTTTCCCCAGAATTATTCACCTCAGTTCATCTCCGTATCCATTATTCGTATAGGGGCGGTAAGCTCAGCAAAAGGACAACAGAAAGAATGTGATTAAGAGGTAAGTCACTGCATTCAACTAGTCATAATTAGGTCTTGATTCGTAACACATTTTCAATAAACAATCAAACTGTTGTGTATAATGTCCCTACGTTATAAAAGAATGTAAGAATGTTGGAATATGACTGATGACTACAGTCATTGCGGATGGACTACAATGTTCATTTTTCTGTCTAGTTCTGTCTTCATTTATTTCAACTTGAAAAAAGCTGGTGAATGGTAACGACGAACTAATAGTTTCCGCAGTCAAAAGCTGCGTGCAATCGTTACTATCTTCTATATTGAGTTGCTCGATGACATTTAGATAGTTGTCCGTTTCTTTATGAATACCACGGTCTTATATTAATTGACATAACATTCTGAGAGATTAAGTTTCTAATCTTTAGAGTATGGTGAAGCAAGTACTGTTTGTTTTTGATTTGTAAATATCCAACACCAATTTCAGTTTTGTGGAATTTACAATATTTCTATTTGTGAGTCGTCTGTTTGTCAGTAATTGAGGGGTATACAATATAAAAAAAAAACATGTACTTGGACATTATTTAAGGACCTGTAAATTAACAATAATAAAAAATATGTATAGAAATGAAGTAGTAAAGTAGAATTCTGGCAAGGTTCGAAGCATATTTAGAGGTACCAAGTAAAAATTTGCAATACCGATATGGACCTTTTGAAGTGCAAAATTTAAAAAAAAAAAAAGTTTTCTAAAACACAATTTATATCGTTGTCTAAACAGGCAAATATAATAATACAACATTTTGTTGAAAAAATAAATCTTTTAACATTGTAAATTTCAATGCGGTTCGTTATAATCTCTCTTCACACTGGACAGTTTGACAGTCTTTTTGAGCATATGCTGCACACACCTAAATGGCGACAATCAAGAAACACACAGTTTGCTTCCCTGTCAATACAAACAAACACATTCTGAAGTAAGTTTAAAACAGTCCATTGTAAGAGTTACTTTATTAACTTTTGTATAATTTAAAAAAAAAATATTTGTTGATGATTATCTGTTGTTGACTGTAAGCCAAAACATTTATTTGTCTGATTTTTTTAACCTAAATATTTTAAACTAACACAAGGTACATCTTTATCTTTGAAAAAAAGAACACTTTATAAATTATAAGAATAATAATAGAGGCTGTTGTTCACTTCTCTCAACATGTCTTAAGGAAATTTACCAGATCCTTCATGGTTGCCATCCTTTCCTTAAATTGTTGCTCTCTTCTATTAAGATCGGTATTGTATCTATATTCTTGATTTTCGGTATATTGTTTTAAAAGACTGACCACATCAGATGTTGGTGTCTGACGTTTTGTTTCAAATTTTTGAAGACTTTGATCAGCACTATCATCTATTTTTCTTTTATTACCAGAACTTGTGCTACTTGCTGTAACAATAGGTGTGACAGCAGGATCTTTCCAAAAAAATTTCAACCATCTGTTACTCGTATTCATAACTTCTTTTCAAGGTTTTCAGAAGAAGTGCAAGGCAAAATTTCTTTCATCCTGTCGGCTCCCTTTATCATGTTTATAATTGGGTAAGTTGTGAGCGTGAGAAAGAAAATCAAAAGAATTTGAAGTTTTCTAAAACGCATTCTGCACCAGATGTTGCAAGGGCTCGAGCCGGGTATATATAAAAGGAAGATTTTACTCAACCGTTATTACGCAAAATGGAGCCCAATGAGAAGGAAAAGAAAATGTAAGTACCCTTATACATGTACATTTTAAAATCTATTTCGACAGTGTTAGAAGTTAAGGAAACAGAACTTAAAAACATTTTGATGTTGAGTCATTGCAATTTTTAGTAGCTAACCAGCTGATATCTTTATAGACCATAATGGCAAAATATTTCAATAGCCCAGGTCATTATAAATTGTGAATAAAAAAATGATTTATTTAAAGAGCATTTTAGGGGTTTGAGGGTTAATGTATATAAATGGTTTTTAACGTCCAGTGGCAAGTTAAATAAATATTCAGGACGAGAACATTAATAATATAATAAGATATGAATGTTGTACCCTGCTTTATGCAAGAATTTCGTTTTTAAAAACGATTCCACTCTGGTGTTTGTCTATGTATTTCTATTTGTATTCATCTGATGAGTTACGCCCTTTTCAATTGATGTTTATAGTTCGTTCCTTTATTTTACTGTTACACCACTGTCCCACGTTATGGGAGGGTTGAGATCCCGCTAACATGTTTACCTCGCCACAGTATGCATGTATGTGTCTGTCCCAAGTCAGGAGCCTGTAAATCAGTGGTTGACGTTTGTTGCTGTGTTACATATTTGTTGGGTTTTTTTCGCTAATTTTTTTAACATTAATTAGGCCGTTAGTTTTCTCGTTTAAATGATTTTACATTTGTCATTTCGGGACATTTTATAGCTGAATATGCGGTACGGGCTTTGCTCATTGTTGAAGACCGTCCAATATAGGAACGAACTATAAAAAGCCGTTGAAAAAATCTTTTGGCCTTTATATCAGAAACGGAGAACTATTGGGTACTACGGGAGTTTTTAACGACCTTGACTGGCTATAAAGCCCTTGCACGGTCGGTACTATATGGAAAAAAACAAGTACCTGTCCTAATATTTTTTTTCGAATATAAGTACTTACATAGCATTTTAACCGACCGGTCTTATTAAACTCGGTAAATCCGAGAAACTTGAGAAAGGGGAGATCATTTTTCTTGTGAGGGGCGTCACCATTTAAATATTTGTGTTCGTGACTCTTTCTGCACGGCAAATTCAATCCCTTTTACACCACCCGTATTGAAATCATGGACCTGCCCAATTACAGGGTCGTTGAAAAGACTTTATACATGACATTTGTAGAATTGAATTTGAAAATATCTTTTCTACATAATATTTTTATTTTAAAGTATTTGTATTATGATTGAGGAAAATTTCTTTTACACTTAAAGGGCTGGGGAGGGGCAATATAGTTGATGCTTTTGAAGAGGGTTCTTTCTGTTCAACCCACACACTATCAGAGATAACCATCATGTGGATCCCTTTGTAGGTTAAGATTATTATAGATCCAAATATTCATTGTATATTCTTTGTTCTACAGATGCAAAGGCAATGGTGCGTCAACCAGGACAGGTGCATACAAAATATACACAATTAAGTATCATGTAAAATCTGCATGCACGTCGGACAGTGTTAAGTTTTCGTGGTCAAATCCATATCGCCTATATTTTCAGCAGTAAGTGCACTATTTGATATATTCAACTTACAGGTATCATCTGACTTGGACCCCATGTTTATAGTTCATTATAAGGGGTGTACTTTATCAATAATTTGGTTTATATGATTCTAATAAGATGAAAATTGCCGTTTAAAAAATGTCATCTCACCTTGACCTAATTGTTATGGTTCATTAGTCAAAGTCCAATTTTTGTCATGTCACTGAGTTTTGTTTCAGATAGTTATCAAAAGTACCAGGATTATAATTTAATACGCCAGACGCGCGTTTCGTCTACATAAGACTCATCAGTGACGCTCAGATCAAAATAGTTAAAAAGCCAAATAAATACGAAGTTGAAGAGCATTGAGGATCCAAAATTCCAAAAAATTGTGCCAAATACGGCTAAGGTAATCTACTCCTGGGGTAAGTAAATCCTTAGTTTTTCAAAAAATTCAAAGTTTTGAAAACAGAAAATTTATAAAATGACCATATAATTGATATTCATGTCAACACCGAAGTGCTGACTACTGGGCTGGTGATACCCTCGGGGACGAAACGTCCACCAGCAGTGACATCGACCCAGTGGTGTAAATAGTTATCAAAAGTACCAGGATTATAATTTAATACGCCAGACGCGCGTTTCGTCTACATAAGACTCATCAGTGACGCTCAGATCAAAATAGTTAAAAAGCCAAATAAATACGAAGTTGAAGAGCATTGAGGATCCAAAATTCCAAAAAAATGTGCCAAATACGGCTAAGGTAATCTACTCCTGGGGTAAGATAATCCTTAGTTTTTCGAAAAATTCAAAATTTTGAAAACAGAAAATTTATAAAAATGACCATATAATTGATATTCATGTCAACACCGACTCAAGAGATACTTTAAGCAATTTTTCTAGTAGATTAGCATTTCACATTTTTAATTTCTTCAAATACAACTTGGCCAATTCAAACTTAAGACTCGGAACTTGGAATAAAAAAAAACAATTAATTACACCACCTTTTTAAAATCAAAATCCTAACCTCCTATAACAATGTAAAAGATATATTATATATAGGCCTATTTCGTTTATTTCGTTTCTTCCATTTTCCATTTCGTTTCGTTTCTTCATTTTTTCATTTCGTTTCGTTTCGTTATATTTCGTTTCGATTCCGTTTCTCTTTTCATTAGTACCCGTCAGTCTAGATATAAATTTTAAACTCTTAATTTCATGTTTGGAGGGCTTTGTGTATTTTAATCAGGTTAGGAATATAAATTGTTATCAGGATGTATAATACATCTGCCAATATTTTCGATGGCAACTTTTACCTGTGCACATCCGACTTAAACAGCTGGAAAGCGATACATGTACCTAAATTGTGTGATGTCACCAGTTTTTAGCCTGCAGAAAGTCACTAGAATACCTGAATGTAACACTAATACATGACTTCTGGCCATAATTAAAAATATCGTCGGTTTTCATATTAGAAGTACCCGAAATAAATTAAATCTATTACATATAAAAAAAAAAAAAAAAATGGCATAGCATTTCGAAAAGTAGAAACCTGCCACAGATACCTTTTACAAATATCATTGAAAATATATTTATGCTTTTATAATTTCCACATAAGTGTCCGCCCCACTAGATGTATATCCATCTATTTATATTGTTATTATAAATTTAGGAAGAAAAAAATCTCCTACGATTGACCATTAATCATTACAAATTTCGATAGCCTAGCTGTAGACATTTTATATCCAGAAACTGATTAGCCCTAATTTGTAGGAATATGCAACTTGGTTGACCTAATAGACAGCTATAAAGCATAACAAGGGGCGGAAAGATCTATTAAGTTTTGGGAAAAAACATACGCTTCCACTTCAACCTTTAATATGGCACAATGGATAAAAAATAAATGTAATAAGTAATACAATATTTGAAGATTTTTTTTCTGTATATAATCAAAAATTATCAACAATTTTTTTGTGACTTTTTAACCGTTTACTTAACTTCTACTTCTAACCACAAAATCTGTTACTGATGCATGAATGCAGAAAAACTGAACTATATTAATCCCGACAATTTCCTTTTAACCAGGCTTGGAACGAAATAGCAACAAGACAATCGTGAGAAAACAAATCATAATTACTATCAAATTTCCATCGAAACATCGAAACAAGATGCTTTAAAATGGTCTGCACATACTTTCTTGAACTTGTTGTGAGTGACGCTGGTTGGTGGCATGTTAAGGTTAATCATCCACGTCTGGTACAGCTCTTTCTTTCTTGCAGGATCTGAAAAAGTGTCGTCTTACTATGGTGAGGTACAACTGGTAAATGATCCTGAAAGTGGAAAATACTCCAGGAATTGGACTAAAGAAGAAACCAGAAAAGACAAGGTATTATGTTATATTAAGAATATTTATATTTGTTGATAACAAATGTAAAATCGATGGAGTGTTGGTTTCTTAACGTTAAGATGCAAATATTTCATTAATGTTCAGAACTGAAACAAGTCAACAATAAGTGCAATAGGTAGGTCTTGTCATAATAGAGGCCATCCGGGATAATGATCTGAGAAATGTGGACTGCCACTGGAAATGAGGGTATATTGGATAGAGACAGAAATTAGCACTATTTTCAGCTTTAAATAATCTGTTTCAGTGGCACTTCTGTTAGTGATAAAGTTATGTTGGTTTTTTTTCTATCGAGTTATTACACTCAGAAATATTTAAAATTTCTTTTGTATTTTTAACATATGTTCAGTTTTACCATTTACAAAATTTTTTTTCAATTTTTATATTCATCTAAGGAGTGCAACACAATTAATTGTTTGTTATAACAATTTTACTTATAAAATTAACATGAAAGAGTTAGAAAACTTTGAAATTGAAATATGGTTATTTCCTAATCAAATGTTGAAGACAATCGGGTTCAATAATTTGAAAATACAGGACAACAGATCCCGAGGATAAGAAAAGAAGATCAGAAGATATTGACGAAAAATTAAATGATATATATAATGCTGGAAAAAAGCTGAAATCTATATCTGAGGGAGTATACCATTGCTATGCATGTGTCTTTCGAGACGACCGTAAGGTTATTAGGTCTGCAGTCAAAGGCAGTAAAAAATGGTTTTACTTGCTTGATTTGCAAAGGTATTGTTTTTCCTTTTTCTAAACAGTTTCATTGAACTTTTGATGTCGTCCCTTACTTCTTGGTTTTGTGAAAGTGTCGCCAATACACAACGACTTCGGCTTCTTTCATAAGGTCTGAAATAAGAACACTGAAGGGACCACCTGCGTGCTTTGGTACAGTGTTGAATCTGTTTTGCCAACCTGAAACTGAATTTTGAGGCAGGGCTCAAATTATCGGTTATCCAGAGTCCGCGGCCTTCCAGGTTTGCAATCGGTATTTCGACTTGTTTACTAGCTATAGTATACGCCCGACGGACATTCCAAGTTCCTCTTAAAATGAAATAAGAAATAACATTGCAAACATTTCATCAAAGTCTCCAAAAAAAATATATTTCTTTTTGTTAATATAAATTAAGGATAAATTTATATCTTTGAAAGTTAAATGTATTAAGTTTAATTAAAATTTAGCTTTAAAATACTTCTAATATTTTTCTCATTTCTAGATGGCAGATGCTCTTTTGGGGTGGTTCGAAAACAAAGCTACTGTGGACTATCTTACAAACATTTAGAATTTACTAGATTTACGAGTTAAGAAAATTAAACTTGTTGATTGCACATGGGATCATTTAAAAAACATTAGAACGAAAGAGCTTGAAATTGCAAGATTCTTTAAAAAGAAGGAGCATCATTTAGCAGAGAAAAATCCTACTTCTACAAATTACCAAAATGAAAAAGAGGATCCCAGGAAAAAAGTGCAGCCTTCAAACGCTTTTCGTTATTCTGCTTCTATGTTGATGTTATATTTCACATGAAAGTGCGAGGTTTGGCATGCCACAAAACCAGGTTCAATCCACCATTGCTTTCCCTTTAAATATGTCCTGTACCAAGTCAGGAATATGGCCATTGTTATATTATAGTTCGTTTCTGTTTGTATTACATTTTAATGTTGTGTCGTTTGTTTTCTCTTACTTTTTAGTGTAAATTCACATTGCGATAACACGTGTCTCTGTACTTAATCCCAAGTACAAATTCATGTATTTGGTTTTGATGTTATATTTGTTATTTTCGAAGAATTTAGTCAGATGCTCGGTCCGTTTCTATGTGTGTTTCATTTTAGTGTTGTGTCGTTGTTCTCCTCTAATATTTAATGCGTTTCCCTCGGTTTTAGTTTGTTACCCAGATTTTGTGTTTATGTCCATGGATTAATGAGTTTTCAACAGCGGTATACTACTGTTGCCTTTTTTTAGAATGTATGTCATTTTATATTTAATTATTTTAAATGTATTTAAAAGAGTTATCGTAGCCATCTCCATTAGAAATTTAAATAGATTACTTTGTTAATAGAAAAATGGGGGAGTAAAAACAAATGTGGGATGGGGTAGGGAGTAAAATTTTTCTCGTTTCAGATTTTAGAAATTAAAAAGATTTGTTTAACCAATAATGTTTTAGGGGATTAATATTCAACAGCATAGTGTTTAGCCCAGTAGCAAAAAATGAATAATTTAAGTTCATTAGACCACATATGCGTTCATTTTGTGTCAACTACTTAATCACAATTCAAATTCAGAGATGTATCAAGCTTGAATGTTGTGTCCATACTTGCCCAAACTGTATAAGGTTCGACCACTGCGGTCGTATAAAGCTAATTGAAATCTCATTTACATAAAAGAGGGACGAAAGATACCAAAGGGACAGTCAAACTCATAAATCTAAAACAAACTGACAACGCCATGGCTAAAAATGAAAAAAAGACAAACAGAAAAGCAATAGTACACATGACACAACATAGAAAACTAAAGAATGAACAACACGAACCCCACCAAAACTATGGGTGATCTCAGGTGCCCCGGAAGGGTAAGCAGATCCTGCTCCACATGCGGTACCCGCCGTGTTGCTTATGTGATTAGAAATCCGGTAAATAGTCTAATTCGGTAGGTCACATTCTTGAAAGTGTAGCTACGACGTAAGGAACATATCCGATATCATTTGTGAAACGGTTATTCCATAACGGTCAACCAATTCGTGATGACGTCCATAAAATTTCCGAAAGGATGATTTCAACTTCACCTTTTGAAACTCATGGTTTAATAGCTTCCTTGTGAGCAGTAAACCCTCATAATATGCTCTTCTGTAAAGCAATTCTCTGATTTCTAACAGGGGAAAGTTCAATCATCATGACTATGAAGAAGATAATATAAAGGTCGTCCAATATGATGATGATATGGAAGTGGATTCAGATAGCTTTCATTTCATAGATCCAAATACCAGCATCATGATATTACAAGGCAATGAGATATGGTCACCACCACTACCACCATTTATGATAAGTTTACATATATATCGTCCACATTTTTTATATGGCTACACATTTTTGTTGACGTATATTGGTAAAGCACTTGTCGGCTTCTGTCCTCAATTACCAGTAGGATCCATATATTATACTGACCCCATATATATCGTATTCAGGTCACTAGCACACCATGCAAAAAAATGATTTAACTGACTATCTTCATGTGTGGTATTTAGACTAGCATGTCTTCAAAACTTAACATCATGATCCTACTTTCATTTAGGCAACAACTATTTGATTTTCTGAGGGTGAATCTATGTTTGTTTCCAGGCCTTGCGGTCATAAAACTTTGCTCAGTACTCGGAGTACAAAATATGTTCTCCAAATTCAAATTCGTGCTCGAAAATTTTGTACTCCAAATTTCATGCGGTCATAAAAATTTGGAGTACGAGATTCGTGCTCCAGACTGTTGGAGTATACTCAAAAAAATTGAGAATGGCAAGCACCTGTCTCGAATCTCGTGCTCAAGATAATAATGCCGGCTGCAGGACATAGAGCGATAAGGAGACGCCAGAGGAGACGTCGGGTTGCTCGTCCGCGATTTTTTGCCGACAGATCAAACCCATTAGAATCAATGTCAGCAGAGGAGGTCTTTTCACGTTATAGATTTCGGCCAGACTCCATCATTTTCATTACCGGACTGGTTTACAATTCTCTTTTGAAATCAAGAAGAAACCAAGCATTGACCCCAATGTTACAAGTGTTAACTTGCCTGAGATATCTTGCAACAGGCTGCTTCTTTAGGGAAGTTGGAGATTTAATGGGTGTGAGCGTTCGCAGCGTCAAAAGATCAGTGAGGCTGGTGTGCCGGTCTATTTTTGCTTTGAACAAACAATTCATAAAATTTCCAACTGGTCTTACTGCTATGCACACAAAAGCTGTGTTTTCCAATATAGCAGGTATGCATCTTATTTCAAAAAACAAAAAAAACAGCAAGGTTTATTGACATGTATGTATCTTTCAGGTTGCCGGATATAAACGATCTGTCAACAAGGGGAGATAAAACTTATAAGGGGTTTGCGAAGAAATAGGTCCGTTCGCCCTTATGTCTATTCGTCCTTATATACTTGTTCGCCTCTTTTACGTTTCTTTTCGTGTCTATTCGACTTTATTTACTCGTTTTACTATTTTTCACTCGAAAGAACATCTGAAATCATTATCAGTGATGACAGTACCATGCATACGTCATTATGTTAAATAATTATTTTATGTGATAATCTTGCACAGAAAACTGAACTGAGTAAGCATTGATAAACTCAAACAAATCGATGGATAAAAGAATACTAATTCATTTAAATTTGATCATATATAATTGATTTATATGCTCTCTATTCTTATAAATTATATCTATAAATTGAACATAGATGTAATGTTCCTTGGTTGACTTAATCATTGATTGTAGGTTGCTTAACGTCCATTGGCAAATATGCCATGCATGCTCAGGACTAAAGCAAGTTAACAATAATTATATGAGTATCATTGATTATCACAAGCAGTCTCTGTTAACATTTACATGAGTATCATTGATTATCACAAGCAGTCTCTGTTAACATTTACATGAGTATCATTGATTATCACAAGCAGTCTCTGTTAACTGACTAACTAAAGGAAGAAACCTTAACAAATGATGACGCCTCAACCATCTTTGTCTCGTTTTTCACAATGTTTTTCACAAAGGCGAGACACAAATCAATTTATTGCTTTTTTACCGAGTTCCATAGAGTACATGTTATTTTGCGGTCTAATTTCGTGCTTCCGCTGCAGACTATGTTTATTTAATTATAAGTCAGCCGATTATGACACGGTCCTGTAATGAAGGTGGACACATGACCACGTAGAACCTATGGCAGTCCTGAAATGGTTTGAATTTCATGTATGTCTAGACAAACTGGTGACTGTGAAATTAATGAAGAAATACCGATGTTGTAAAGACGATGCATGGAAATCTTTTGACCTTATTTATTCTCTGATAATTCTTATATCATTTGCATATCTATAAATACTTGAATTGGATTGGTCAAGTAGAATTTTTTTTTTTTTTTACACTTCGATAAATCATGTTTCCGAAACTACTTTTGTAATCTATTCATGCGCGATACACATTCTTGCAGGGATACTGGGATTTTCAGCAAGTTGAACCCCCCCCCCCCCCCCCCCACAAAACAAAAAACCCTTAACAACTACAGGTCATTGTACTACGAACCATGAAAAAAGCACATACCGCATAGTAAACAACAAAAGACCCAAATTTGCATTTAAACGACAAAACTATCGACAAATTATTGTAAAACCAGGGAATTAGTCATAAATATACAGTGTGTGTGGGTCTGTAGGTAAAAGGGAGGGATAACAAGTTGGCGAGATCACAATCTCCCCCAAAATGATAATGATTGTAATAGGGCCCTTAACATGCAAGAGAGATGAAATATACCAAAAGGGATAGTTTAACTTATATCACCTAATTCAAACAAGAAATCGCACGCTGAAATATCTCGCCTCTTTAATTATTCTTAATATTATGTTTTAAGTCCTAAACATGAAGCTATATTACAACTGCCAAATAAACTTAACAGTAATCAAGAAAACTGAAAATTGAAAATAAGGTACAGGTCAGATGAACGAGGGTCTGAATGGGGGGGTTTCTGATATTCTGTAAACATTTAAATTTTCACCCCTTTTTTCTCTAATCTTCAAAAAATAAGTCTATTCTTTAAAAGTGATTTTTACGCATTATTCTCTATTTTTTTCATTAGTTTTCTTTAAACTTTAAAAAAAAGAAGAGTAAAAACATTCTTTTAAATGAATTGTGATTTCCAAGCAACAGCAAGGCTTTCGTTTGTTTATCAACAATGACGTGTTGATGTGTATTGTTCTGCATGATTAAAGTGCAAGTTCCTTGAAGTCACAAGTTCTCATCAGTTCTTTCCATTAATTTTGACTACATATAAGAAGATGTGGCATGTGTAATTGCCAATGAGACAACTCTTGATCACTCTTCAAAGAGACCAAATGAAAGAGGGGTTGTAGTTTGTAAAGATAGGCGAGCGCAAAGAGGCGAACAAATGTTTTGGCACATTTTTAGGACTAAAAACATAAAATAAGTGAAATATGCACTTTTTAAACGGTTCCTGGCGTGGGGCATGCATATTTTGGAGTTGTTGGTAAGGTGTAAGGGTTGGACATTTTAGATGCTATTAATTTCTTTCATTAAATGATAGTTTGGATCCAAGAGCTATGTATTGATACATTTAATGTTTGATTTGTCAATAAAACATATAGGCATGGAAAATTCTTGCACGTTTCTTGTAAGTTAAGTTAGAATAACCTCACAGAGTTCTTGTTATTAACAAGATATACGCTGAGCTATTCGATTGAATTTGAAATACGACCGACACGAGTTAAAAAAGACAAACAAACAATTTTTATTCAAATTTTTGGTTGATATGTTTCACCCAACAACATTACGGGAAGTAAAGGGTTCCAAATCAATCAAAGGCTAAGAATGAGTCTGAAATGACAACGAATTTATGAATGTCAGCCAACAAATGAAGACACAAAGGCCAGGTTGCAGTCTGGTCTTGAAAAAAGTATTCCAAATATATCAGTTTGGGGTTAAACAGGTTTCTGTATTTAGATACTATTGCTGTGGAACTTTTTTTTTCATGAGAGTGTAATAGTCTATAGAGCATTACTTTCTGTTTGGTGGAATTGTGAAATAGAAGTCAATATGTTCTTGCTAAATCCTGTGTGGCTTTGAAGATGTCATGATTGTCATCCTCAGCCTACGCAATGTGTTACTGTAATTTGAATTTCAAAATGACTGAGAGACGTTTTATTGGACGCACTGCTGGTCAACTCCACCATATCGAATCACATGACTTTAATAATCAGTAAATTCCATCTTAAAAGATCTTTATAAGTCAAGAACTGTCGTATAAAAATTAAATAGTTACTGTAGTACACGGGAAATGGTAAAGTTCACCATGTTCACGAAGTCTAGTCTGATTAATCATTTCCTCTACGCCCCCCTCTGGATCAAACACTGAATTAACATTCCGAGTAGAAGTATCGGAAACCAGTTCACATTGTCTGAAACCTATAGTCTGTTATCACGAAACAAAAAAATTGCCAAGTTTTTTTTCTCACTTTTATCATATTTTTACAATGACAATTTTGATAATTTTCTTTTGAAGGGAAAATTCTGTTAACAGTTAATTATTAGCGTTTTCTTTTATTAATCATTCAAATTTCATAATATTTTTAGACCACACATTCTCTATTTTTTTTATTTTTTTTGCACATTATTCTCTAATTTTCATTCTTTAAGGGCATTATTCTTTAATCATTTAACCCCATCCAAACCCTCATGAACCATGCCAGGCATACATGTACAGCTAACAATTCTTCGAATTCCATACAATATTTAAAGTTGACCTAGCTATTGCTTATGTTTTAAGAAAAAGAGACCAAAATACAAAAACAAAACGCTGAGCATTGAACCGTGAAAATAAGGTCAAGGTCAAATAAAAACAGCACAACTGACATATAAATCATAAAATATTTCCATGTAACAAGTACATGTATATACATGATAACAGACATAACAAAAGACTCAAAATACTTAACTTTGACCACTGAGTTACCATGAAAATGAGGTCAAGGTCAGAATACACCTGCCAGCTAGACATGTACACCGTACAATCACCCCATACACCAAATAAAATAGACCTATTGCATACAGACCCTATATGTAGAGCTTTCTGCGACGAAAGTCGGAGGCTCGACAACAATCACCGACAAATGTAATGACTTAGATCGAAAACACAACCAACAGTTCACATTTATGAAACATAGAAAACAGGGGGGAGGGGGGCTCGGTGGTGGTGTCCTGGTCCCGAAATCCCGAGGTCTCGAATGAAAAAAATATCCCTGATCGAGAAAGAGGATCAATCCAGAATCCAGAGCATGAATACACCCGATCCCGGAGACCCCATTAAGGGGAAGGTGTCAAAGAGACAAGAACCCGAGCATAGAACATACAACAGCAGAAGGTCATTAACAGGTCTTCAATGCAGCGAGAAATTCCAGCACTCGAAGACGTGTTTCAGCTGGCCCCGAAAAAAATATATGATACTAGTTCAGTGATAATGGTCATCATACTAGACCACAAATTATACCCAAGAAACATAAATTAAAAATATTACAAGACTAACAAAACAGGTGTGTGTATTGAGATCATTGCTTAACACACACGCTTAAATCTCTGAGTTACATATAGCTATACATGCTATACATATGTTTGCGTATATATTTTGTAGGATTTCCTAAAGTGTTAGGATGCATTGATGGGACGTACGTCAAACTAAAGAAACCACAGGAACACGAAGAAGAATTTGTAAATCGTAAAGGATATCATTCGCTCAATGTGCAGGTGCGTCAGGTTATACAAGACACTCGAATTAACTAATGAATCATACAAATTAGGTCAAGGTCACACAAACCCTGTAAAACAGATATTCCCATATAATAAATACAAATCTATACAATCACAATCTTTTTTTTATGGCGGTATCACGTCTTCTTGACTTATCTTCCGGACAATAACTTTAGTTTTAGTAAATGGATATTATGATATTTTGACCCAAGGTTTTAAACCACAAATTGAAGGTTGGGTAGTATGCTCACAGACGATTAGGAACTAAGGGCCTAAAATTAGTGCAGTCAAACTAAGGTTTAACCCCAAAGTTATTGCGACAGAAAATGTTTCAGCTATAATCTATAGCATCAAGTCCCAACTATACACAAAACAAAGTCACGTATTGTCTAACTTGGGGAAAACTCAACATTAGCATTTTCAATTTCCCATAGAAATTAACATTGGGAGAGCACACAACTCCGCAAAAATTAGTCTTTTTTGGTCAGTTATCAAATTGGTCCACATTGAGATCAAAATGCTCTATAATTAAACTTTTTTGATTTTTTTCAAAATGTTATTATTGTGGTTCTTTGATATGCTGAAACTAACCATGTATTCAGATTTTGGATATAAGGCCATAATCAGTAAATGTCCAATTTTTTTTTTGAGTTCTTAGACCACAATTTTCTGTGTAAGAAACCTATGCTGTGTCAAATATCTTATAGTTCATATTCAGAATTTTATCCAGCCTGAATGTTGTGTCCATACCTGTCCCAACTGTTCATGGGGTCATCTATTGGTTGTATCAAGCTGCACACTGCAGAGCATTTTATTTTCAAAAGTCATTAAGATGTTTTTCTTTTCAATCATAGGCTATTTGTGATGGCAAATACAGATTCATCAGCATGAAAGGAAATATGCCAGGAAGTGTTCATGCGGCAGAATATGGAAACTGAGTGCTCTTCGACAACAATTTGATGCAGGTAAAAAATGTTGTTTTGCAAACTCAAGCAATATCTAAATTTAAAGCAAATGAATGAACAAATCTAAAAATGAGTGAAAATGTCTAGCTAGTGTTGAAATTTTTTTAGCAACACACAATGAATTATCAAAGTACTCAAAAATCGGCACAAGTGGTGCATTATTTATGTTTCTAAGTACAAAAAAAATAAAACTAAAAGTTAAGTATAAACCTCTTTTTCAATTTTTTATAGGAATGCATGATGGTTTTTTGATAGGAGACTCTGGATACCCTTGTCAAAGATATCTGATGACCCCTTTCCTTAACCCATCTACACCAGGACAGCAGAGATTCAACAAAAGCCTTTGTCGTACCAGAGTGACAATTGAGCAGACATTTGGGATATGGAAACAAAGATTTACGTGTCTCCAGAAGGGCATAAGAGCTTGCCCTGCCGATGTTGTTGAGATAACCGGAACATGTGCTGTTCTACATAACATTGGGATAGATAGACATGACATTGTTGACTTTGATTATATTTTTGAAAATCATCAACATATTCATGAACTTAATTTACAAAATACAATGCCACCTCAAAGAGATGGGACAGCAACCAGACAGTTAATTGTTGAAAACTTTTTTTCATAGACCAAATTGTCTATTTCAGGTTTTACTGAACTACATGTACTAGAGAATTTATACTACAGTGAAATGTGTTTTTCCTTTTGGTATCGTTCAAATTTTATGCAATTATATGATGAAACTTTTTTCTGAAATAGAAATGCAATCCCACTAAATATATGGGCACGTATATATAAAACATATAAACATATACATAACTGTTTTATTGAGTTATTGCAATTACAATAAACATAGTTTATTTTAAACTACCAAAACATTTTCAAGTTTACAAATCCAACAACAACATATTGTTTCCAAATAAGATTATTTTAGATAATTTCACAAACAGAAATTTGAATTAAACAATCTTAAACTAGTACTTTTGATAAATTTTAAGTAATACTTCTGTTTTAATTTGAGTTTTATCAGTTGTATTTGTTGTCATTTACACGCTGTGATAACAAATAAATATGTTCCAGAAATTAATAAAACCAATAACTATACAGTTCTTGCTTGCTTCAATTCAATAACAGCATAAAAATTCAAACATTAATCAATAAATTAACAAACCGTACATAAATATTAAATATATCACATAAGATGCACTACATCTGGTTAATTCAATAATACAAGAATATAAACATATAATAATCGTTAAGAAACTTTTGTATTAAAAATGATTCGGCTTTTATATGTGCTTAAATGACACATTCCATTGTTGTTACTACATGAGATTTTATCATTTCTGATTGCTGAAGGAAACATAATGATACAGAACAATAAGATAATAAATATAGACAATGATGACAGTAAACATGAAGAGAATAAGACAATAAGGTTAATAAAGAGTACATAACTACAACTATTATTCAAAAATGATTTGGGATCAATAATTCCATCATGTATTTAGATATTTAAACAATTTTAAGTTAAATTCTTTGGGCTATCCCGTAAAATAAATACTAGCATGACTAGCTTTCTGTTATTTGGCCATGAAGAATAACATATATTTTTGTAAAAACTGTTGCCTCAATGATCTGAATGCAGGACATACTAAAAAAAGATGGTACTCATTTTCAATACAAATCATGTGACTGCTTATACATATACAATTGTATGATATCTTAGAATATTGTTAAAACGACCAACTTTAATATTTAGTTGGTAATGTTTGACTACATTTATAGTCAGTTTAATTCTATAAAAATCTTACTTAAGGATGTTTGCTTGTCATGTTTTGGAGTTTTCTCTCAGATTATCAAAATCCTGTGGTTTTATCCAATTAACTGCCTTAAAAAAATGTGCCCATGAACCCCCATATTTCTGTTGATAAATATTTTCCAGGTATAATTATAAGCAATTTGTAAAAGTTTTATAAATTTTTATTTATTTTTTGATAGTTTTTGAGAACTGTAACTGGTCAATGATAAAGCTATGAAAAGTCAAGAGAGAATATTTTCCCACCAGAATTTCAACGGATATTATCTCAAAAACAAGCACATTTACCCCTATTTTTTTTTTGTTTTTTTGATTTTCCAATTGATCCCCTATCAATATATACTAGTTTTATGGAAAGTTATTTATTATGAGCAGCAGACTTCCTTAAGTTAATCTTGTAGACAGAAAGCATTTTCAATTTCCTATTTAAACAGTTTTTAATAAAGAAACTAATTGTATGAATGATCAGGTGGGCTCCAAATAAATATATATATATATATATATATAAACAAACAATTTCCTTCTTTTGTTTGAAATAATGTTTTCACCCTTAGAATACAAATTGCATTTTATAAATTTACCAGAGAAGTCAAAATGTAATACTTGATAAACAGGAGTGGGATGTATGAAACTTAATTTTTGACAAAATATTTTTTTTTTATCATATTTGCAACACAACTAATTCTTTTTTTAATGCCCAATATTCAATTTCCAGTTTCATTTTTTTAATTTCAATATCATACTTTTCTTGTTTTTTGACGTACATTTTTTTTTGTTCGATAAGCATCTCATTGTCCAAAAGTAAATTTTTTTGTGTAAGTTCTTCTATGTCTTGTGTACTCTTTCTTTTCAATGCTTTTCTCTTTTCAACTGTAATTGAAGAAAACAGGCAACATTAATAAATTGTACATAATTTAAAATACAGTGGCCATTACTACAAGGTTTTGATCGGTTGAACAAGTATATTGCAGACAAGTCTTAATTAGTAACAATTTGTATTATTCCACCGTATGTTGATTTTGATAGTGCAATGAACAGTTGATTATTTGAACCTATTCCATGTGACGTTAAACAAAACTTCATATTCCCTTATAATATAATGATATAAATATCATACATTGTATTCCCCTCTAAAAGTTGGGACTGCCCTGAGTCACATTAATGTTTTAAAATTATTTTATTAATTTTTTGTTTGTAAAGTAGTTTTGTTTTTAAAAACTTTTTTAGAATCTGAAAACAGAAACTCTTAAACAACTTATAAGTATATCAGTCTCGATTTTCAAGTATTAAGGCAACAAATATTTATGTTTTCATCCAGTTTGTAGTCGTAATTATGACTTTCTGACGTATATACAAAATTTCAATCAGGGTATCTACACAACAACCTGTTTGGATTTTGCTTTTTCCACCGGCCGAATCGTGCCCACTCTTGCTATAATCTCTTTTTTTTGTATAGATATTGATTACAAATGCCTAGCTGACTTTTTCAAGTGTTTGTACTTGCAAGTCTTTAGAATAAACAAACAAAAATTGGATTTCCACTCCCATGGTGGGCCAGTAAACAAAGCAAAATCTATCTGAGCTGAAATGTACGCAGAGTTTATTCATCATGTTAAAAACAAGGAAGTCCAATAATTTTAACCAAAACATAAATGGTATCATACTGCTGCTTCTTATGCAATAAAAGACCATTTCTCCCAACAATGTAAATAAAAGCATACTTTATACCTGAAGGGTTTGTGCATGTGGTATTTGATCCTGATGGGACTGGAGTTGACCTGGAGAACTCACGAGATGTATTGGCCTCCTCCAATTCTTGTTCCACTGATATTTCTGGTGTTGCTGCTAAAAAAAATAATATTTTCTTTTGTTAATCTTATGTGATTTGCATATTAGGAAATAATAAATTGATATGATTAGAGAGGACTTTCAGTAGTTGATCTTAATCTTGGTTATTTTTTCAATAGATGATGTTGACTGAACTTCTTTTTTAAGTTGACCCTTTTCTTCATAATGACGCCTTTTGACGCCACCCCCTTTACTCCATAATGACACTTTTTGACGCCTGAGTAGTACCTCAGTTGAAATGCTATGACCTCGACATGTCTGCATCAAACTTAATAAAATTTGTATCCGATATGAAAAGGATATTCATGAGAATATCTTCACTGGAATTTCATTGATGAAATATTCATTTTCCCAAGGCATTGATACCTTAAACTTGATGATTTTTTGTTAATGAAAAAATCCTATGTGAATCAATTGTGTAAAAAAAAGGTCCAAGGAGGAAAGGGGTAACCAATGTTAACCAGATGGTGGCAATGATAACACTGAGGTTAAGCAAATTTTTTTTCACTACACATTAACAGTAAAATAATATATTATAATACACAAAAACATTTGTGTGAATGATAATAATAATTTTTGCAGTTTACTTTTATCAGATTAGCAAATTTCGTTGGGTATACATTGAGCATAAGCCAACAAAAATATTCATGCACCATATTAAATGATATAAATGTACAATTTACAAATTTTAAGAAGGTGTTTAATCATATATTAACAGACATACAGCCAAGATTTAAGTTCTGTGGTATAAATTTTAAAATAAATTTAATTTTTCATGTATTTTTTTTCTCTCTCATATTTATCCTTTGTGTAATTATTTAAAAACATTACATTTATATGTAAGCAACCCATTATTTTCAGTTATATATATATGTAAGCAGTCCTTTTTTCTCTTAGAAATAGTAATTTCCCCATTTTTGTTCATACATTTTTTTTTTATTTCTTTGCTTTGCAAGCACCTTGCACGTGTAGCCATTGGTTTCATT
Organism: Mytilus trossulus; assembly: GCF_036588685.1. Taxonomy (NCBI): domain Eukaryota; kingdom Metazoa; phylum Mollusca; class Bivalvia; order Mytilida; family Mytilidae; genus Mytilus; species Mytilus trossulus. The sequence goes on from NC_086377.1 coordinate 38,891,977, forward strand.
CATGCAGTCTTTTAAAAAAATCATGAAGTGGAGATACATATCTAATAATGCCAATAATTGTTTATCCTAGAAATATATTGAATTGACATTTAGGAGATAAGTGTTATAGTTTTGTATTCTAAGCTCCGACAGCATCAATTCACGGTTTGATGGTTTGTGATGCGTTTGCAGGTAAATGTAACCTTGAAATCACCAGTTGATGCAGTTGGAACTTAAAATACAATACTGTTATCTTTATCATAATGAAACTGAGAATAAATAATAGAATAACAGAATCTAGATTTACCATCTGTATCTAAGAAACTGCCAACTCCAGTCATGGATGGTCTCCCTCCTATTCCCTGGAGAATCAACTCCTCTGTGGGTGTGATTTGGGGCTGGGCTGGACCACCTCCAGTTCTAGGATGTCTTAAGTTGTCTATTTTCTGTTTAGCTGAAATATATACAAATCTTTTCAGGTGCTTTAAGTAGATGAATGAACAATATTTTGAACATTAAAAACAATAGATATGTTTGATATTGTCCAACTTGGTTATATTTATACTTATAATTCAGGTACATGCATGTATACATGTAGTTGACTCAAATGTAAAGTTATCTCCAATTCTAAAATATACCCACTTTAATGCATATTTTGCTGGTATGAATCTAATTGTTTTGAGATGTAATGAATTTTCCTATTCAATTTGTTTGTTTAATTGTTTCACATTTTTGATCCCACAGTGAGACCTGTATTATTATATGGTTCAGGAATATGGGGGTTTTTATTCAAAAAAGTTAAATAATGACACATAACTGATTTATTTCTATAGATTGTACAAGATCTAAAAAATGAAAAAAGTGCATCTAAAAGGAGTGAATAAGCATGCAACAAATTTAGCCATATTTGGCGAATTAGGTCGTTATCCTCTAATGACAGATATTTTAACAAACATGATTAAATATTGGAAAAACTGCGAACTCTTTCTGAAATATGATATCTAAAGCTAAATTATTAGTATACTATGAGGTGTGCTGTCCAATAATTGGCAATAAAGGGACAAGAGTAACAGAAAATTGGTCACATTATATTATATATAATTTGATTATTACAAATTGCATTCCTCATTTGCTTTAATATTTAAATCAATTAATTAAATCAAAATCAATCATATTATGTACTTTGTTTAACCTATTTTTAATTTACTTTACATTATGTTTGAAAATAATATTGTAATTATTCTGCTCATTTTGGGTGCCGTGATGGGCAAATCAAATATTTGTTTGTTTGTTTGTCTAATGTAACATTCACTTTAAATAAAAGTCTTGATGACTGGCTTCATTAAGAGAGGTGACACTTTAATAAGATATTGTATTGTATTGTATTGTTTTAATTGTATTGTATTGTATTGTATTGTATTGTATTGTATTGTATTGTACATGTATTGTATTGTACATGTATTGTATTGTATATTGATGGTATATTCTCACTATACAAATCCTTCAATAACATTTTTTTTATTTACAACATGCACTTAGTCTTGATGGCTGTGTTGTTTATTTTGTAGACATACTTTATTGTGTTTCATAATTTTTAATTGTTTTCCATTTGCCCTTTTTGTGTATTTTATAGCTTAAAAGATGTGTTATAATATGGGTTGTACTCACTGGTCACAGTGGTAAAGACTATACATTTTCTTACTTTTCTTTGACAAGGGTAATTATTTTAGAATTATCTTACAGTTTCAAATTATTGAATTCATTGTGTATAACTATTTCTCTTTATTTTGCATGTGGTTACAGAACTATATATATTAAAAACCTTAATATTATAAATATAAGATATCTACCTCTCTGTTTGGAGTTGTTCCACTTTTTTTTACATTCCTGCCAAGTTCTTTTCCATGTACCATGGTAGCTATTCTATTGTTTTTCGAACACATTTTTTAACATGGCAGTGTTTCCATTACAACATACAGATAAAATGTATAAACTATTGATCTATTCATATTTTTAAGATATACATTCACAGTAAAAATACAAGTTGTCATGATTTTGATACCACACTGGTTTCTGTATTCATATATATGAAATAAGCATGCACTTTTGAAAAAGTAAATAATAAACTGTTATCAAAGAGATATGTCTTTTTTTTTTGGTAATTTCAATATAAAGGCTGTTCATGATCATCAGTGGTGTTGACATAAAATATCAATACTTAAACATGTAAGTTTGGCAAATTTTGAAGTTCAATGTGCCATGTAGCAGCAGTGTGTAGCAGGTACATGGCTAAACATTCTCCATGGAAATGAGAAATGCAAATGTTAATTAAATACAACCACATATGAAATATCATTGAATAGTCATAAATAAGAAATTACCTTTTTAAAGAAACCTTAACACAAACTAATACATGTAACATGTGTCAACAAAGCAAAATTTCAAACTATATCCATGATATCTGAGAAAAAGGGTAAAATAATCTCCAAGGTAATACGATCTGACAATGAGGGGAATCAAGGCTAGTTTGACAATAACATGAGTTAATCAGTTGAGCATTTAATTCAAATTAATAGAAATGTTCAATAAAAATGTGAGCATACTTATTGAGCATGCTGCTGTGCAGCTTAATCACTTGATTCCTTTGCAAAAGCTGAAATTTTTGTTTGCTTTGAGTTCTAGAAAAAAAACAAGGCTTCATTTGTCTCAAGATTTCCAATATTTACAAATACTGTCCTGATACAGTTAAAACATGCACATTTGTAAAGTAAAATAGAAAAATGAGGTCCTTGTAAATATTTTTTTAAGTTCTCTGAAATAATTTTATTCATATTTGGTTATCTGATCTAAATTCATTATGGAATTTGTCCCAATAATGCTTTTATGCTAATATTTAAGACAGCAACCATTTGATTTTCTGGGGGGGGGGGGGCTATGTTTTTTTTTAAAGTTTGTTTCCATTTTTTGGATAAAAAAATAATTTGTTTTTTAACTTGAGAAAAAATACTGTTTGTTTCACCGTCAGCTGCCTCTATATTTTGTTCTAAAATTGAAAGCAAAAAATGTTTTCTACTTGTCTTGAAAAAAATAGATCGTTTTTCGCCGAAGGCAAAAATAAATGTTTGTCCAGAAAAAAATTCCCATACCCTTCCCAGAAAATCAAATAGTTGCTGCCTTACGTCAATGTTTTTTCAGGAGTTAAAAAACTTTAAAAATTATCACTTACGCATTCAATTGATCAGCAATTGCTTGCCAGGCCCTTCTTTTGATAGCATTAATATTGCCATCTCCCCCGTCCCCCTTTGCTGCACCAAACAAAGTTTTCTCATCCTCCAGGACGAGGGAGATGAGAAGGGCCTGTTCCTCTGTTCCCCACAGCGTCCTTTGCTTATTTATTTCCGCCTGATCAATAGGCACACCGTCAACCACTGCTGCCGTCCCCTGGTCGTCTGCAGTGGTCTCCATTGTAAACAAAGTCACCGGAAGTAAGAAGATCGGATTAAGGCCCCTTGTGATTAAGAAAAACTTTCTCGGGCTGAGAACGTACTCGAAAAAGTTATGACCGCGATTCTCGAGAACGATCTCAATGGAGAATATATTCGAGCACTGAGTATGAGAACTATTTTGGAGTCGAGTACAGTTTTATGACCGTAAGGCCAGGTTTTGGAGAAAAAATAACATGTTTTTGATTCTGAGGGGAAAAAATGTTTGTTTCACCCTCAGCTGCCACTCTATGTAATGCTAAAATTGAAAGAAACAAAATGTTTTCGACATGTAGCGGAAAAAAAAGTCCAGAAAAAAACCATAGCCGTGTTCTCCGTTCAACACTTGATACACGCAGATGTCCGCTAATGTGTTTTGATTCGTATTTTACATTAGCAATAGCTTACTATGACCTAAAATTATATACCGACTTATTTAAATTTATGTGTAATTGTTCATTTTGTATGTGTTTTACTTAGTTTCAGTATAATGCGCCAAATATAACATTACGTGTTCTTGTTTATGAATGAATTGTGCTTCAGATTTCAAACGTGTCTTTTTAGAATTTCTATAGATTCTCATCACTATAAATACAATCAGAAGGGATAGGTTTAATTTTACCTTTCAAGAGTAAAGTTACAAAGCTTGAGTGCATGCAAATGTGTCCTCAGACACATTCAACTTTTATTTTTAATCCTTTTCCTTAAAAAGATAGCTTATTTTGTAGGCAATTCATGCACCTAATTTTTCAAAATGTTCTTGGGGGTGGGGGGGCATACCCCCAAACCCCCTGTGCCCGCCGTCGTAAAGACCAATCATATTTTCCCCAAACCATAATTTTTTTCCCAATTGCATGGGCCCCAGGACCCTTCCCCTAAACACCAGGAAAATCACTGCTTGAGTATTACGTCACACGTAGTATAAAATACGGAACGCATGTTCCTACGTTGATCTTCTCTCCAACAACCTCCATGCAGTTAGCAGTCTCTTTCAAATGCAGTGCACCAAGTAGATTTCCTGCACCAAGAAAAGTTGTATGGTGATAGTTTTTAGATGCAGTGCACCAAGTAGATTTGCATGCACCGAGTATGCTGATAATTCAAGTTGAATGCAGTGCACTAAGTAGATTTGCTGCACCGAGTACTCTGAGTGTTTTAATGCCGTACACCAAGTATATCTTCTTGCATCGAGCAATTGTTTGTATTAAACTTGGTGCAAGTAATGCACCTTGTCGTACTGCTTATTATATTATTAACGTATTTTGTATCATGAACCACTGTATTTATTGTATTGTTTAAATAGAAATAATACAATTTCCATTAATGAGTTTTATTAAAAATTCCTTCACCAGAAGCCCACAAAAGTAATTACGGGTGTATATCCTGACAAGAAAACACCAGAACGTTACAACACCATATATTGCCTTAGCTGTATTCGGCATAACTTTTAGAAATTTTGGTCCTCAATGCTCTTCAACTTCGTACTTTATTTGGCCTTTTTAACTTTTTTGGATTTGAGCGTCACTGATGAGTTTTTGTAGACGAAACGCGCGTCCGGCGTATATACAAATTTTAGTCCTGGTATCTATGATGAGTTTATTTACAACCACTGGGTCGATGCCACTGCTGTTGGAGATTTATTTCCCCGAGGGTATCACTAGCCCAGTAGTCCCCACTTTATGTGCCGACATGAATTGTCATTTAAATGGTTATATTTATAAATTTACTATTTACAAGATATGTTTTTTTTAATACTAATAAAATTGAGAATGGAAATGGGGAAGGTGTCAAAGAGACAACAACCCGACCAAATAATAAAACGACAGCAGAAGGTCACATACAGGTCTTCAATGTAGCGAGAAATTCCCGCACCCGGAGGCGTCCTTCAGCTGGCCCCTAAACAAATATATACTAGTTCAGTGATAATGAACGCCATACTAATTTCCAGATATGTTTCAATTTTTATAAATAGCAGTGGTTGGTTGTTTTTACTTCTTATACAATTGTCAATACATATGAGAAAATTATTTACTGAAAAATTTTCAATTTTTAAATATAGCAGTGGTAGGTTGGTTGTTTTTACTTCTAATACAATTGTCAAAACATATGAGAAAATTATCATGATAAAATGACCGAGTTAAGGTAACATCATATAAAATTAACCAAAAAATAGTCAAAACTTTCAGTAAATTTGGGGAATTAAGTAATATAGGTAACATCTAAATGAATATCCAAAAAGAGGTGAAATTTACTGAAAATGTTTCAATTTTTAAATGTAGCAGTGGTAGGTTCAAGTTTACTTCTAATATAATTATCAAAACATATGAGAATATTATCATGATCAAATGACCGATTTAAGGTGTCACATCATATAAAATTAACCAAAAAGTAGTCAAAACTTTCAGTAAATTTAGGAAAATTAGTAATATAGGTAACATCTAAATGAATATCCAAACCAGAGGCTCCAAAGAGCCTGTGTCGCTCACCTTGGTCTATGTGAATATTAAACAAAGGACGCATTTGAATTCATGACAAAATTGTGTTTTGGTGATGGTGATGTGTTTGTATATCTTACTTTACTGAACATTATTGCTGCTTACAATCATTCTATCTATATTGAACTTGGCCTAAGAGCTTCAGTGGAAAATGTTAGTTAAAATTTACAAATTTTATGAAAATTGTTAAAAATTGATTATAAAGGGCAATAACTCCTTATGGGGTCAATTGACCATTTAGGTCATGTTGACTTATTTTTAGGTGTTACTTTGCTGTACATTGTTTCCCTTTACAGGTTATCTCTATCTATAATAATATTCAAGATAATAACAAAAAACGGCAAAATTTCCTTAAAATGACTAATTCAGGGGCAGCAACCTAACAGCAGTTTGTCCAATCCATCTGAAAATTTCATGGCAAATAGATCTTGACCTGATTAACAATTTTACTCCCTGTTAGATTTGCTCTAAATGCTTTGGTTTTTGAGTTATAAGCAAAAAACTGCATTTAACCCCTATGTTCTATTTTTAGCCATGGCGGCCATCGTTGTTGGTTGGCCGGGTCACGCCACACAATTTTTAAACTAGATACCCCAATGATGATTGCGGCCAAGTTTGTTTAAATTTGGCCTGGTAGTTTCAGAGGAGAAGTTTTTTGTAAAAGATAACCAAGATTTACGAAAAATGGTTAAAAATTGACTATAAAGGACAATAACTCCTAAAGTGGTCAACTGACCATTTTTGTTATGTTGACTTATTTGTAGATTTTACTTTGCTGAACATTATTGCTGTTTACAGTTTATCTCTATCTATAATAATATTCAAGATAATAACAAAAAACAGCAAAATTTCCCTAAAATTACCAATTCAGGGGCAGCAACCCAACAACAGGTTGTCCGATTCATCTGAAAATTTCAGGGCAGTTAGATCTTGACCTGATGAACATTTTTACCCCACGTCAGATTTGCTCTAAATGCTTTGGTTTTTGAGTTATAAGCCAAAAACTGCATTTTACCCCTATGTTCTATTTTTAGCCGTGGCGGCCATCTTGGTTGGTTGGCGGGGTCACCGGACACAATTTTTAAACTAGATAACCCAATGATGATTATGGCCAAGTTTGGATTAATTTGGGCCAGCAGTTTCAGAGGAGAAGATTTTTGTAAAAGTTAACGACGACGGACGACGACGGACGCCGGACGCCAAGTGATGAGAAAAGCTCACTTGGCCCTTTGGGCCAGGTGAGCTAAAAAAGGTCAAATTTACTGAAAATGTTTCAATTTTTTCAAATATAGCAGTGGTAGGTTCAAGTTTACTTCTAATACAATTGTCAAAACATGAGAAAATTATCAATATCAAATGACCGATTTAAGGGTACATCATGTAAAATTATCCAAAAAGTAGTCAAAATTGTCAGTATATCGTGGAAAATTATTCTGAATGAATATTCAAAAAGAGGTCAAATTTATCATGATCAAATGACCGATTTAAGGTCAAGTTACAGTAAATGGGCTATGTCTTCGATTTCAGTAAAATTTGGCATACAGCTCTGGCTCAATGAACTTCAACTGAAAATCGAAATAATAATGCATTTATCTCAATTATCATTTGAAATATTACTGATTGAATTCTTACAAAATGGGTGAACATTTGTATAGAAAGCACATAAAATACGCGAAAACCCTTCTAAAATTTGTCTTAAAATCGACAAATCTCAAAGTCTACTCCATAGATTTTTCTTAAAAAACTATGTGTTGTTGATACATTAATTTCCGTTATAATGATGCAAAATAGAGATAGGGTCACCGACTTTGTTTTTACAGTATACATCATTCAAAGTTGCATTTTTGATTAAAAAATCAAACAAAACGTCGAAATAATCGTAACGTTATCGCGTTGCAGGCGGTAAAACGTTGATTTGTGACGTTTTTTACGACCAATAAGGTAACAAATTGATTATGAGATAACAAACGAAGTCGGTGACCCTATGATTATTTTGTATCATTAAAACAGAAATGTATGTGTCAACAATATATAGTTTCTTAGGAAAAATCTATGGAGTAGAATTAGAGATTTGGCGATTTAAAGACAAATTTTAGAAGGTTTTTCGCCGATTTTATGTGCTTTCGTTACAAATGTTCACCCATATTAAGAAAAATCAATCTGCAACTTGTCAGCAAATAAAAGAGATAAATGAATTATTTTTTCGATTTTCAGCCAAGGTTGTATGCAATTTTTGTAGCAAAATCTGCGACATAGTCCATTTACTGTTCCTTTACCTTAAGGTAACATCATATAAAATTATCCAAAAAATAGTCAAAATTGTCAGTAAATATCGGAAAATTATTAATATAGGTAACATCTGAATGAATATCCAAATAGAGGTCAAATTGACAGAAAATGTTTCAATTTTTAAAAAAAGCAGTGGTTGGTTCAAGTTTACTTCTAATTCAATTGTCAAAACATACGAAAAAATTATCATGATCAAATGACCGATTTTAGGTAACAGCTTATAAAATTATCCAAAAAGTAGTCAAAATTTTCAGTAAATTCGGGAAAACTATTTATATAGGTAACATCTAAATGAATCTCCAAAGAGAGGACAAATTAACTGAAAATGTTTCAATTTTTAAAAATAGCAGTGGTTGGTTGTTTTAACTTCTAATACAATTGTCAATACATATGAGAAAATTATCATGATCAAATGCCCGATTTAAGGTAACATCATATAATAGAATGAAGACAATAAAGGTAACAACTAAATATTTCAAAAGTGGTAAAATTTATTCAAATTGTTACAATATTTAAATAAAGCAGAGGTTGGTTAAAGATTATTTCTAATACAATTGGAACATTATCATGGTCAAATGACCGATTTAAGGTAACATCATATAAAATTATCCAAAAAGTATCAAAAACTTTTTGGTAAATTTGGGAAAATTAGTAATATAGGTAACATCTGAGTGAATATCCAAAAAGAGGTCAAATTTACTGAAAATGTTTCAATTTTTAAGTATAGCAGTGGTTGTTTAAGTTTATTTCTAATACAATTGTCAATACATCTGAGAAAATTATCACAATCAAATGACCGGTTTAAGGTAACATCATATAAAATTATCCAAAAAGATAAATTTTCAATAGAATGTGGACAAATTATCAATTAAGGTAGCAACTGAATATTCCAAAAGTGGTAAAATTTATTCGAATTGTTGCAATATTTAAATAAAGCAGTTAGTGATTTAAGATTACTTCTAATACAATTGTCAATACATATGAGAAAATTATCATGATCAAATGACCGATTTAAGGTACATCATATAAAATTATCCAAAAAGATAAATGTTCAATTATAGAATGTGGACAAATTATCAATAAAGGTAGCAACTGAATATTCCAAAAGTGGTAAAATTTATTTGAATTGTTGCAATATTTAAGTAAAGCAGAGGTTGGTTAAAGATTACTTCTAATACAATTGTCAATACATCTGCGAAAATTATCACGATCAAATGACCGATTTAAGGTAACATCATATAAAATTATCCAAAAAGATAAATTTTCAATAGAAAATGGACAAATTATCAATAAAGGTAGCAACTGAATATTCCATTAGTGGTAAAATTTATTTGAATTGTTGCAATATTTAAATAAAGCAGTTAGTGTTTCAAGATTACTATTTGTAAATCTTACTTTGCTGAACATTATTGCTGTTTACAGTTTATCTCTATCTATAATAATATTCAAGATAATAACCAAAAACAGCAAAATTTCCTTAAAACTAACAATTTAGGGTCAGCAACCCAACAACAGGTTGTCCGATTTATCTGAAAATTTCAGAGCAGATAAATCTTGACCAGATTAACAATTTTAACCTCATGTCAGATTTTCTCTCAATGCTTTGATTTTCATGTTTTAAGCCACAACTGCATTTTACCCCTTATGTATATTTAGCAATGGCAGCCATTTTGGTTGAATGGCTGGGTCACCGGACACATTTTTTAAACTACATACCCAAAAGATAATAGTGGCCAAGTTTGGATTATTTTAGCCTTGTAGTTTCATAGCAGATTTTTTTTGTAAAAAAGATTACTAAGATTTAGGAAAAATGGTTAAATAGTTATCAAAAGTACCAGGATTATAATTTTATACGCCAGACGCGCGTTTCGTCTACATAAGACTCATCAGTGACGCTCAGATCGAAATAGTTAAAAAGCCAAATAAATACAAAGTTGAAGAGCATTGAGGATCCAAAATTCCAAAAAGTTGTGCCAAATACGGCTAAGGTAATCTACTCCTGGGGTAAGAAAATCCTTAGTTTTTCCAAAAATTCAAAGTTTTGTAAACAGAAAATTTATAAAAATGACCATATAATTGATATTCATATCAACACCGAAGTGCTGACTACTGTAAAAATTGACTATAAAGGGCAATTACTCCTAAATGGGTCAACTGACCATTTCGGTCATGTTGGCCTATTTGTAAATCTTACTTTGCTGAACATTATTGCTGTTTACAGTTTATATCTATCTATAACTACAGGCTCTAAAGAGCCTGTGTCGCTCACCTTGGTCTATGTGAATATTAAACAAAGGACACAGATGGATTCATGAAAAAATTGTGTTTTGGTGATAGTGATGTGTTTGTTGATCTTACTTTACTAAACATTATTTCTGCTTACAATTATCTGTATCTGTAATGAACTTGGTCCAGTTAGTTTCAGTGGAAAATGATGGTGAAAATTTACAAATTTTATGAAAATTGTTAAAATTTGACTATAAAGGGCAATAACTCCTTAGGAGGTCAATTGACAATTTCGGTCATATAGACTTATGTGTAAATCTTACTCCGCTGAACAATATGGCTGTTAACAGTTTATCTCTATCTATAATAATATTCAAGATATTAACCAGAAAACAGCAAAATTTCCTTAAAATTACCAATTCATGGGCAGCAACCTAACAACGGGTTGTCTGATTCATCTGAAATATTTACAGCAAATAGATCTTGACCTGAATAACAATTAACCCCTTGTCAGATTTGCTCTACATGCTTTGGTTTTTGAGTTATAAGCCAAAAATGCACTTTACCCCTATGTTTTATTTTTAGCCATGGCTGCCATCTTTGATGGTTGGCCAGGTCATCGGACATATTTTTCAAACTAGATACCCCAATGATGATTGTGGCCAAGTTTGGTTAAATTTAGTCCAGTAGTTTCAGAAAGATTACTAAGATCTACGAAAAATGGTTAAAAAATTGACTATAAAGGGCAATAACTCCTAAAGGGGTCAACTGACCATTTCGGTCATGTTGACTTATTTGTAAATTTTTCTTTGCTGAACATTATTGCTGTTTACAGTTTATCTCTTTCTATAATAATATTCAAAATATTATCCAAAAACAGCCAAATTTCCTTAAAATTACCAATTCAGGGGCAACAACCTAACAACGGGTTGTCCGATTCATCTGAAAATTTCAGGGCAGATAGATCTTGACTTGAATAACAATTTTACAACATGTCAGATTTGCTCTTAATGCTTTGGTTTTTGAGTTATAAGCCAAAAACTGCATTTTACCCCTATGTTCTATTTTTAGTCATGGCGGCCATCATTGATGGTTGGCCGGGTCGTCAGACACATTTTCCAAACTAGATACCCCAATGATGATTGTGGCCAAGTTTGGTTAAATTTGGCCCAGTTGTTTCAGAGGAGAAGATTTTTGTAAAAGTAAACGACGGCAGACGACGGACGCCAAGTGATGAGAAAAGCTCACTTGAAACTTCCGGCCAGGTGAGCTAAAAAAGTATAAACAGATATGACTGTAGAGAAAATCTTATTTAACTAAGAAAATTAATGCCCCTAAATGAGGGGTAAACATAAAAAAAAATTGACGGTAAAATAACAATAATGTAACAAATATGTATAAAAATTTAGTGGTAAGATAGCATTCTAGCAAAGTTAGAAGCATATTTAGCGGTACCAAGTACAAATTTACAATACCAAAATAGACCTTTCCAAGTGCAAAATTAAAAAAAAACTCTTTTCTTAAACACAATTTATACCATTGTCTAAAAAGGCAAATATAATAATACATTTTTGTTAAAAAAGATAAATCTTTTAACATATTTTTTTTTGATAATCCCTCTTCATACTGGACAGTTTGAGAGTCTTTTTTAGAATAAGCTGCACACACCTAAATGGAGGCAATCAAGAAGCACACAGTTTGCTTCCTTGTCCTGACAAACAACACACTATGAAAAAAGTTAAAAACAGTCCATTTGTAGGAGTTACTTTATTATTTTTTTGTATAATTATAAAACATTTGTTTACAGTAGGTGTTAATGCTTATCTGTTATTGACTTGCTTGAAATTACTTTTTTTTATTGTTTAAGTTTATAAATATAGAATGTCCTTTTGCAGATATTTTGGACAGATCCACTAGAAATTAAATTGATGAAGAATACATCATAGAAGAACGTCAAAGTTTGCCCACAAGTTCACGATATTAGTGTGTTAGTAACCTGTCGTTTTGTTAGACATTTAGTCGCCCATGGGGAGTATGCTTATATTAATAAAAAAAAATTTAAAGGAAAAAATATTGAACCAAGCGAATGAAAACCCCCCAAGGGTGAGTGGGGAATAGAAATATGGTCACTTGGTCTTCTCCCGACCGGCAGTAAAACGCTTGCCGAAGTGGGGCGTCCGTTTGGCTGTGCGGGATGTATCAAGTTCGCAGTCACGTCCGGTCAGAAGGGGGACGTTAAATCCGATGCCTCGTGTAAGGAGAGTGCCACGGTCTTTGCACGTTAAGAACCCTTGCGACAACTCTTTGAGGGGTCCTTAGGTGGCCTGTTGCAAGGCAAAATTTCTGTCCCTATCCAATATACCCTCATTTTCCAGTGGCAGTCCAAATTTCCCCGACCATCATCCTAGATGGCCTCAATTACAACAACCTACCTATTGTATTTATTGTTAACTTGTTCTCGTCCTGAATATGCATGAAATATTTGCCACTGGACGTTAAGCAACCAACAATCAATCAATCAATGAAAACCTTATCATGGTGAACAAATTTCCTTTCCCCCCCCCTTTTTAGATGAATTCAAACATAGAGTCATATATATTTTTTCACCCTTGAGAAAAATTATGTTTTCTTTTGGTCTGATAACGTGTACTTGTATTAAAAACTAATTTCCCCATCAGTATTTCTTTTAGTCATATGATCCATGTTTGTTACCTTCAAATAAACTCACCATAGATACCAGGACAAAAAAACTTCGCAATACTGGAGTTTATCTTTCTTGTAAAGACTGGTTTTCACATGACACATATGGTGAAACCTACATTTTTGTTACACACCATCCAGCAATATACAAGACGCGTCGGATAGACCTGGCACGACACCTGGTGGATCTTTTATTATATATTTCATCTTTCCTTGCGTCGATTTATATTATCATAAAATTTGATTTAATATTTTTCAAACTTTCAAAATAATAAAACTGTAAATGATACCAATTATACTTTCATTTCATGAATTTGAGCTTCCCAGGAAAAGTATTTCTGTTATTGTACTTGTAACTTTTGAAATTCCTTTCAGCTGTATATAAATCATGTGAAAAAAAAATAATTTTCCATGTATTGGTCCCATGCCGTCTGGATCTTCTCTTCAAGAATTGTTTACTTCCTATGAATGTCACGCTCAAGGTCGTCGGCACGGACACTGCAGTCAGAAGGTCTGGAATAAGGACACAGAAGGGACCACCTGCGTGCTTTGCTGCAGTGTTGATCCTGTTCTGCCAACCTGAAACTCGGAAGCGACCATCTGGTTTTGCAATCGTAATTGTCTTCTAGCTACTTATATGATACGGCCGACGGACCTTCCTAGTTCCAGTTGAAATGAAATAAGAAATAACTTTGCAAACCTTTTCACCAAAGTCTCTAAAAAAATGAGGTTTTTTTTGTCATTAAAAAATAAGGATAAGTTTATATCATTGACAGTTCAGTGTGTTAAGTTTTAATAAAATTTAGCTTTAAAATATTTGTAAATTTGTATTTTTCTCATTTCTAGATGGCAGATGTTCTTTAGAGGTGGATGCAAAACATAGCTATTGTGGACTATCTTACAAGAATTTAGAATTTACTAGATCTAGGAGTTAAGAAAATGAAACATCTTGTTGATTGTACAAAAGATCATTTAAGGCAATACGATACAGTAGCAGGGGCAGATAATAACTTTTTCTATACTGTTCGTGTTGTTGTCGCGACGTTGGTAACCAAAACGTCCTAATTTCGCGATGTTTCTAATAAGAACTTTAACATTCCGCGACGTTGCTTTAAAAAGAAGTTTTATTTCGCGGAATATTCACTGACGTCATTAATTTCGGTTGCGCTAATTTAAAAAAAAGTACCTGCTAAAAAATTGACCATGTCGTTTCTAAAAAATCCCTCGAAAAGCAATGAGATTAAAGGAAATACTTGATATGTACAAAAATAAATCAAATACAATTTTGCATGACGAAATTGTAAAAAATGGTGATAGACACAACAGAGAGTACTGACAGTATAACATGGAAAGACAGAAGAATTGTGGAGGTTATTCAGTCTGGCACTAAGTAACTTCCAAAAACTGCACAGCCCAGCGGAATCTGCTCAACGTAGAAAAAGAAAAATTGCAAGGTATTGGGGTCCATCTTTCTATTCGTTACCTAAAACTGTAACATGGTCAAAAACATTTTACCAATAACACAATTTGGAAGAAAACGACCTGCAATAGCTAATTATGAGTAATGGTAGCTGCTTAACGTCCAGCGGCAAATATTTAATTGCACATTTAACCCTTGCCGTTTTTAGCATATTTTTATTGATCTTTTGGTCCTCGATGCTGTTCAACGTTGTACTTGTTTCGGCTTTCAAACTTTTGTATCTGGGCGTCACTAGTAGGTCTGGTGTGGACAAAATGCACTTCTGGCGTATTAAAATTTTTAACATGTTGCCTTCTGTTGGCTGTTGATCGTTTGATTCTTTGTCAATTGTGTTATTGCGCAAATATTCATGTAAGCAAAATTTGATCAGCCTTAGAACGAAGGGAAGGGAATTCAAAACTTCTTTTATGTGAGCATGCTCAACCCTGTGATGCTTTTTCATTTATCTCTAACAACTTCATGTTTACTGAATTACTATGCTTTGTTTTACAAATAATGTCCATGTATGGAATTTAAGTTTTATTTTTCTGTAAATCTACAGATCAGATCTACCAGAAATTTTTATTTTGCAGACTTTTCCTGTATTATAGCACTTTTTATTTCATACTTGCCTTTGAGCTAACATTTTTTTTTTGGAAAACGACAATTTATGAAAATTGATATAACATTTTTCTCAATACAAAGAATTAAAACACATCATAACGTCCTTGAATTTAGTATCAACAATAATGTTACCAGGTATTTATTGTGTGATTGATTCTTTTAAAATCCATTGGTCTTCAACTTCCATCTAAAATTAATGCATATACTGACAATGGCATTTTTTAAAATTTTAACATTATTTCTTGTTGACATCAAATTCCTCTATAAAAGACGTGTTAGCACTATATACTTATCTCATATATAAAACACCAGTAATATTGTACATTTTATTCATATTTCAGAAGGACAGGCTGTTTTCATCAAACTTTCCAAACAGTTAAAGTGTATTTCAAAGAAAATTCACAAATCCATTGCAGCTTACAACCTGATTGGGGATTCATCTGATGGTTTGCCAGAGGCGATTAATTTTGATACTGTCAAGGACGTGGAAAGTGACATCTATAACTGCATGGTAGATTTAGAGGTTGTATCAGAGATACCAAACACGATTAAACAGGAAATCATTCAACTGAAATGCCTGATTGATCGAGCGATTGAAGAGCAAACATTGCTCAAGCAAGTAATGAGGTATGTCACTAGTTGGTACAAACACCAGTACCAATAGTGGAGCGGCGGAGAGGACAATTTTAGAAATTTAAATTACCTAAGTACCTCATGGGATTTTAATAGCTCATTTGAAAGCTGAAATTCTGTACTTTTTGAAAATATGTGTCGTCAATATCAAATCTGGTACAATAATATCGAAAATCAAGGTCAAAGGTCATCACTAAAAAAATCTACTTTCATCTAGAGAAACAATATCATTGATATTTTTCAAAATTAATCATCTATTCAATAAATTATACGAGTAGTATAATGTAGAAAAACGTTAGATTTTAATGCCTAATGGAAAACAGGAACATATTAACATTGATAATTGACATCGACAAATAGCATTTCTTGAATACTTTAATAGTTAAAAAGTTTTCAAAGAGTATCTGAATTGCATGCATAGCTAATAAATCAAACCAAATATGCAGCCATGAAAAAATTCGTTTCAGTTTTCAAGGATTCGACGTGTCACTGAGTTTTCTTAAGGCGAAGTGTACGTAATTGCACGCGTCTAGCGGAATACGGGATCAATAACGTTCGACGTTAGTTACGCAAGTTATCTCCCTTACTCCAAGAAAGGACACACGAAAGATTTAGTTAAAGAAAAGGGAATGTGATCGAGATTGGAAATTTGGTAAAATAAAATTTGTGTTGTCAGAGATGCGTCTTGAGCATGTGTGTAAACATGACTAATGAAATAGGTTTATGATGTAGACTATATTGTGTGCAAATCCTCAGATTAACAACATACAGAAATGACGGACATGAAAATATGCAGAAAAAGGTCTACTTTTTTAAATACAAGCATGCAGAAGTAAGATTGAAAACGAGGTGTATACCCGATCTTAGTATTAAAGCCGATCAATTCATTCTGACAACTATAATAAATTTTATAATAATAATAAATTATTTTATTAAAGTGTCACGTATTGACACTGTGTTAACCGAGACAAATTCAAACTCGATATTTGATTCATAAAAGAATTAAACAATCCATGCCAGCATTGAAAAAGGTTCGGAAATCACTCTAATATAGAAAAGATGAAATTAAAGTCTACGGTAAATTTCTTTCATTTGCGCTCAATTAATTTACAAACTTGCATTTTATTTTGCGACAGAAATATTCTTTAAAATTAGTTACTTTATTTCCTTATCAATTTATAGCCTTAGATCATTTGTGATACATAGGAAGATGGGTAATACACACGCACGCCATTGCTACGACATTGTAAGGTATAATAGAGTTTCGACGTAGAACTTGTGGCGACGTTACTGCAGACAATGACGTCGCCAGATAATATTAATGTTCTCGCCAAAAAACTAAACTTCAACAGAGAGTAGCGTAAAAACTAATACGGTTGCTAAGGACTTTCTTTGCACCGATGGATTCGTCTTTCATTTTTAAATCGTATATCAATTTTTTCTGGTGTAATTTTACAAGCAGAATTCGTATGTGAAATTTAAAAAAATCCATTGTGTAGTTTAATTACGTACACTTCGCCTTTAAATGAATTCAAACTATCTCAATACAAGATACCTTTTTATTGTCGAGCCTTCGACTTTAGTCGAAAAAGCGAGACTAAGCGATCCTACTTTCCGTCGTCGTCGGTGTCGTCGGCGGCGTTCACGAATATTCACTCTGTGGTTTAAAGTTTTTGTAATTTTAATAACTTTCTTAAAATATACTGGATTTCTACCAAACGTGGACAGAAGCTTGTTTATGATCATAAGAAAGTATCCAGAAGTAAATTTTGTAAAAATAAAATTCCATTTTTTCCGTATTTTACTTTTAAATGGACTTAGATTTTTCTGCGGGGAAACATTACATTCACTCTGTGGTGAAAGTTTTTAGAATTTTAATAACTTTCTTAAACTATCCTTGGTTTGTACCAAACTTGGACAGAAGCTTGTTTATGATCATAAAATAGTATCCAGAAGTAAATTAAAAAATAAATCCATTTTTTCCGTATTTTACTTTTAAATGGACTTAGTTTTTCTGTGGGGAAACAAAGTTTTTCTGTGGGGAAACATAGTTTTTCTGTGGGGAAACATTACATTTACTCTGTGATTGTTTTCCTCATTTGTGTTGAGCCTGCGATTTACAGCAAAAGTAGGCGAGACACTGGGTTCCGCGGAACCCTTACACATTTTTTAATGTAGTTAATGGAGTTTGATATATTACTCAATTAGTGCAAGCGTGTTGTAGAACAAATTCCTAAAATTGAGACATGACCGTTATGGTATCTATGATGAGTTTATTTTCATACCAAATGAAACGACGAAACCATTATAGCAAATTAAAATAAAGTTACCAAATATTACAAGAACTATTTTCATGGTATTTCATTACAACTACCTACATTTTGACAAAAAACATAAATTAGTGCAAGGAAGACTCTGCTCCCAGCTTGCAAACACGTGCTGCCTAACATGTGTCCCCCCTTACATAAACTAATTAGATATTGAAGAAAGTCCGATGCCATTTGTCCTTCAAAGAAAACTGGCTCTAACTTGTCATGTTGTGCAGTTTTCCAACAAAGGCGCATGGGGAGCCATTACTTCGGATGGCTAGATTTGCCGACAACCAAACTTTGCTTTGCCATATTGTACGTAGTACGTTATGCTTACATACGAATTCACATGCCGAAAGCTTTTCGTTTGAATTGTTTTACACTGTCTTATCGGGGCCTTTTATAGCTGACTGCGGTATGGTCATTTTGGGCTTTGCTCATTGTTGAAGGCCGTAAGGTGACCTAAGGCTACAAGATTATCGAAACGGATTGGTTTTGTCCTATAAAAAAAAGAGGTTGAATACAGACTTTAAACGGATTCCAAAAAAAACTTGCCCACCCAGAGCATGGACGACCGGCATAATAAGATTAAATTAAATGGAGTAATTATGTTATTACAATTTGACACCGACACTCTGCGAGAGTAGCACATTTTCTCCGAATGTCATGCGAAATATTCATTGATACTGAAGAAAATGTTTCAAAGACTTTGTCAAGAGACAAGTAACAATACTTATCAAACAGGTTGACAACACTGCTTCTGATATTTCCAACGATATGCATTTGTACTTGGTTATTTGCACGATAATATACCCTAGATATATATAAAAAAAATCATTTTTTGTCATAAAATGGAGGCTGCTTCATAAAGTACATGCATACCGATTATCGTTGGTTTTAGTGGAGCTACATGTACTTAAGTCGGCTTTTATCCCAATCATTTTTATTTATCATGCTTAGATGTTATTCGCTGTCTTAACAGCGTCTCCAATGGACATATCGCTAGCAAATACAATGCTAGATTTATATTGTACTTGTTTAGCAAAAAAGGCAATGGCATCCCCGTAGTACCTCTCAAGTTTAGCCTTATGTTTAGAGCAATTACAGTATGTCTTACTTATTTTATCAGGTAAAAAATACTGATACCTTGTCAAAAGTAATGGTAAAACAAGAGACTTTTTGTCAAGAATAAGAATAAATTTTGGTCTATATGCCAAGTTTGTGGTCAGACATGCTGCGTGATACACTGCATTATTGAGCAAATTATCTTGCTCTATTCGACTAATCATTTCACCGTCGCATGCTCTAAAAGCAGCACCTATAAGATTGACTAACCTTTCAGCAGATGAAATTGTATGTAATGTTTTCACCCTTTTATGAGATTTTTTTTGCAAATAATACACTTTTATGTACTGTGATCATTTTTTCAGGCACCAAACAATTAGATAAATCGGAATCTATATCTGGTGATTCCTTTTCAGCTGATACTGATTTTAAATTCTGCTTACTTGTGTAGCTTTTACAACATAACCTATGATACCTAAATACGGGTAATTCACTTGCTGTTTCATTGAAAAATTCGTTCAAATAACTGAACAAATCATCATCACGTCTCTTTGCTGCAGCAGTAATCAGACTTTTTCTTACAGATTCTGTTGATGTTATTAATATTTCATCAACAACAGAATCGCAGATAATGCGTTTGTCAACACAAACTTCCACTTTCCTTTTTTATTGGCATCTAGCGGGACCAGTTTAACGAGATTGTTAAATTGTCAATGTGATTGAATAAAAAAACAAATCAAACACACCTGAAAACCAAACGAACCCTAAAATGAAATTCACTTTCCCAGTTCAATTCAACAAAAACGAGTATACAGCAATACTAAACAACATAAATTAATCACAAGGCTTTGGAAATAATAAAATGAGCAAGAAATATGCTTAAAAATGACTACAAATGACCTTCGCTAAATCGCTGAATGTGTGATTATAACTAGAAACCACAACAATGTCGGTAAATCTGTGACAAATATTCGGACTTGAAATCTGGATAAAAAGCAGATATTTAGTCAAATATTTATATTATTAGAAATTAACTTCAAAAAGTAAATCGGGTCGATTGAAGTATTATACGGCGGCTTCATTGTTGTGCCTTTAAAATACACCTATACTGCACGTGCAAATAATGCTAGATGAAAAACGATGATTTTTACAGTGTTATTTTCAACCATTTTCAGATGCATTAAGCATTAAATTTAGGACTATTTGGAAATGCTCTTACATTGTATGAAGTTTACGAATAACTATATTTACCAATTTCATTCAAAAAATATTTTTTAGAACGGGTTTGTTGTGAAATTTGACTACCGAATCGACAGTGGGGTATTCGATGCAAGTTGGGTAACGTCAGTAAAGGCTATTTTTAACGTCATTTGTACCACATTTGATATTGACGACAAATATTTTTCTAAAGCTGAATAATCAATAAACATTTTAGGACCTTAAAATTCCATGAGGTATTTAGGTAATTTAAAATCGTTAACTAAGCGACTTTTTCAACATTCGCCGCTCCACTACAACTAGTGAAAGTAAAACTAGGGGAACATCTAACTGCAGGAGAAACTGCATTCTTAATAAAAGAAGGAATGTATTATGAAATGGGTTTAATAAGATTAAACAGGCAGTTTTCAGAGTACATTGGGGAACTGCCTGTTGAATCTCAGTTGACTGACCACATATTAAATGATAACTATGACAGGATGCAACAGATGTTGAAAGAAATGGCTGTAAAGGAGGAGATTGCAGTTGAGGACATTGAAAGTGATGGTGAGGGAGAAATTAGTGATGAAGAAGACTTGGGGACCTTTAGAAAACTGTCTTTAATTCTATTATTGTTCCTTTTGGGCATAATAATTTAGATTTTATAATAAAATAACTGATTTTCTTAGTTTCAATGTAATTCAACAAACAAAAAAGCTTTAAACAATAAGAAAATGCACAATTTTACTAAAGTATGCAAAGTCTGTTGGATGATTCCTAACCAATCTTCAAAGAATTTCTTCAACTTTTTAATCTAAATTAAAAATGCTTATTGAACATCTAAAACATTGGAATTTATTTTTGAAATTGATTATATAAAATTTCATTCTGGAATCTACACAAATATTTCTTTAAACAACTGTTGGTTAACATTATTTATAAGTATTCTAAATAATAGGCTAAAATTGTTTTATGTTAGTTTTTGTTTCTCATGATAAAACAAATAATATTCAACACTTTTTTAGTATTTGAAATATTTTGATTAATAAATATTTGCATAACAAAAATTAAAAAAATTATGCATGTTCTGTGGACTTTTAATTTAGTCTAAATAATATCTTACTAAAGTTATTATTTGGCTATTAAATTTTTTTTTTAAGTCTTTAGGATATCACGTGCTCAAAATGTATTCATGGTATATATATTTCAAAGATATTATGATTTTGAAAATTAATCTACATGTATATGCAAAACTATAAAGAAAATTGAATCTATAGAAATGTGATTAAAAGCAAGAATTTCTTAATATCATAATATGATACAAAAGATAAATTTCATTTCATTTTTCCAAAAGAAATAAAATGAAGAAAAAAGATAACTATTCTGAATATTTCTAAAAAATCTGACTTTAAGGGATACAAAAAAAGTTACGATACATACTCATTGCAAGCCCTCAAATTACAAAATTGAGGTTCCTTTTCTAAATCATCAATGGAACTGAGGACAAGTGAATCTTGATAACCTTATTGTTAAAAGATTTGTTGTTTTTTGTATATTTTTCAATTTGTATTTTGTATGTACAGCACCAATAAAGAAGCTGACTTTTTTTATACTATACAACAATAAAGATTAGCTAATCATGTTCAAGAATATTGGGCATTTCCAAGCGAAATAACACAACTTCATAAGAAATTATTATAAAAACTCTGATAGTTTTAAATTGCTAACCGAGATAGATTTTTTGTATGACACATGATATCTTGTATGTGCATGTAAATTAAGTCTTCATAATTTTGCTAAATTGATTTAACCTCAGTTTTGAATGTATCTGTGTTCTTCTATTGTTCATTTTTAGTGGAAATATATCATGGTTAATCAAATTCATAACCAAAATTTCATTTTGATGATTCATTTTTCCGTATCATCAATTCACTTAAAATTGGATAGAACTTTCAATAACAATTACCACTTTTTAATTCTAAATTATTTAAGTGGGCAAAACAGAAACTATTATAGTCTTCCTTTCTATTATGTCGATTCATTTGTATATTGTATGTACCACATCTGTCGAACCAAGGTTTGAAGTTTGCATTTAACAACAATAGAAGCATAGGGAATAATTTATAAATGTTATTTTTAAATGGCTATTGACAACAGTAAACGCTAAATTAAAACTATTTTTTGAACAATCATATTTGAATATACTTCCCAAATTTCACATGCTATCGATTTTTTTTATCACTTCTAAGGTAAAAAGATATATAAAAACTTATAACTGTCTTCCTTTTAAAATCAATGAAAACTATTTTTAAGATTTATAAATGACGTATCAAGTGTTCTGATAAATGTAAAAAAGTAAATGTCCTTCATTCTTGTGTATGTAATCTAAAGAGTTTCATTACATTGTATTGGTTAAAAAGATTAAATTGCTAATGATGTAGTGTAAGTGTCAGTAGATAAATTTAGAACTAAAAAAAATTGACTCAGAACACATCAACTGATTGGTATACTTTTTGTTGTATATATGTTCTGCAACTACTGTTATAGTAGTCTCAGATATGTTGTTGCTTGTATTTTCTTGTACCACCAGCTGAATTTTATATTCTTTACTGCATTACATATTGATTAATGAAAATAAGAGTCTATTGTATTGAAAAAATACTTTTGTTAAAGAGAGATGGAGAGAAACTGCATCATATTTGTTCTTGTTGGATGCATTATAGTTTTTTTTATTCAATGAATCTTTATGTAAAACAATGTAAACTGTATACATAGATTACATTTACTAACTATTAAATATATTTACTTACATCATAACCCGTGTCTGTTTTCAAAACTATAACTAACACAATGCTTCATCATTGGTAGGTCCCCTCTGATTTGCAGCTATTCTGTCAAACAAAAGATTTGGATCAGAAATCGTATATCAATGACAATATTTTTTGTATATTCCATATAAAGTGTGAAAAACACTTTACGATGCAATTTATTAAGATGTGGTATATGATTGCCTTTAAAATAACTCCCCAAATTTATAAAGATGTATATGATTGCCATTAAAATAACTCCCCCACAAGAGAGAAATAACAACTATAGGGCACAAAAATGTGCTTAGCACAATGTTGTGTGCAACTTCTTGTTCATATTATAATATAAAAAATAATGCTCATATTATAATATAAAAATTAATCAAGTTTCAACTATTCAAAAAGATTTATAAATTAATTTTATTCCATTTTTACAAAAGAAAACAACATCAGGGAGTAGAACTAAGGCTGTAATTATTGGATGGCAGCACTTTTCTTATTCAATAAACAAGTACAATGAAAAGGTAATGAAAAACAGTACGAAACAGTTGGGCCTCGACCCATCCAAATGAACAAATGTTTGACACAAAACCAAGTCCTCCAGGAGATGGTGCATATTTTTTTCCTAATGGGAAAAACTTTAAAGGAATGGATGGAGTATTTCCTTGGAAACTATAAGGGTGAAGGGGCAGTTTTTACACAGTTGGTTGAATATGGAAAAGACAAACCACACTTGTATTTACACACAAAAGAAAAGGTATGAGTAAACCAAATTATGGATCACTATATGTTGCATGTGTGATGAAAAGGTTTTGTCGCATATTAAGCAGAATCTCATACATCAACACTTTTAGAAAATAAAGGGATATTTAGTAAATGTACTTAGAAAAAATACAAATTATCAATAAACAGGGCTTTTATTCCTGTTCAACTTGTCTGTCAATGAAGCGTCTTCAACAATGAACAAATCATTCATATCCTACTTTGAGATCAATATGGCCCCTAGCGTCGACTTTTAGACCACTGAAAAAAAAATGTATTCTTAGCTCATGTTTCCTTAAAAAAATGTCAGCTTTAGCCATTTCTACTCGGCATCCATTGTCATCCCTCATAAACTATTTTGAAAATCTCCTCTGAAAGTATTGAAATAATTCTAACCAAACTTTAGCTGAATGATTCTTAGGGTATCTAGAATTAAGTTTATGTTTTATTTTCTGTTTCTTATAAAAACATGACTGCAATGGCAAAAAATAGAACAAACGGGTGAAGTGCAGTTTTTGGCTTATGT
Organism: Mytilus trossulus; assembly: GCF_036588685.1. Classification (NCBI taxonomy): domain Eukaryota; kingdom Metazoa; phylum Mollusca; class Bivalvia; order Mytilida; family Mytilidae; genus Mytilus; species Mytilus trossulus. The sequence continues at coordinate 38,916,530 of NC_086377.1, forward strand.
CTCAAAAACTAAAGCATGAAGAGAAATCTGACAAGGAGTTAAAGTGACACATTCACCAAAAGTTGTGGAGGGATCTCTTAAGGAGTTATTGCCCTTTAAATACAATTTTACACAATTTGTTCATCATGTTTGCCAACAAATGCAAGTGAGTGACATAGAATTAAAACTAATTAAAAGTACAAATATTCATTATGGTGTGATCTTTTAAATTTGTATGCCAAATTAGAATTTTGACCCCAATTCCATGGTTTACTGAACATGGATAAAAGTGCAATTGGGGTACTGTGTTGTGTGGTTCTTGGTTGACTAAATTACCACACATGGAAGAAATTATCATCCAACTTGGAAACAGTCTGTGCTCAAATTAGGTAACAAATATTTATGGAGGCTTCTGGAAACCTAAAAGCCTAAAAATAAGGCTCACAGTACATATTTTGCCTAAATTGTAATTAGTGAAACTGGACTTCAGATTTTAAAGGTGCATGTAGTATTATTATTCATATATATGTAGTATTTATTATAATTTTTTTATTGCAGATACCTATACTTGAGGTCCAATCTGGTTCTGACAGTCAAGACAGTGATATAGAACTACCAGCACTATCAACTTCAAGGACCTCCCCTAAAAAATGCCACTCCATATTTGTTGCAGACTTACCAATTGCAATATACCACTATGACCCCACCAGCAAGTAACCAATATAGCATGTTGACCCCACCAGCAAGTAACCAATATAGCACGTTGAACCCACCAGCAAGTAACCAATATAGCACGTTGACCACGCAAGCCAGTACACGTGTCTCTCCTGCAGACTAAATACAGCTAGAAACACCAACTGTCAGCGTATCGAAAGTCTTCATGCTCAGGTCAATTACCGCAGTTAGTATGTTTCTAAATTCACAAAATTATGTTAACCCTTCATAAAAGAGGACCAAACTGTTTTCTTTCAGCATGTCTGTCTCATAAATATTTTTTATATATGAGTGAGCTATGTTGTGTTTTCAGATTCATCACTCAACAACTTCCAAACACTAAATTCTTTTATACATAGTTGAAAATTTCCGTTCTTTTTTTCTCTAGAACTACATACACGATCTTTCTTGAATTTAGTATCAATGCTAGAAATGTGTTATATACCATGTAAAATTTTAAGATTCATTACTTAACATGTGAAATGAACGCTACTTAGTAACTTATCTGTGCTTTCTGAAATGTGGTATAAAGGTTAATATGAGTGAGCCATATATGTTTTCAGTTTCGTCACTTATTAACTTCCTGTTAGCTGTATACTTTTTTATTAGGGGTATCATTATTATTTTACATAGAATAAACTAGAGGTACTGTGATCAGAGCATACAAAATTATACCCCTGCTTCTTGCAAAGTTAATGTTTTGGTATTGGAAACTCTAAAAATAAATTTAACCAGAAACCAAATAGGAGGTGCACAATGGTATTATATGATTAAGAATCTCCAAAAGTTTCATTAAATAATGATTAGCAGTTTAGGAGAAGTTGTTCATACAAAATGAGTATCCCAATTATATGGCAATGGTAAAAGGAGGTGCATGATAGCATTATATCATAAAAAATCTTCAGAAAGTTTCATTAAATTATAATAAGTGATTTAGGAGGAGTTGGTGATACAACATGGATACCCCAATGTTTTGTCAATTGAAAAGTCCCATGTTTTTTTTCAAATAGAAACTCCAAAAATGATTTTCACAAAAACAAAATAGGAGGTGCACAATGGCATTTCGTTCTGATAAGTGGTTAAGGAGGATAAGGGGATTGAAACATAGTGTGCAGGACGGACAGAGGGAAGGACGGACTTTCCCATCACTACATACCTCCACTTTAAAAAGCAGGGTATAAAAATTAAAATGGGGAATGTGTTAACAATTTGCAAGGCATCAGGTTAACAATTACATGATCAGTTCTTTATATTTGTATTCATATCTAGTATATTAATGTTTTAATATTGGGGTTCATGTCAAATATATGCCAAGCAAGTGTAACAGAAACACATTTTCTTGCTTCTTCAGATATATGCATACATTTATCAAGCCTGTTTAAAAAATGGTGAAAAAAATCTTGCATTAGTTTTGTGTAATCAACTCTATAGTTAGTTTAAACATATTTGTTTATAGTGGATTGGGAAACAAGTTTTTACAACTTATATTAATCCCTTTCCACTTTGCGGGTGCGAGTGCTGCCTTGTAGCGGCATTAGCCTACTCTTTTTTCGAAATCTACAAGGGTGTCTTTAACGTGCAAGAGATATGGCTCTCTCTTAACACGTGTCAGCCATTTATCGTCCCCCTCCGACGGACTATCATCGTTTCCTTAAGACCATACTCGCAAATGGTGTCAAGGGAGAGCCGAAAATTGAGTTCCTGAAATTTTCATCCCAAACGGGAATCGAACCAGGAACCTTTGTGTTAGTAGTCCGATGCACTAACCACTACACCACGGCTCTCAATAGTTTTCAACCTAGGTCTGTAAAACTTTACAGGAAGGTAAGCTAATACACATGTTTAAGTTCTGAACAGGCTATTTTGGAATTGTTTGAAGAGATATATCTGTTTTTTTCAAATTTGGAAGCATAGTTATTTTTCAGTAAAAAATATAAACAGTGCATTTCTTTGTAATAATCTCCTGATCACAGTTTTCAACTACGATCTTAATTCAAAAATCACTAAACCAACCTGGGCATTTTAGACTGACCATATTTTATTTTTTTCTTCCATTAAAAGCTTACTAACAACTAAAAATTCTATCAATTATCTTTGTTAAAATAAAAAATCTGACATTCAGACACAATTTTTTACCTTAGTTTTAGGTATATCAGCTACCAATTTTATGCCAAACTGTTAATTAATGTAATATTATAATTTCTTGTCTTTAAGCATGATGATAATTCACAAAGGTGTACAGTGTGTGTGGATCGACCAAAAACTCCAGTTATAATACCATGTGGTCATACATTTTAAATGGCATGTGCTACACAGATTGAGGCATTATACCAGCCTTGTCCGGTATGCAGAAAAGCCATTCAAGATGTAAATCAGTGTTTTCCTTAAAAGAGGATTATAGACATAATGAACATGTATGATGATGTGAGATTTGGTTTTTGTATTTTTTTCTTGGTATATAAATGATGGATGTGAAGAAGTTCTGTCATTTTTGGATAACTTTTGTTCAGACAGTTTGCACCATTTCATAGTTGAAGGTCATGATAGAAATTTTACTTGATTTGACGACAACTCTTATCTACATATACTTAAATATTTACAATGGTTTTATGTCAGACATGCATCTAGTCTGTTTTGTGCAACTATCATTTATTTATGCATGAATATAAATAAGATAAGTGTATCATTTTATAAATTCCATAATTGACATGCTTCCATTTATTGATCAGATCAAACAACTTGTTCTGTTGTTGTTATGAGTCTAAAGAGGACAATCTTTCTTCTGTTTATTGTCATACTAAAATGTTTGTTTAAAGGTTGACAGTAGCTCTTCCTTCATTATGACAAAGTCTTCAAATTTCATATCCTTTTGTGTTTATCTTATTAACATTAGGAAAATGTAGTAATTAGATCATGTAAATAATTAGAAATGCTTCATCATTACGTGGAGTCTTTATTTATTTAAGTTTCCGGCCTAATATATTTATTTTTGCAGTAGATGTAGATTTGAGTTACAGCAAAAAAAATTGTAATAATAAAGTAGGTGACGATGGCTTGAAATATTGGTATGATAGAAACTGACTCCTGCAAATGTATTAAAAAACTTGGGTGTTTTACTAGTAAACCAAACATAATATTGAAATATCAGGCAAACAAGAAATCTTTTAATTACAAACAAAAAGGAAATAATTTTGTCCTCACAAAATGTCTGAGATATGTAGCAATGTCAAAAGTTCTCTTTTTCAATATAGACATTATGTTGTCGATTGGAAAAGTGTGCTTTAATTAATTTAAAAACCAGGGTGAGTTCATTAAAACCTCAGTCAGAACTGTTTTACAGATAGCATCTGTTTCCCAGAGATGGATTTTGAGTATGTATTGTGGTTTAATCTTAAATGTATCTTTTAGATATATGGTTCTGTATTTTTTGTAAATGAATCTCACAATTAATGATCAGGTTTTATATGATAACAATTAACAATTTCCTTTTTTAGCTCACCTTTCCTAAAAAGGAAATGCAAGCTTTTCTAATCACTTGGCGGCCGTCGTCTGTCGTCGTTAACAATTTTTCAAACATCTTCTCCTCTAAAATTACTGAATGGATTTGGATGAAACTTGATTGTTCCTTAAATTATCCTGCACAAAGTTTGTGCTTCGATTTTTGATCCGTCAAAAAACATAAACACCGTTACTTAAAATAGAAGAGTAATCATTTTATAAATTCCATAATTGACATGCTTCCATTTATTGATCAGATCAAACAACTTGTTCTGTTGTTGTTATGAGTCTAAAGAGGACAATCTTTCTTCTGTTTATTGTCATACTAAAATGTTTGTTTAAAGGAAATGATACTCTTCTACTTAAAATAGAACATAGGGGTCAAATGCAGTTTTTGGCTTATATCTCAAAAAAGAAAGCATTTAGAGCAAATCTGACAAGAGGGTAAAATGTTTATTAGGTCAAGATCTATCATCCCTGAAATTCTCAGATAAATCAAACAACCCATTGTTGGGTTGCTGCCACTTAATTGGTAATTTTAAGGAAATTATGCAGTTTTTGGTCATTATCTTGAATATTATTATAGATAAAGATAAACTGTAAACAGCATAAATGATCAGCAAAGTAAGATCTACAAATAAGTCAATTTGACCAAAATTGTCAATTGAACCCTTTAGGAGTTATTGCCCTTTAAAGACTTTTTTCACAATTTGTTCATCATGTTGACTTACTTTTAAAAATCTTCTCCTTTGAAAATGCTGTATCAATTTCAGCCAAACTTAGGCTAAATGAGTTTCAGAGTATCTAGTATAAATTTTATATTTTATTTTCTTGTATGTCAAATAACATACATGTAGCTCCTATGACTAAAATGGAACATAGGAGAAAATATTTATTTTTTTGCTTTTGAAGAAAATAGGATAATTCAAAGAACATTTAAATAAATTGAAAAGCCAAAATAATCATTGATGAGAGATTTAACAAAAAAAATTAAGGTGAGCGATTCAGGCTCTTGAGAGCCTCTTATTTATATAAACTATAGCATTTTTTTTTGGTTTGTTATGCTAAAGATTTGGAAAACATAAGGAACTATTTTGACATATGTAAACTACATAACACAAAACAGTTTTAAGTTCTTATTTTCTCTTTTTTTGCAAGGACAAATGGTACAGAAATTCTCAAGCTCAATTTATTTATCTCAAACTAGAAATGGCCATTAATGTGCAATTTAAGCTACATTTCTATTTCATTTTATTGTATGATTGTAAAAATCTCCGCAATAAAACCTCAAGATTGATTTGTATTAATGTTCCTTAGAATGTTTTAAAATATTTTCTGCGGTATTCTGCACAGAACTGAAAATGGGATTTTTATTTGGTGAAAAAACAAGGATGTCATTGTGAAAAAGATCATAATTATGTGTAATGGTAAATCGTAGTTTTTAGCAATCAAATCAAAATCTATGAGATATATTGGAGACAAAATGACCAGTGACTCAACAAAAAGCTACCCTTTAATTTTTAATAATAATTTGATAATTTCTGGGAGTTTTGGCTGTTTATTTATTACTGATATCTATTTATATGATATCAGTAAAGGCAACAGTAGTATACTGCTGTTCAAAACTCATAAATCCATGGACAAAAAACAAAATCGGGGTAACAAACTAAAACCGAGCGAAACGCATTAAATATAAGAGAACAACGACACAACACCGAAACGCAACACACACAGAAACAGACCAAGCATCAGACAAAACACCACGAGAATAACAAATATAACATGAAAACCAAATACATGAATTTGGGATAGACAAGTACCGTGCCACGTCTTATCTCAATATCTCAAAAATAAGAGGAAACACAAACGACTCAACGTTAAAATGCAACACACAGAGAAAAGAACAATAATATAACAATGCCCATCTTCCTGACTTGGTACAGGACACTTTTAAAGGGGAATAAATTGAACCTGGTTTTATGACATGCCAAACCTCGCACTTTAATGGCAAAGTTAAATATAACATTGAAATGACAACATATGTAATCAACAGTATTACAGCATACATGGGTGCGGTCCTAACCTTGACAAAAGTTAACTTAGAGTTAACTTGTTGACTGCTTTCTAAGTTAACTTGAGAATTTTTAAGCAGTCAAGCAAGTTAACTTCGTCGTTGGTGGACCAGACCTGTGGATAGGTCTGCTTATGACAGAGTATCGTTATAAAAGTTTTCATATCAGACTTGAGCTTTCATTAAAATATGTAAACAACATTCGCATTGTTTTTCCACAGATATCATTTATTATTTACTCGCTAGACTCTACTAGATATTATACAAATGCTCTCTTTTATTTGATATACATGTATTCTTATATTAAATAAAAAATGGCTATACGATCACACGGAGTTTTTTTTATTAGAAGGCTGATAGAAAGGTTATCCTACGCATCGGAAAAATATTCTTATATCACGGGATATCGACAATATTGTCTACGTTACTTCGTTCCCCGTTGTTTACCTGTCCCTTCCTAAATTTTACTTTATGCATAAATTTATACTTGCATGGATATTTCATTGATATTCAACTTGTTTGCATTGGATTTACTATTCTATTTCCCGCAGAAAATTCTAACAGAAATTGTACAGTGTCCGTAAGCATACGGTGTGGTAAAACTGAACAATCTCGTCAAATTCGTCAGATTTATCGAGAGATTTGTCATTGCAGATATTTATATGGGACGTCCTAAAATTATACTCAATGCGCACTTTAATGAAATAGTTGCCACTTGACGTTTAACTATAAACAAAATCAATCTACCGACATAATAGATTCCAAGAAGAGAACCTCGTATACTTTTTTTATTAAATCATTGTAAATAGTACAAAGGAATTCAGACATGTCAGTGTTGGTACTTTGATGATGTGGCATACTAGTTTGGCAGTGGCTATTTGACCGGCACCGTATATAAAATGTATATATCCAACGCAATCATAGGTTTGAACGTAATTTTCAATTTAGACTCGTTTAAAAATGTATATATATACAAATGTGTTTTCATGCTTTTAATTAATATCATAAAGTTATACATGATTTATTTATGAACATCTTCAATAAATTATTTTGTTATTGTACTCAGTGTATGTTTAATGCTTGATATCATGATAAAATGATTTTAAATTATTATTAAGCTTTTTTATTCTCTGCTAATCATATCAATGAACAGTTCTATTCAGTGCCGGCTAAATAGCAAATTTGCTATTTTGCCGGTGCCGGTCAAATAGCAAATTTGCTATTTAGCCGGTGCTGGTCAAATAGCCACTGCCTAATAGTTTTGTTTTACACGTACACCATCATGAACTCCTATATATGATGTGACTGTTATTATGAAATTCTGACATTCTCAATTTATTCAGAATATTTTTTGCATTAATAGTTTTCCAATATTATTGATTACGTGTACATTTACGGTCCTACTAAAATGTGAACAGGAGCGCCAGGAGAAGACATTAAGGCGCTCGGTACAATGGTATGCGGGTATATAGATTTGCAAATAAAAGTGCAAATATGATCAGTTTTGGTCAAACAGTTTTGTTTTCCAAGTCAGCATGAGGTATTAAAACTACTGAAATTTTGTTCCACGTATCAATATTTTGAATAGAAGGAGGACACGCTGGTATCCTAAATTTATGCGAACAAAAATGTGCTGTTATTAAATTGCAATATTGCTGTCCATTGTCATGATTATATTAAACATTGATTCCTGACATAAAAAAATATGGCTGATTAATACTATGCGGGTACGTTATGGTGTATATAGATTTACAAATTAAAGTGCACAATATGGTCAGTTTTTGTGGATGCGGTCAAATAATTTTGTTGTACAAGTCAGCTGGAGGTATCAAAACTACTGAAATTTTGTTACGTATCAATATTTTGAATAAAATGAGGACATGCTGGTATCCTAAATTTATGCGAACAAAAATTCGTTGTTATTATATTGCAATATTGCTGTCCATTGTCATGATTGTATTATACATTGAATCCTGACATAAAAAATATGGCTGATTTACTATGCGGGTATATATATTTAGAAATTATTTGAAGTGCATATATGGTCAGTTTTGGTGGATGCGGTCAAATAATTTTGTTGTACAAGTCAAATGGAGGCATCAAAACTACTCAAATTTTGTTACGTATCAGTATTTTAAGTAAAAAGAGGACATGCTGGCACCCTTAATTTAGGCGAACAAAAATTTGTTGTTTATATATTGCAATATTGCTGTCCATTGTCATGATTGTATTATACATTGAATCCTGACATAAAAAATAAGGCTGATTTACTATGCTGATATATAGATTTACAATTCAAAGCTCACATATGGTCAGTTTTGGTAATGTGGTCAAATAATTTTGTTGTTTAAGTCAGCTGGAGGTATCAAAACTACTGAAATTTTGTTACGTATCAATATTTTGAATAAAATGAGGACATGCTGGTATCCTAAATTTATGCGAACCAAAATTTTTTGTTATTATATTGCAATTTTGCTGTCCATTGTCATGATTGTATTATACATTGAATCCTGACATACAAAATATGGCTGATTTACTATGCGGGTATATAGATTTAAAAATTAAAGTGCACATATGGTCAGTTTTGGTGGATGCGGTCAAACAATTTTGTTGTACAAGTCCGCTTGAGGTATCAAAACTACTGAAATTTTGTTAAGTATCAATATTTTGAATAAAATGAGGACATGCTGGTATCCTAAATTTGTGCGAACCAAAATTTTTGTTATTATATTGCAATTTTGCTGTCCATTGTCATGATTGTATTATACATTGAATCCTGACACAAAAAATATGGCTGATTTACTATGCGGGTATATAGATTTACAAATTAAAGTGCATATATGGTCAGTGTTGGTGGATGCAGTCAAATAATTTTGTTGTACAAGTCAACTGGAGGCATCAAAAGTACTGAAATTTTGTTACGTACCAATATTTTGAATAAAATGAGGACATGCTGGTATCCTAAATTTATGCGAACCAAAATTTTTTTTGTTATTATATTGCAATTTTGCTGTCCATTGTCATGATTGTATTATACATTGAATCCTGACATACAAAATATGGCTGATTTACTTTGCGGGTATATAGATTTAAAAATTAAAGTGCACATATGGTCAGTTTTGGTGGATGCGGTCAAACAATTTTGTTGTACAAGTCCGCTGGAGGTATCAAAACTACTGAAATTTTGTAACGTATCAATATTTTGAATAAAATGAGGACATGCTGGTATCCTAAATTTGTGCGAACCAAAATTTTTTGTTATTATATTGCAATTTTGCTGTCCATTGTCATGATTGTATTATACATTGAATCCTGACACAAAAAATAAGGCTGATTTACTATGCGGGTATATAGATTTACAAATTAAAGTGCATATATGGTCAGTTTTGGTGGATGCGGTCAAATAATTTTGTTGTACAAGTCAACTGGAGGCATCAAAACTACTGAAATTTTGTTACGTATCAGTATTTTGAGTAAAAAGATGACATGCTGGCACCCTTAATTTAGGCGAACAAAAATTTGTAGTCATTATTTAAATGAATTAAACTTTTGCTGATTGTGGCTGCATAGTTCAAGGATGTATAACAAGGACGTTTACACCTAACATCAAATATACTTCTTTTCAAAAATATACATAATATGATTGAATTTGATCTCGGAATATATGTATATTCAGTGCCTGTTATCATTGTAACCGAGATCGTTTTTATAATAGATAGATTGTCAGATCACAGATAAATTTGTGTTACGTTCTGTGCGTACTTATTTTCAAATATTTGTATTTAATCCTGTTCATTAAACGGAAGTATTAATTTTCAAATTACTTTATTTTCGATGTTTATACTACGAAACAAAGATATTAAAAATATTTTTTTTTTTAATTCAACGACGAGCGGTCCTGGTTACAAGTTAACTTAGTGTTGAGCAGACCAGTCAAAAGTTAACTTGGGAACAGGTCTGGTTTTGATCGGATTTGTCCAAGCAGAAGTTAACTTTGTGGCAGGACCGGTTTTCATGTTAACTTTATGACAGGACTGGTTCCGAAGTTAACTTATGTTAACTTATGACAGGACTGGTTCGAAGTTAACTTATATCAATAGCGGACCTGTTTCCAAGTTAACTTTTTGGCAGACACAAAAACAGTCCTAGGACCAAGTCCGCTTTCAAGTTAACTAGATTTTGGTCCTAGGACTGGTCAGAGCAGTCCTATATTCGGTCACAGGTTAACTTTGACCAGTCCAAATGACTGGTTATCAAGTTAACTTGCTGTACAGGTTAGGAGTGCACCCATCTGTACGTAATTTATTAATTGACATATGTTCAGTTAAAATGTAAATTTGTATGATTATTCCTGAAGTATTTCTTTAATAACATTTTATGACTTATGGTGTAACACCACTAATTAAGGCCCGGCCAGAAAGCACATACCAGAAAGTAGAACATATTTAACACAAAATAGTTCCTACGCATGAGTGTAACTTTCAAAATATGAAGAATATTTAGGTATTTTTGGTATCAAATCAAAGCTGAAGGACTGGTGATCATTGCAGAACACTTTTGAACTTTTAATTTTGAATATTAAAAAAACTGCACCAAATTTTAAAAAGAGGGTACATTTAGTCTATTTGTCAGATCTGAAGTACCTGTTTTGGTACATCCGAAGTTCCGGGAACCAGTTCCTTCTTATATGCCATGTAAGGTATGTTGATTTTTTCAGTAGAAGACACCATGAAGTGTTGCTTTGACATGCAATGATTGCCATTTTATTTGAACTTAAAATGAAAAGAGGTGTGCCTGGTTGAAATGGAGGAATTTAACATAGAAAGTAATGGGACCATGAATTAGTGGTGTACTTCCTTATAAGTTATATTTTAATTGCTATCATAACTTGCATTGTTATTTATTTAAGTTCTCATTTTATACAAATTGTATTTTTTTTATTTTATTGGTCTCTGGTCTGATGATCAAACTTTACTTTTTAATAAAATGTTATGATGTTTTGTTCTTTATTTTAATTCATTATTGCTTTAATATATTTATTAATTGATCATCATCAACCTTTGATCAACTATTACCATTCACAAATGATTGATAACAATAGGTTGACTTTCAAATTTTAAGATTCAATATGAACCTACCTATTCTGTGCTTTGAGTCTACAGTTTTATCGTTGCTGCTCCTTACAAAGTCTAGGGTAAACAATGTCACTTGATCCCTCCAGAGTATTTTTAAATACCTTTAAACTAAGTTTGGATGATATAGATGTTTCATTATGTCAGTCTGTGGTCTGTCCAACATACAATCCACTACTACTCATAAGATGCTTGTTTGTAGTAGTAGTACAACTGTACTAAAGCAATGTGGGGTCACTGAATGGAGATGTGCATATTGTTAGAAATTTTCTGTTTCTTCAAGTTGATAAAAAATTCATGGTAATGAATTTAATATAATTAAGATATGATGCCAATGAGACAAACCTCCATCCAAGTCACAATGTATTAAAGTAAACCGTTATTGGTGATAGTATGGCCTTCAACACATTGTCTTGGCTTGCAACAAAGAGCATGCTATAAAGGGCCCCAAAATGACCAGTGTAAAGTAATCCAAACAGGAAAACTAAAAGTCTATCTTTATTTGAGCATGCTATAAAGGGCCCCAAAATGACCAGTGTAAAGTATTCCAAACAGGAAAACTAAAAGTCTATCTTTATATATATAAATCGAGATACAAAAACACCTATAAGGCACACCAACAAACGACAATCACTGAACACAGAGCTGACATAGAACGGGTGAATATAACAATGCAACGAGTTTTAGTGTATATTGGAGACATGAAGATCATTAATGGATAATCTTTTTATTATGTCCAGTGACAATAATTTGAGAGGCATGTTAATTTACCACTGTCTGGAAATAGATACATGATTTGTCTGTTTAGCTGCTTCTTCAGTTTTGGGAGGTATATTGCTTTTAATACTTTAAGATGTTTAAACCCTAACCTAAGGATGTGCATGTCTACCAGATTTTAAGTTTAATGCCCACCTACGAGCATTATGTTTTCTGGTCTGTGCGTCCGTTCGTTCATTCGTCCGTCCACTTCAGGTTAAAAGTTTTTGGTCAAGGTAGTTTTTAATGAAGCTGAAGTCCAATCATCTTGAAACTTAGTACAGAGGTTCCTAATGGTATGATCTTTCTAAATTTAATAGCAAATTAGATTTTTTTCCTAATTTCACGGTCCATTGAACATGGAAAATTAAAGTGTGAGTGGGGCATTCGTGTACTTTCGACACATTCTTGTGGCTGATATTCGTAAGAAGCATTTCAATGTCAGTAATATGTATGATTTATTTAATAATGTTCCATTAACAAATATTGTTGCTTTTTTAAAAGAAATTGGAATTTATTATAGAATATAAAATTTTTATTTTATTTAAATCGATTTTAATTTTTATCACGTTATTTTACTGTTGATTTTAATTTGTATATACTCAATTTGCTTTAGTCGAGAATTTTAGTATATTGAAGGATTTTTTGTCTTATTTTAAAAATATGCTTAAATTGTAAAAATATTCGAGATAGCTCTGGCCGCGATATAGCCTTTTTGTGCTAATGCGGCGTAAAGCAACCAACAATCAATCAATCAATCAGTCACGTCCGGTCAGAAGGGGGGCGTTAAATCCGATGCCTCGTGTAAAGAGAGTGCCACGCTCTTTGCACGTTAAGAACCCTTGTAACAACTCTTTTGAGGGGTCCGTAGGTGGCCTGTTGCAAGGCAAAATTTCTGTTCTTATCCAATATACCCTCATTTTTCAGTGGCAGTTCAAATTTCCCCAACCATCATCCCAGATGGCATCTCTGGTACCAAACCTACCTATTGTATTTTTTGTGAACTTGTTCTCGTCCTGAATATGCATGAAATATTTGCCACTGGACGTTAAGCAACCAACAATCGATCAATCGATCAACCAGCAATTATAAACATTATAAAATTAAGAACTATTGAAAATATCTTCAGAAGACATAAGCCAAATAAATTGTGAATTAATATCTAAACCACAAACATTTAAAATCGTTGTTTTATCTCATTTAGTGTTGAGACGAATTGTTCTAAATCTTCTAGAATATTTAGTTACCAAATCAGACTACCAAGCCATTACCGTGTATGGCCAAATCAAAAACGAAATGAATCCTCAAATGAGGAAGGCCATTAGAAGTATCTTTAATTGTAAATACAACATGTAATTAAGGAAGCTCATTGTAGAAATGAAACCGTATTCACATAATGGTAACTATACTAGGACTTCTGGCTATGCTGTAGGTGACGCACTGGCCACTGATTTCCATAAAAAGAAAATACCGAAAATCCATAGGCTATAATCAATACAAGAATTAAACAAAAGACCAGTGCACACTTAACTACAATTGTAAGCACACATGTAAACATAAGACTACACTGAAAACTAAAGTTTGGGCAATACAAACCGATAAAAAAGCAGGAGTGATTTCTGGTGTTTCAGTAGAGTAAAAGTTGTATGTATATGTATGCTTATTAAATATGGATGGTGAATGGCACATTTTGATGTATCTCTATACAAAAGGTATTACTTAAGTAACATAAAAAAAAATGGAACAAACTTGTCAATACAATATTTTTTATTGTCAATCAAAGACGCCCAAAAAGAGCAGTATAATTACAAGCAATTTGTTACAATGATTATTATTAATTCTTAATGATATGCAAATGACAAAATATAGAATAAAGAAAATGAGCCCAAAAGTAAAATTAAAACCACAGATATTTATATATGCATATATTGAGCATGTAAAAATGATTTTAAGCTGTTTATGGATAACATTAGTGCCATAAAATTTTAATTTGGTCTATGAATGATTCACTGGGTCAGCGAATTGGCATTACAAAGTATTTACATTTTTATCAGTTTATCCCTCTCAGTCCAGAGACTGATTATTAAGTTACACAAGTGTTTTAGAACTTCTAGATTCTCACAACCCATTAGCCATATAAACACATTTTCATCATTACATTTCTTTAAATTAGGATAAGAGATACAAAGTTCTTTAATAAATGTCATTCTGTATGTTTCTAATTTTTTGCATTGTAGGAGAAAGTGGATCTCATCTTCCAGAGTTTACAAATACGCTCATGAGCTGGGATGGTTTTGTGTCTCCCTGTTTCAATTGAAAGTAGATGGTCCCCAATTCTTAGTTTTGTTAATGCCTGCCTTTGTTGAGGATTTAGCAGGTTTAAATAAGGTTCAAAATTAAAATTTGTTTTGAATAAACGAAATATGCGAAGTTTATTTTTTTGGTTATTAATACTTCTTACATCATTAAAAATGTTATTTTTCCATTCTTTTATATATAATCCTTTAATTTTTCCCATGACTATTTTTTAATACAATATTTACTCTTATGTAGTAAACTATTGGGAGTGAGATCCAGAAGCTCCAAAACTTTAACAATATAACTATACCATGAAGTGTGACCTTTTTCATGTAGGCTTTTAGATAGTGCCAGAGCTTCTTTAAAGTAAAATGTCTTCAGATTTTTCTAAAGTTATCCAATATTTAAGGATGCTTAATAAAATAGACAATTGTATAATTGGTAAATGTCCCACTTCTGCCATAACCGCATTATTTGTGCTCTTTCTGTTCACACCAAGTATATATTTACAACTTTTTACATTCAATTTTTCAAGTATAAAATCATTACATAGTTTATAAAAAGAAGATGAATCCTTGAGTTTCGAGGGACTGCCAGCACCCCATATTTCTGATCCATATAGTAAAATTGGCTGAATTGTATGGTCAAATATATGAATGAATGTTGGAATTTTTGGAAGTGAGTCACTAAATGATTTTCTTAGTTTAAAAAAGGCCTTCAACCCCTTTTTGTAAAGTTCAGACTTTGCCTCTGTAAATGCACCAGATGCTGAGAATACAACTCCCAAATATCTGTAATGTTTAAAATTTTCTAAAGTGATATGGTTTAATGGTAAATTTTGAACTTAATAAGCGACCAGATGTGTTAAATATCACACATTTAGTTTTTTCATAGTTTATTTTCAGGTTCCACTGCAAGCAATAAGACGACAGCTTATTAAGAGAGGTCTGCGGTCCCTTTTCACTTGAAGATAGCAATACCATATCATCAGCATATAACAAACAACTAAAGGGACTCTTATTCAAGAATGCTGGATCACTAGAGATACCAAAATCATTCTTTATTTCATTAATAAAGATTTTGAACAAATTTGGGCTTAAATTGTCTCCCTGTCTTACCCCAACATCAGATTGAAAAAAATCAGTCAAATTATGACCTGATTTGACACATAATTTAGTATTGGTATACATGTTTTTCAATATATGATAAAATTTATCACTTACACCAATTTGTCTCAGCTTATAAAAAAGCCCCTGAAGCCAAACTGAATCAAAAGCTTTTTTTAAAATCAATAAAGCATGCATTCAAAAGTTTACTCCCTTTTTTTGTATGTTTTTCAATAAGGGATCTTAGAACAAACATGTGTCGTATCCTATGCGTGCATGCCCTGTGATTATAAGTTTGTCTGTATCATAAATTTTGAAATGTTATGACAAGTAAAAGGTAACATTTGAAACCTTTCTGTTCCAGTTGACCTAATTAATAACCCATGACGCCATAAAAGTGATAATATACATTCATGCCAGTTGAAAGATACAGGCTCTAGTTGTTTTTTTTTCTAATGTATTTTTAATGTGCAAATACAATGTTTATATGCTACTGATTACATACAAAATTGGGATTAGATATATATTCCAAACTTTTAGGCAGGATCTGTTACCCTTCCGGAGCACCTGAGATCACCTCTAGTTTTTGGTGGGGTTCGTGTTGTTTATTCTTTAGTTTTCTATGTTGTGTCATGTGTACTATTGTTTTTCTGTTTGTCTTTTTCATTTTTAGCCATGGCGTTGTCAGTTTGTTTTAGATTTACGAGTTTGACTGTCCCTTTGGTGTCTTTCGTCCCTCTTTTAGCTTGTATTCGTTAACCGCTGGCACCAATCCCGTAAGAGTTTGTTTAGACCGGTAAATTTTAGCCTGCATGCTCAGCTTTATGAAGTACAGTATAATATATATCTACAGATATGATGATTTTTCTATTTCAAATCATAAAGTCCCGAGTAAGTGTAACTCTCATTTTTTTCTTTTCAGGTCACATGTTTAGTTTAATCAAAAGAGAAATGGCAGCTGAGGAAAAAGTAAAGTTCTTGATGGACACTATTGTTATAAAAATGAATGACAAAATAAGGAACTTTCATTGGTGTAGCCTAAACAAATGATGCATCATCCGAGTACCTTTCACAGATGTTACAGTCATCACAGTTTATGTTTTATTGCCGAACAAAAATTAGGACACATACAGAGAGTAAATTCAGTCATTGGTTGAAAATTCAAAGCCAGCAACATACAGTGCATGTGCGGACTAATGTAACTTACTTTGAAAATGTCGTTCTACGTGCAGTTTCAGCAGTATTTGCCATATCAGTCACCAGGAATGTTTCTATCATCTTACCAAAGCAACTGAGAGAAAGATACAGAGTCTTCACTTGGTTGCCCACTACGAAATCAGTGATGACTTCTGCTTGTTCTGTGGTATGATGGATGACCTTGCCTTTCTGCCTGTCGCGGATTTACCAAATGGTGTTCACCTTCTAAGAACCTTGTGTCTAGATGACCCACCAGAAGCAAGCCTTAATTATTTTGAAGCAGCGCCTGTAAGTGGCAATATGAGACGCAACGCAGCACCAGGTCAATGTCTCCGTATACTAATGCGCCATGCTTCAGCCATGTTCCCATCAACTATATGGAACGTTCATGGTGCGACATGATAGAAGAACCAACAATGCATGTGAAAGTTGGAACAAAAAATTTTCAACTTCGTAGATTATGCTCACCAATCAAGAAGAGTATATGAATGGTGCCGGAAAAAAGAAGTTACAGTGAGAACCCTGATACAACAAGAATATGTAGGCAACCCAGCGGTTTAAATGGTCCAACTTCAAAAAGACTTCAAAACTTGTGCCGAGACCTGAGATCAGGCAGCAAGACCATTGGGCTTGACCATTAGTTTGCACCTTTGCTATATCAAGTGAGTTTGGAAGTAAAACTATGTGCATCTCTTTAATTATGTATTGTGGTGCTGTTATTAATTTAAATTATGATGAATACATAAAATGTACATGCCCAAATTTTGCTTAATTTATTTTCTTAAAACTATTTTAATAGGTCTTAAAAAATGAAAACAAAAAAACCTACATTTGAATAGGTTTACTTTTGTGTTTTTAGCATCAGTTCCGTAGCTGTATTTTTCAATAATTAAAATTTTATTGTACACATTAACATGCATATATTTTGTTTGGAAAAGCTAAAGAGACGGAATAAGTACCGTATAGTATCCATCCCATGTTTAAAATCTGTGCCAAAATTCAAGAACCTGCACCAGTAGCAATTACACCATCGAATGGCAGAGGATTAATTACAAATTCAATGGTTCTGTCTTTGGCGCCAGGGAACTCACTGTCCTTTTCAATTGTTCCTGGACTGATAGACCTATCAAAATATTTGGCCAGGGTTAAAAAAGCAAAAGACTCATTGAACATGAACAGGACAACTGCTTCTTACAAAACCAGGTTTGGTGTAGGAAAAATATTTCAAGATATTGCGATTGAGGAAGTGAGGTCAAATTAGTTTTCACTACACATGGATAAATCAACAAGTTAAAATTTTCAGAAAGTGCTGACAATTCTTGTTAGCTATATCTGTTCAGTTAAAAATGAAGTTGTCATTTATCACTTTGAATCAGTGACGAGTGTTAAAGTTAATAGTCAATCGCTGGACTTGGTAACACTCGTGGAAGAAAACGGTACATTAGACAAATCCTAGGGGGATGTGTGTCATCATGTGTTCAATGCAGCAAAGGCATTCTGTAATCCATTCAAGTTATTCATTGCACTGTTTTACTATAATGTATTTGGCGACTTTAAATGGTCACCAGATCTTGGAGAGATGTTCCAAGAAATATGCATGATGCTGAACGTTAAGTATACATTGCCACAGAGATATGTTAATCATTGTTATTAACAACTCCAGGCTGCAAAGGAAATTCTGGTCCGATATGCATATTGCGACCAAATAAGACTCCAACTGTTGATCAGAAAACAGAAAAAAAGAACATTTCATTTGACGGAATGAGTATGGTTGATAGTCAGAAACAGTGCAGTAACTCTACGTGTAATAAAATCTGAAACTTGTCAGATGTCATTTGTAGTCAATAATGTTAAAAAGTGGGGAGTATGTTGAACGTTTTAATTTAACCATCTCAAAAGCCATGTCCATTTTCAGCAGCTGCTTTCACAATATGTTTTTAATAGTCTAGTGGTATGTTTTTGTACTCTCCTCATTTACTATTAAATCGTTAAGTTTAAAATCATTGTGGTTTTATATTGGAGCGATGATCACATTTGCTATCATTCATCAGAGCTACACTAGTAAAGGCGTGGTGTAATACTTTGTTTTTTCCAGAGTTTTCATTTCTTTGCTCCCCTAAGGGTGACTGGGGAATAGAAAGATTGCCACGCTCTTTGCACGTTTAGAACCCTTGCAACAACACTTTGAGGGGCAGTCCAAATTTCCCCGACCACCATCCTAGATGGCCTCTATTTCGACTACCTACCTATTGAATTTATCGTTAACTTGTTCTCGTCCTGAATATGCATGAAATATTTGCCACTGGACGTTAAGCAACCAACAATCAATCATTTCTTTGCTCTCTAATGCAAACTGCATAGTTGACATGGTCACCAACTAAATTTAAACGTTTTCCTTCTTTCAAAGCTGCTGACATCTGTTTTTAGAAGGTTTGTCCGATTTCTTGCAGTAAATTATGTAGTTTAAGTTCTCATGTGTGATTGGAAGCAGTTGCTTGATACACCATCACCGATTATCATGCACCACTATCGGGATCAACAAAGTTTTGTGAGTGATCGACCATTTCATGTTTTCCTGAATTACTAATAATTATTAAACTTTCCTAGCGTATATTTGTTACCTATTTTTAAAGTAGAACTCCATATGTATGCTGATAACATTGGGGTTTGGAAAGTAGAATTTAAAGGTACACATGTACCTGCTACAGTTGTATGGGAAGCCCCCCACAAAAATCCACTGACAGAACCAGAAGTAATATGACATTTTTGTTTTGTTTAGATCTGTGAGTGCAACCTACTCCTAATGATTTTTTTTTCAGTTCGTCTTGATAGACCAAAGATTCTTGGTCAATGAATATTATTCAAAATATACAATCCCCAAGGGTGACTGGGATATAGAAATATGATCACTTGGTCTTCTCCCGACCGGCAGTACAACGCTTGTCGAAGTGGGGCGTCCGTTTGGCTGAGCGTGATGTATCAAGTTCGCAGTCACGTCCGGTCAGAAGGAGACGTTAAATCCGATGCCTCGTTTAAAGAGAGTGCCACGCTCTTTGCACGTTTAGAACCCTTGCAACAACACTTTGAGGGTTCCGTATGTGGCCCTTTGCAAGGCAAAATTTCTATCCCTATCCAATATATCCTCCTTTTCCGGTGGCAGTCCAAATTTCTCCGAACATCATCCCAGATGGCCTCTTTTGTATCAACCTACCTATTGTATTCATTGTGAACTTGTTCTCGTCCTGAATATGCATGAAATATTTGCCACTGGACGTTAAGCAACTAACAATCAATCAAAATATACAACTCTCCAACAAAATTTTAAGATGCAAGTTTTCATGTATGAACGATCTCACCTCTTGTTGATTTTAAATGATTTTGCCTTACATATTAAAATCTGCTAGAGCTAGAATCCAAGTTAGTGGAAACTCTTAAGTGGAACAATATTTCATAGATTTTTTTATTTAACATAACATAACAATAATTCACAATGACGGAAAACAACTTATATTTGGTCATGTTGCTGTGCCCTTGGGATTTATTGTTTTTCTTTTTTGTTTGGGGCCATCAAGAGCTGGCTGCCAGAAAGTAGGAAGTTTCTGCTCTATTAGAGTTCATCTGATTAAAGTAGGGAATTGTTTTTGGCTGCCTAGCTAAATTATCTTTGACATCATAATACTAGTAGCGCTTATTCCGATATACAGAAAAAAGTGTCATATTTTTATCTACCATATATTAAGACACCTCCGGGGACAAATTTTGAAGGTCTTTTACTTTAACCAATAATGTATTACTTTATCATGCATGTGCTAGTACTAAAATCCTATATTTTTACAGTTGAGACTTGTGCTTATGGTGAAGTAAAAATAATACGGAGTGGAAGTAAAAAAAATATTATTCATTAATCATGTAGTAAGAAATGTCATTGAGAAATTACAAAGGCAGTTTGCATTGCATGAATAGTTTTATTATTTTATTTTAGAAATACTACCATTGATTCGGTGTCTTCTGGCTATTCCTACATTTTGTATTTTACTATTCTGGCTATTCCTACATAGGGGATTAGTGGAAGAACAATACATGTTGTTATTGCAAAATATGTTGGTTTAGTCATTAGTGTCTAATTTGGTCAAAGGTAAATTAACCTGTGGAAATTAAATAAAAATCATTAATTATATGAAAACAAGTGAGACTTTCTTGTTTGAAAACAAGCATAAAGTAATAATTTTAAATATTTTAATACCATGGAAATACCATGGAATTTCTAAAAAAAAAAAAGCATTGGAGAAATAAAAAAGAATATCAAAGAAAAAGTAGTAAATTTAAAGCATTTAAAAGTCTGGAAAGTCTGAAAAAAAATTATTTAAAAAGAAAATTAATAGTTACCCACACTTTCAACTTCAGCCTCAAATATAAATGAGGAGATGTGGTATGATAGCCAATGAGACAACTGTCCACAAGACCAAAATGATACAGACATTTACAACTGTAGGTCATCGCCGTACGGCCTTCAACAATGAGCAAAGCCCATACCGCACAGTCAGCTACAAAAGGCCCCGATATGACAATGTAAAACAATTCTAAATTTCAGGCTCCTGACTAATGGGACAGGCACAAAGAATTTATCAATTTCATTATTTTAACAAATTATGATTTTAAAAAATGAATGTAATATCAATAACTTATAATTATTATAGATAATAATAGAAAATAAGGTGACAGAATGATGAATTTACTCCAGTCGAGTATGGAGATGCTGCTTCTCATCTTTTGCACATTCAATTTTGATTAAGACTTTGTATTCTCTTATATGTTGTATTACTATGTGAGACTCAGAGTGCTATAAATAAATTTAAATTTAAATATAAATTTAGCTGCTTTTTTTAGTGTAACTCAACATTTATTGCTTTGATTAAAGAATGATTTAACATTGATATTTCAAATGATATCATTTACTTGTATATATTATTGTAAATAATTGGAATTATTTGTACATGCAATTATAGCTATGAATTCATATTGTGCATTTGAATATTATTTACATAAACTGTGCCATTGAAATTATTTAATATTGTGATATAAATTACTCTTTTTCTTTATTTTCTACAAGAATTACCTGCATTTACATTGATTCATTAGTTTAATGTTGTTACAACATAATCCTACATAATCCCATTGTTTACACAAAAATTCTGGGAACTCCTACATAAAATTTTACTATTTTACCTATAAATTTCAAAATGTAGGAATAGCCAGAATGAACCCATTGATTCTTGGTTGCTAAACGCCGCATTAGCACAAACAGGCTATATCGCGGCGAGAGCTTATTCGAAAATTTTTACAATTTAAAGCATATTTTTAAAATAAGGCAAAAAGTTCTTCAATATACCAAAATTCTAGACTAAAGCAAATTGATTATTTACAAATAAATCACGACAGTAAGATAACGTGATGAAAATTAAAAACGACTTGAATATAATAACATTTCTATATTTTATAATAAATTCCAATTTCTTTTAAAAATGCAACAATATTTGTAAGTGGAACATTATTAAATAAATTATTGAAAACAACACGTTATTAATTTCTTGCATCCGAAGCGCTTTTCTGGATTTACCTTCATATGTTAATAAAAACATATTCTCTAATATTAGATTTAAAATCAGTATATGGAATATAACAGTTAGATACCAAGATGACTCGGAACCCATAGAAATACTGTTTCTTTAAGAAGAATTTTTAAATTCCTCTTAACATATAAAATTTTAATAACATTCACAAATGTATAGGCTATTCAATATATATAATATGGTCACTTGGTCTTCTCCCGACCGGCAGTAAAATGCTTGCCGAAGTGGGGTGTATCAAGTTCGCAGTCACGTCCGGTCAGAAGGGGGACGTTTAATCCGATGCCTCGTGTAAAGAGAGTGCCACGCTCTTTGCACGTTAAGAACCCTTGCAACAACTCTTTGAGGGGTCAGAAGGTGGCCTGTTGCAAGGCAAAATTTCTGTTTTTATCCAATATACCCTCATTTTCCAGTGGCAGTCCAAATTTATCCGACCATCATCCCAGATGGCCTGTATTGTATCAACCTACCTATTGTATTTATATTGAACTTGTTCTCGTCCTGAATATTCATGAAATATTTGCCACTGGACGCTATAAACCAACAATCAATCAATATATATTGATAGATTATCGTTGATTATCTCAACGAGATTGATTTTATCGCTTGAGCTGGTACAGCGAAAGTGAGAAAAGCAATCGAGTTGAGATGACCAATGATAATCTGTTTATCGCTATTTTACCTATGACGACGTTGTCAGTTTCAATGTCAATTTCGTTAGCAACGCCACGTGGCCTCCTTAGTTTCTAGCGATAATTTTTCCATCTCAAAAGAGAAGCATGATATGAAAATTATCACAAAAAGATCTAAGAAAAAATGCACAAAATAGCAATAAATATATATATATATATGATAGTGAATATCGAATTTGGTTATGAAAATTGAACAATTGCCATACATGCAAGGCATTGTAAAATGCCTGGCAACAAAGCTTTGTTTAAAGTGCAGGGTTTTCCATGCTTTTAATTTCTGGTTGTCCATTGAATAACAGCTCCTGTTACAAATTTTCGGTATGATGGGCATGCATATATTTTTTTATCTTGGTACAGTCTGCAATATATATTTGGGTTTTCTTGTTGTATTGGTCTTTAACCACTCGAGTAACGGATTTCACCCGTAAACTTAAGAAGCTCGAACATTTCAGGGAATTCATAATATAAATTTTTCATTAAGACAGCTGATGTCAGTATGTTATCTTCTTCTAAAAGTCTTTCAAGCAAATCCGATGCACCTTAATGCACACTTGCACACACGGCAGACCTTGATGCAATGGTTTTCAACAAAGGTTTATATTCTTCTGGGGGGATATTGCATGGCATCAATAGAGTTGAAATACTCCAATAAGGGAACCAGTGCAGGACAATGTTTCTGTACTCTTAATATCAGATTGTCAAAGTCAAAGTTGTCTTTCTTCGTGTCCTTACCAATATAAGTAATGATAGCATCTGACTTTTTTTTGTCGGAAATGCAGATCCGATGATTCTTCTCATTTGATACAAGATCTGTATATTTTTCTATAAAAGTTTTGTTCATATTACCAAAGTTTAATGCATTATAGTATTTTTGAATAGTACAAACTGTACAATGAAAAATTGAGAATGTGTCAATGGTATGCAACAGTGACTGCCATTTCAGATAATTATCGAAAAATATGGTTACTTATTTAATGATATAAGAAATATAATTTGGATCATTTGTTGATCTTTACAGCTACTGACGTATGTCCATCTACGGGTATGTTTAATTGACACTGAATTATAAACGAAGACCGCTTAACTATCGTGGAATACGTTTGCTCTCTTGTATCTCAAAACTATATAGTGCGTTTATAAACAGCCGACTATCTGATTATTTAAAAACAAACGACATGTTAGCAGACGTGAAGACCATATTTTCACACTAAATGCAATTGTGAAGAACTGTCCGAAAACGTTTGCAACATTATAGATTTAAAAAAGGCATTTACCTTTGTTGATAGAGATATGCTTCTAATTTATTGAAAGAGATGCACAATTTCAAATAGAAAAAAGGGGACCAGTTCTCTAGATCATATCAGTAGTCAAACCTACCGATGGAGATCCTCCAAAGTCTAAAATGGTTAGCAAAAAAAAAAGAACATTTCCCTTACATATGTAAATTTGTCGCAAAATTAAAGTTTTTCTATCAGAATTACAAAGACCAAAAAAATAGTGACCCCCGTTTGGGCCGAACACGTTTATGCGTACAAAAACACTCCAGTGTCCTTGACCTTTAAGGTATGAATTTATTGATAGATAAATGTAAGGGACCGGCAAGAGACATATGTATTCTGAATAAGGCCCGTTTAACATAGAACATAGGTAGTAACTCGATTCAAGGATAAGTTTGGTGGAATTATATTGATAAAGTTTAAAATATTTAATAGCTCCATTTCAAAAAAGGCTATTAGTCAGAACAGTTGTCTAGGAAAGTTTCAACTTGACATTTTGTCAAATAATCAAATACCAGAGATGTTTTTAAGTAGACCATTGAAGCAGCAATGGCTTGATTATCTGGAAACTAATTCACCGAAGATGGTGTCTAGTACAGATTCTCTATCTTTTTTATGTCCATCATGTTCTGCTTTAAGTAACCCTTCAAGTGTCGAATACACAGAATGTGAACAGATTCAGGGTGTAAGATACGTATTACGATTATAAACTAAGTAGTTCGTGTTGTTTATTCGTTTGTTTTCTATGTTGTGTCATGTGTACTATTGTTTGTCTATTTCATTTTTAGCCATGGCGTTGTCAGCTTGTTTTAGATTTATGAGTTTGACTGTCCCTTTGGTGTCTTTTGTCCCTCTTTTTTAAGTAAATTGTTGTTTCTTTCCCCGATATATCAGATTCCCGTGAATGAAGCACGATGCTATCCAAAGAGGTTATTTGAACGTTAATAATGTAATAAATGTCTTTCAATATACATAATTGATGTATTCGCATAGACATAATGATATTGTTTAAGGTTATGCTGCGATTTGGTTATATTTGATATGCAACAGGGGTTTTGCATTGATAATTATTGATGGTTTTTTATCTACTTTCAGTTCTTACGTAAACCTGCGTAACAACGTATACCATGAATTTTGTATAATGTTAGACAACTGGGGGCGAATGTATGCAATGCACTGTATGTTAATTTGACAATTGCGCCATGAATAAAGTATGAGGACTTCCAGTGTATTTTCTTTGCGACGCCCACAGCTACAGTAAGAACTCTACATCATTGACCTTTCTCACGTGTAAAGATTGCAACACAGATTTGAAGAAGCCATTTAATGAACAATTACAGATTGAAACTACATGTTGACAATTTTTTGACAATAATAATAATGTTAATTAAATCTCTTTGTTGATAACTTGACATTTTGAAATAATTAAACATGATGTCCCGAGGCGATGTCGAGGGCGATATAATTGAGCCTAGCGGTGTACCTCGTACTAGCACACGACAGCGAGGTTAAACCGATAAGGGATTTTTGTGGCAAGTTGATACTTTACAGAAAAAACTTTCGAAAGGCAGTTTCTTCATGGAAGTCATGGTCAAACAAAATAGATGTTCACTTAAGTGACACTTAAGACACATATATCATTCGCGAACATCGAAAAATATTAGTTGAAAACATGAATCATTCAAAAAGTGTTTATAAACAATTAATCAATTTTATTGAAAATGAAAGCGAGTCACATGGTCATTCGGAATTAATTAGTGTCGCTGAGATATTTAAGCGATACGAAACTTGTGAAAACTATCACGCAGATCTCATGATAGGATAACGACTCATGTTCAGGAAATTGATAGACAATGTAGAAACAAGAGGTTCATATACATGTAGGTCAATATTTAGTCATTCATCTCATTCACAAAGATCAAGTGCATCACAACGGTAACAAACTGCTTCGCAAGCCGCAGACTTGAAGGCAAAATTAAAGTACATTAAAATCAAGGCAAAGGCGAAATTAGAATTGGAAAGAATACTAACAATACGTGAACTAGAGGCTATCGAAGCCAAGCTATATGTTATCGATAAAGCTAGTCAAGGTTCAGAGTTCAATGAATTAAAGAAATCACTTCCGCAAGCTAATATTCTCGATAAATTTCTTCAACACGTTAATCCGTATGCTAAAGTAGATACTGACATTGAAAGTATTAAGGATGAGCATGATGATTTTGTTACTCTGCCAAGGTCAACAGTACCGAAGAAGTTGAATATATTGAATTAACAGCCGAGCTGAATCTATGAAACCAGTCCACAAAATGGTACACATGGGTGACCCAGATAACACCTCTGCCACATACTTTCCTAGAATGAGGTTGTGATATATATTTTAACTTTACCTGCGGAGACAAATATGATCGAATCGTATCACCAATGCAGCACTAGCATCATGTCAGCTTATGTACCAACACATCCTACTTCAGGAAACAGTTGTAAGTATTCAACTTATCTTGGACAAGATTAACTTTGTATTTTCACAATCTTTAAGTATAGGGAAGTTAATAATTTATAAAAGGGTATACATTCTCAGTAGTAAATGGTAAACCTATGAGCCATACAAAAGATTCAACTTCAATTTCTTGTGTTACAGGTTCCTGAAGACGGACTTCAGCTTCGATGATTCCTGTTTGTCTGACTTCTGTTTCTGTCTGTCTGACTTCTGTTTCTGTCTATTGATTTAGACAAGTTTTAATAATGGTTAGTTTTGGTAGATCCCTTGCAGTTGCCGTATCAACAATAGGAATATGACAGCCTTGTCCTATTACAAACTTGCACTCCACTATTTTTGAACGAAAAGTTATAAACAGTTGTGATATTTAGCAATTTAAAAACAGAAGGTTCTTTCTTTTCGCTGTCAGATTAAGGAGGCTGAAGTACAACACCGGACACGTTCTCCATATTTTATTTTATAAATGCATTTTTAAAATCCATTGCTGTACTTACATCATTGCCCTCATTGACGTATCTTCTGATGTATGATTTGACATGGGCATGTTTTCTGTCACAGATGGACTTTCCACCTTGAGGGTCTGCAAAATCCATTCTTTTACATTGATAAATGGATGAAAGAAATGGCACATACAGATGCTGCTCCATGAAAAACGTCCAGCATTATCAGAAAGAATGTAGGCATTTGTCAGGCAAGAATTAACTTGATGAAAAATCTCTAAATTGTTCCCAAGAACAGCATTTGATGTATCAGCATCTTGGGGTGCACTATCAAAGATGTGAGTAACAGTATGCATTGCCAATGTCGGACTTTATTTGAAAGTTGCAACACTAACATGCCAATTGATTCCCCTTTTATCGAACCAATTAGATTGCGATTCTCTGTACTGCATTGGAATGAACTTCATGGCCCAATCACGTTCGACACAAATTTTGTCTTTCAGATTTTCTAGGACAGATTTACAGAGCGAAGAATACGTTTTTTTCCATTCATGAACAGCTCTGACACTCTAAAAACCAGTAATTACAATGTATTAGCATAAAGAAGTGCATTTGATGTCTCAGTATCTTGGGGTGCACTGTCAAAGATGTGAATAGGAACACTGATGACTTATCCATTAGAAAGCTTAAGATTCGATTCACCAAAGGGTATGTCTGTAATAATAGCTGAACTCATTATAAAGTCTAAAAAAATAATTTATCTGTTCAGTTGTTATACCTTCATGTGTTATTTCAGTTACTGGAACTTTTTGACCAGATCCTACAGATAAGGCATGTTTCCTTGCTGCACCATAATTATAACGAGATAATAGTTATCAAAGGTACCAGGATTATAATTTAGTACGACAGACGCGCGTTTCGTCTACATAAGACTCATCAGTGACGCTCATATCAAAATATTTATAAAGCCAAACAAGTACGAAGTTGAAGAACATTGAGAATCTAAAATTCCAAAAAGTTATGCCAAATACAGCTAAGGTTATCTATTCCTGGGATAAGAAAATCCTAAGTTTTTCGAAAAATTCAAAGTTTTGTAACCAGTAAATTTATAAAAATGACTACATAATTGATATTCATGTCAACACCGAAGTGCTGACTACTGGGCTGGTGATACCTTCGGGGACGAAACGTCCACCACGTCTGATATCAAAGCATGCAATTCGCTGTTAGACACCTGGCGACTATGGATAAGATTTGACGCTGTGAACCCCAGTTAACACACGAGCATCTTTTAAAAAATGAAGATGAATCACAATATGTTCCTTACAACTGCACGCTCTTTGCACGTTAAGAACCCTTGCAACAACTCTTTGATGGGTCCGTAGGTGGCCTGTTGCGAGGCAAAATGTCCGTTTCTATCCAATATATCCTCATTTTCCAGTGGCAGTCCAAATTTCCCCGACCATCATCCTCTATTATAACAACCTACCTATTGTATTTATTGTTAACGTGTTCTCATCCAGAATATATGTAAGGGCCCTCGGCTCTGCACAATACAGTGTTGTTTCAACAGCCTCAGGGCAACGGTATGCCAGAAAGTGTTGGTAGTGAGCAGGAGATTTTTGATATGCAAGGTTCGTTGCTACTACTGAGTGAAAAGGGAAGCGTGCCTGGGCCCTCGATAACCTCTTGTTTATCTTACTCTTTATGGCCATGTTGCCACCTCTCAGTAACCAGGAGCGATTTGTTTGCAATTGATTTTTTTCACATATATTATGCTTTTGTTGTTGGCTCTTATAATTATGTCCTCATAGAGTAAGCCATTTGTTTTGTTAATGTTATTGATTGAAAATACAACTCATAATCAAACAAAAACAGTCGGACTTTCCCAGACCATCATTCCGGATGACATCTTATATCTATTCTATCAACCTACCTATTGTATTTATTGTAAACTTGTTCTCGTCCTGAACATGCAAGGAATATTTGCCATTAGACATTACGTAACTACCAATCAATTAATATATCATTGTCATGTTCGTTTTCCCAGCTATCCATGTCGATGTTTATAGGTATAATAGTTATATTATAGGATATGTACTGGGTGTATCTGTTAATGATTATGCCATCTCCGAGTACGAATCTGTATTTGTATTCGCCTGGTTCATTAAAGGGTGACTGGGGTATATAAATATGGTCACTTGGTCTTTTCCCAACTAGCAGTAAAACGCTTGCCGACGTGGGGTATCCGTTTGGCTGTGCGGGATGTATCAAGTTCGTAGTCACGTTCGGTCAGATTGTGGACGTTAAATCCGATGCCTCGTGTAAAGAGAGTGCCACGCTCTTTGCACGAACAGAACCCATGCAACAACTCTTTGAGGGGTCCGTAGGTGGCCTTGTTGCAAGACAAAGTTTCTGTCTCTATCCAGTATACCCTCATTTTCCAGTGGCAGTCCAAATTTCTCCGAACATCTTCCCAGATGACCTCTATTATTTCAAGACCTACTTATAGTATTTATTGTGAACTTGTTCTCGTCCTGGATATGCATGAATAATTTGCCACTGGACGTTAAGCAACCAACAATCAATCAATAAATCTAGATATATTTCCTTCGACCATGTTTTTTTTTTAAAGTCATCCAATTCTCTTTTTAATCTCTGCATCTCCCTATCACCTTGTGTTTGTTCTTGCTGTTTTCTTTTTGTCTTGTTCGTTTTTTCTTTCTTGGCATCTTTCATTTTTGTTTTACTTTCCCGTACTGGTTCAGTACTTTCTCTACTATATTTTGCTGCCCATTCTTTTGTTAACTGTCTAATCCTTTTTTTGAGTTTTACTTTTGTCCTGGAACTGTCTTTGTTTCGGTTTTGTGTCTCTTCTGTTGTTTCTTGCCAAATTATGTGTATTTCTTCTGTGGCACTATCTACATATATCTTTGATTCAGTTGTTATGAATTCCCTATATGATCTTCTTATTTCTGTGATGAATTGTTTTATTTTTTCGCTGAAAAAAGTTTTTGCCTCGTCCTAGCCAAATATTGGTGGAAAGGATGCATCCTTAAGAGCTGGATATCCTGGCAGTTCATCATTTTGAAATCTTCTTAAAAGTTTCCAACACACCCCAAGGTTGACTGGGGTATATAAATATGGTAACTCGGTCTTGTCCCGACCGGCAATAAAACGTTTGCGAAGTGGGGCGTCCGTTTGGCTATGCGGAATGTATCGAATTCTCAGTCACGTCCGGTCAGAAGGGGGAAGTTAAATCCGATGCCTCGTGTAAAGACAGTGCCACGCTCTTAGCAAGTTCAGAACCCTTGCAACAACTCTTTGAGGGGTCCGTAGGTGGCCTGTTGCAAGGCCAAATTTCCGTCCCTGTTCAATATACCCTCATTTTCTAGTGGCAGTCCAAATTTCCCCGACCATCATCCCATATGGCCTCTATTGTATTTATTGTGAACTTGTTCTCGTCCAGAATATGCATGAAATATTTGCCACTGGACGTTAAGCAACCAACAATCAATCAATAAGTCTCTAACTAGGGTTGATATGTGATGCCTTTTTTATGATTTTTTTCCACACAGCTAACAATAAGTGTTTCACCTTCATTGTCCCAGCTATCCATGTCAAAGTTAAAGGGTATTACAGTTATAGTTGGAGGTTGTGCACTTGGAATATCTTTAAATGCTTTGGCCATTTCTGAATCAAGAGTATTTTTGTGATTTTACTTTTTAATCCGTAGCCTCGTGTAAAGAGTGTGCCCACTTTTTGAACGTTAAAAGAGTTCTTGTGACATCTCTTTGATGGGTCTATAGGAGGCCTGTTGCAAGACCAAATTCTTTCCCCTTTCCGGTATACCCTCATTTTCCAGTGGCAGTTCAAATATCCCCGAACATCATACCAGATGGCCTCTATTGTGACAAGACTACCTATTGTATTCTTGGGAACTTGTCCTCGTCCTTAATATTGATGAAATTTTTGCCACTGGACGTGGCATATTCTATACACTAAACCTGCCATTTCAGTTTTGATATTTTTCACATTGCTCATTTTTGGATAATTGTGTTTGATGTTACCTTTAATTGGTCATTTGTTAAAAATAATTTTCGTAATTATTTTACAATTGTATTAAAGATTAACTTAAACCAACCACAGCTTTGTTAAAAATTTACATTTTTCAGTTAATTCAACCATTTTTAGGATATTTGTATTAGATGTAACCTTAAATTCGTCATATTCTAAAGATAACTGTATTGACAATAACAACATACCTGCTATTGGTTTTATAATATTTTTTCTACATTTCACTGTCAATTTGACAACCTTTTAAAATTTTTAGAAATCGACCATATTCTATAGATATTGGTACGGAATGTACACTAAACCTGCCATAGGTGTATTGATACTGTTTCACAGTTGACTGTCAATTTGATATTTTTTTTGATAAGTGTGTTTGATGTTACCTTTAATCGGTTATTTGATCAAGATAATTTTGGTAAAAAAAATTACAATTGTATTAAAAATAAACTTAAACAAACCACAGCCTTTGTTGAGAATTTATATTTTTCAAATAATTTAAGGATTATTATATTAGATGTTACCTTGAATCTCCCATGTTCTAATGATAACTATTGACAATAACAACATACCTGCCATTGGTTTAATAATATCTTTTTCTAGATTTGATTGTCAATTTGAGAACATTTTGATAATTTTAGGAATCGACCATATTCTATAGATATTGGTACAGAGTGTGCACAAAACCTGCCATAAGTGTATTGATAATTTTTCACATTTAACTGTAAATTTCAAGGATACTTATATTAGATGTTACTTCTAATCGACCACGTTCTAAGGATAATTGCACAGAATGTACAACAAACCTGCCATTAGTGTATTGATAGTTTTTTACATTTTACTGTAAAATTGACAATTTTTTAGATGATTGTGTTTGATGTTGCTATAAATCGATCATTTGATCAAGATCATTTTATTAGATGTACTGACAGTTGTACAAGATATAAACGTGAACCAAACACAACTAAGTTGAAAATTTACTTTTTTTTTAAATTTAACCTTTTTAGCTCACCTGACCTGAAAGATCAAGTGAGCTTTTCTCATCACTTGGCGTCCGTCGTCCGTAAACTTTTACAAAAATCTTCTCCTCTGAAAATACTGGGCCAAATTTAACCAAACTTGGCCACAATCATCATTGGGGTATCTAGTTTAAAAAATGTGTGGCGTGACCCCGCCAACCAACCAAGATTGCTGCCACGGCTAAAAATAGAATATAGGGGTAAAATGCAGTTTTTGGCTTATAACTCACAAATCAAATCATTTAAAGCAAATCTAACATGGGGTCAAATTGTTGATCAGGTAAACACAGCAATAATGTTCAGCAAATTAAGACCTACAAATAAGTCAGCAAGATCAAAATTGTCAGTCATTCCCTTAAGGAGTTATTGCCCTTTATAGTCAATTTTTAACAACTTTTCGTCATTTTTTGTAACTTGTACAAAAATCTTCTTCTCTGAAACTACGTGGCCAAATTTAACCAAACTTGGCCACAATTGTCATTGTGGTATATAGTTTTAAAAATGCGTCCGATGACCTCGCCTTCAAAACAAAATAGCTGACATGGCTAAAATTAGAATATAGTGGTAAAATGCAGTTTTTGATTTATATCTTTGAAACTAAGACATTTAGGGCAAATCTCTCAAGATTTTAATGTCCATCAGAATAAGATCTATTCCCTCACAAATTTTCAGATGAATCGGACAACTTGGTGTTGGGTTGCTGCCCTAAAATTGATAATTTTAAGGAAATTTTGCAGTTTTTGGTTATTATCTTGTATACTATTATAGATAGAGATAAACTGTAAACAGCAATAATGTTCAGCAAAGTAAGATCTACCAATAAGTTAACATGATCAAAATTGTAAGAGGACCCCTTAAGGAGTAATTGCCCTTTATAGTCAATATTGAACAACTTTTCGTCATTTTTGTAACTTGTACAATAATCTTCTTATCGAAAACTATGGGCCAAATTTAACCAAACTTGGCCACAATCATTTCTAGGGTATCTATTAAAAAAAAAAGTGTCAAATGACCCCACCTACCAACCAAGATGATTGACATCAGTAAATACAGTAACAGGTGAGCGACACAGGCTCTTGGGAGCCTCTAGTTTTTAGGATAACTACATTAAATGAAACCTTAAATATACCATATTATATAGATATTAGTAAATAATGTACACCAAACAATATTAAAGACGAGATAAACATAATGTATGAAGTACCAGAAACATGCTATGCTGGTAATTTGACAGAAATGCTCATCTTTAAGACATTTGTTTTAATGTCTCGTAAATTATGTTAATCTATTTGCCTCTATACGGTTTCGACCACTTCTACAGAGGAACATAGATCCACCTTACTTGCATTACCGAAATTTTATTTTCATTACTGGTAGTTAAATTTCGAACAAGTGATAAGATCATGATTCAAGAAGAGGTTCAATATTCACAGCTTACCATTTTGTTCCTTTTGATTTTAAGCAAACTACTGGTAGAAAGGGAATGGAGAAAACCAGACCTTAAAACTCTGAACCTGTCATTTCCTAGTAGAAAAAGCCCGAATCGGAACATTGTAAGAAGGTACACAAGAATATCATTGGCCTCAATCATTAAGACAGGTATTGCATATATTAGAATTAAAAATAGAGGCTCTCGAAAGCCAAAGATGTCATGGTGAATAGTAATAGGAATTTCCAAACCTTTAAAAGAAAGCTCTGTCTCACAGCTCATCCTATTTCATCAAATTAGACATTGCAACTGTAAGATATTTGTTTCGTTAGCAAGGAGATAGACAGAAGATCCATGGATCAACAAAAGCATTTATAAGCCTTAAACTAACAAATTAAATCTTTTTTAATGTCACTCAATTGGTTTTTTTTAAATTAAGAATTTTTCCATAAAATGAGTGATTTGGATGCGGTATTTGGCTTTATACTGCTCATCCAAAAACCTGATATAGATAGAGATTCAATGATAGTGACTATCACTTCACTCATGGATTAACGTGAGACCAAAGAATTTGCACAAATCACCAATATACAGATGGATATTTCCATTTAATAAACAAATAGAAGTACTGATGTATATGTAAATAGATTATGTTTTAAAAGTTCTGGAGGTACTAGGACTAACTGTATCAATATAAAATTGCAAACCTTCAAAATTTTTGTGATTTCCAGCACAACTGCTAATTTGTTTTGAGTGCAAGTGGATATGTATGTACTTATACTCATATATATGTATCAGTAGAGATGTTATCCTTGATTGTGTGTTGAATCTGGTGAGAGGATTGTACTATAAACACTTCATGGGACATAGATAGTACTAGTTCATTGTATACCATTCTATTTCAACCGTAGGGCCTAAAATTATTTAACCTTTTTGGCCTTGTTTAATAACTTTGCACTCTATGTAAACTCCTGAAGCTGAAGTACACTGTAAATAAATTGAATTGCCCTAAAAACCAAAAATTCTGGACTTTTTACCTTTCTGGAGGTTCCGGACATCCACATCTGCAGCCCAATCATTTCTTGTAAAAATTTCTTTGTGTAGAGTTTCCTTGCGAAGACAATCTGTCCAAGGATGCAACCTAAATTTGGCAGTAAAGAAAGACACTTGTGTTTTTCCAACCTTTCTCTGTAGGTTGAAGTTATTTGACAAAGACGATAACACAGCTGCTACTAACAGTGGACAAAACCTTTTTGTTTCTTCTACTGCACTGTTCCATGAAAATTGATTGAAAGCATTGGTGCCATTTTTAAAACCAGAGCGCCAAACTGTATCATGCCTTGCTTGGCAAGCTCAGATACCTCTTTTTATGCCTCACCTGCGATAGTAGAGGCGCATTATGTTTTCTGGTCTGTGGCTTCGTTCGTTCGTCCGTCTGTGCGTCCGTGCAGGTTAAATTTTTGGTCAAGGTAGTTTTTTATGAAGCTGAAGTCCAATCAACTTGAAACTTAATACACTTGTTGTTTATGATATGATTAGACGGTCAAGTTTCACGGTCTACTGAACATAGAAAATGAAAGTGGGAATTTCAGATTTAAGTTTTTAGTCAGGTAGTTTTTAATAAAAATGAAGTCCAATCAACTTGAAACTTAGTACATATGTTCCCTATAGTATAATTTTTCTAGTTTTAATGCCAAATTAGATTATTACCCAATTTCACGGTCCATGGAACATGGAAAAGGATAGTGCGAGTGGGGCATCCGTGTACTTTGGACACATTCTTGTTAATTTTTATCTCACTGACCATAATCTTTTTGAAAGCAGTTCTTGCAGCCTTAGAGTTTTTAATCAAAGTTTTAAAAACATCTGCTACCTTAGAGGTAAATTGAAGCGGTTCTTTTTTATCCAAAAGAGGAATGCTTTTTGCTTTTTCAAAACAGTTATATTGCTGCGTTAAGCAACCAAAAATCAATCTAAAATTGTCCTGCAAAGTTAAGGTTAGAAAGTATCTCGGAATTGAAGACCCACTAGAAACAAGTAAGTAACCTGCTGGAACCAATTTACTTTAAAAGACATGTTCATGATTACGCTCAGTCGTGGAGAACCCAAGCGAAGATGCCTTTATTCAAGCAACGCTGAGACTCCAGTATGAACTAGATAGTTACAATTTAACGATGGGATCGGATGTTTGAGATTCAATGGAGATAGTCCACTTTGGACAAGGCGTCATATTGCTGAATGAAAATAAAAATGTCAGTGCAGTTAGACAAACATGAAGCGCCAGATTTTGAGGAAATAAAGAATGTAGGAATGTAGTAGGTACATTGTCAGATAATTACTTCAAAATTAAAGTTTTTCATTCTTACATAATTCTAGATAATTCTGCAATTAATAATGTTCCTTTTACTGTTTTAAGTTTCTTAATTTTTCAAAAGACTGTTATGAATTGAACGTATGTTATTAAAGGGACAAACCAGTTCAATTTAATAAAGGGTCCATGTGTTTGTTCGTCTTGCTTGACGAAGTGAGAGTTTGATTTAAAAAAAAAAACACACCAGCAAAAACTTTTAGTGAAAGAGTAATTAGAGCAGTGTGTAAATTTCCAGGACAAATTATAACACTTAGACATTTCAATGAACATGTTAATACCAGTTCCCTGTAACCACCAAAATTGTGTGGCCATGCATATTCTTAAATTTTCTTTATATTGCACATATATGATGATATGTATGTATAATTAAAAAAAACATAACTAATTAATCAAAAAAAATTACGGTTGCCATGGTAATTCAACCAAAACAATTTCCCTCCATTTTTGCCATGCAAAAAGGCAGAAAATGGCATTTTTGTGTGCTAATTTTTTATATGATGTGTTTCTTTGTATATATTCATCTTATGTTCTTTCAATAGACTTTGTCTGATTATTCAATAAATTCAAAATGAAAGATTGTTACATCTTTATAGTTTTTGAATAAAACTACACCAAA